>NC_022011.1:58702514-58818559 GCF_000317375.1 Microtus ochrogaster | reverse complement strand
TACAGAGCTAGTTCCAGGACAGGCTCCAAAGCCACAGAGAAACCCTGTCTCGAAAAACCAAAAAAAAAAAATCAGAGTGTTCTTAATTATAACCCCAAAAGTACAGTTTTCCTTGTATAACCTCTAGCAACTACATTCACTGCATCTGGTGCTTAATTGTAAATGAGAATAACAAAATTTGTTATACTATGTTCTGAGATTTTAATTGAAGAAACATTTGTGATATTGTTGTATAGCAGGCTCTCAACTGGTTCTAGCCATGTCTGCTTTTCCAGCTTTTCTTTCCTTTCTGTTCCCTGTGGTTCTCACAGGTGTTAATGAATAACAGGAAAACAAAGAAGATAAAGGCAAAGAATTTTAAAGCATCATCCCATCTGTAGTGGTTTTTTGGGAATATAGTAACAAAAAACTTGATTGATATGCCTGTTCAATTTTTGAAAAAAAAAATAGAGATTTGGTGTCTTCATTGATGTAAGCAATACTCCAGTAGTGTTAAAGGAGCTGCGGGCTGCGTTCCTGCCACCCAGCTCCCGGCCACTAGCTAGCTTTACCCGAAATAATAACACACAAACTGTATTCATTTAAACACTGCCTGGCCCATTTCTATTAATGTGTGTAGCACCGAGGTGTGCTTACCGGAGCCTGCGTCCATCCTGGGTCAGAGCTTCATCACGTCTGCCCCAGAGAGGGGAAGCATAGTGTCTGAGCTCACTTCCTCTTCCTCCCAGCATTCTGTTTACTCCACCCACCTATGTTCTAACCTATCAGGGCCAAGCAGTTTCTTTATTAGTCAATGACCTTCCTCTATCACAGTAGACTCAAAGATTATATGAAAAATTAGATTATAATGTTGACCAGGTGAAGTTAGAATTTCGTGGTGTCTAAACTATCTTGCTTTCTATTCAGTAAGCCTTCCAAAGCTGATTGCTTTCTTTCAGTGCTAAGATGTATAGCTTAGAACTGGTGTTGTGCAAAATATATTAACATTCATTTAAACACAAAGATCTGCCTAAAATCTTATCAAATAGGGCACACCTGAAAATTAAGAATCTGGGAGCAAAAAATTAATTCCCATCCCCATCTCTTGAATGTGAAAGAACAGTGAATGAAATGATTGATAGAGTTGATTTCACTGTCTAAATGCTTGATTTTCAGTAGATCTAATTTTGGTGGTTACATAATAAACCAAAGTTAGTTCATATTTTATAGCAGGAATTGGCAATTATTGACCAGAATTTGACTACCTGTTTTGTAAATAACATTATATTGGAACATAGCCACACCCACTTCTATATTTATGTATCATTGTTGAGAAATATTTTGATACTACAGAGTAGAATATTTACAGTGGCAATGTTAAGACTCATGAGCCTAACATATTTATAATTTAGTTCTCTACAGAACAAGTGTGCTGAGCTCTGACCTCAGCCTTAGAGCACGCCTCAGAGTGATTGAATAAATACCCATAGGTGCCAAAATTCACTCAGCGGGTGCTAACAATGTGGTTTCCTGATAGAGGTTCCAAGGACTGATTGCATAGGAATCTCTTGGTATGGGACCTTAGAATATTTCTCTCTCTCTCTCTTTTTAACATATTTGAAGGGAGTTTGTCACTCAGGTTTTGCTTCTATTAGTTTTATACAGAAGAAAATAATATAAAAACACTATATATAAATGGCACAACTTTCATAGATAAACTTTTTTTTTTCCTTCTGGAGAATAGATTACCAAGAGTAAAAACTATTTTTATTTTTTTTCTGTTTCACGCTTTAATATCAAAGAAGTAATATGTATTGCTATCATTTGGTAGCAGCCACTTAGTTGGGATAGAAATTAAATGTTAATGGAGTAATAAAAAGATGAACTCTACAGGTCTAATTATACATTTTGATGAGATGACTTGTGGGTGAGAATGATCAGCCATATTTGAATAGCCATAACTAGTATTAAGGAAATGTAAACAAAATTTTGCTGTGGTACTTGAGTTCTAGTCTGGGACCTTATGCATATTAGCAAAGCATTCTACTACAAAGCTGGATCCCCAGAATTTGGTTTTTTTCCCCCTGAGGCAGAATCTCCCTTTATAACTCAAGCTTGTCTCAAACTCACTGCTAACCTGCCTGGTCCCCAACTCAGGATCCTCCTGCTTCAGTCTCCCAGTTGCTAGAATTACAGGTTTTTGATACCATGTCCAGCTCCATCATTCTCATTTTAACCTTGCACTCTTTGACTTGCAATGGAAAAAAATGTTTTTATAATGTAGAAATATTTATTTTCATAAGTATACGATCAGAAATAAGTACTTGAAATCTAGAGTAAGGGGTCAGACATTCAGTCAAAGTGATGGGGTTATATGTAAAATTGAAAAATAGTTTCATCTTGTGCTTTAAAAACATTTGAAAGAGTGCATAAACCTATATCTGACATCAGCATCTTCAGTCTTGCTTGTCCTGTCAGACACCAAACAAGCTAGATAAGTCAGGTTCCTTGAATGGTACAGTGTTCACTAGTGATAGAATGGGTGCTGGAGCTTTCTTCTTTGCGTGTCCATAAAGGATATTCACAAATACTCTCATTATTTTAAAGAGCTTTTGTGGCCTTCCTTGTTTTTATATGTTGGTTGCTCTCTTTTAGGGTTCCTTAGATACATTGCATAGTTCTCATTTAATCCTTACCCCACCCCAATATTTCTCCATTTTTACAATTGAGGAAATTGAAGCTTTATCTGGTTAAACATTGCTGCATAGCAAACCATTCCTAAACAGTTCTTCATGGGAGTCTGTTAGTCAAGAGTTGTCTTTGTGCCTCTTTTCTCTGGAGCTAATTTAGCGGTCCTCACCTGGTAGGCTGTTATATCTGTAGAGTCCAGGAGGCTGTTCTCACAAGTTTATTCCCACAAAAGGAATGGATGAAGTCTGGGCTCACCTGATATTGTTTATCAGGATGCCTTTCTTTCATTATTTTTCCAAAATAGTTTTCTTTATGTTTTTAAGATTTTTTTTAATATTTATTGGTGTTTTGTCTTCATGTATGTCTGTGCACTGTATGCAAACAATGTCTGTGGAGTCCAGAAGAAGGCATCATGTCCTCTGAAACTGGAGTTATAGATGATTGTTTCCTGTAATTTGGATACTTGGGTTAGAACCCACATTTTTGCAAGAACAAATGCTCTTAACTGTTGATCCATCTCACCAACTCCTGATAGGTTTCTTTCACAGTAGTGCATAACCCTACAGAAAATGTTACGGGATATGTATTTTTATGTTGCCGTTTCTGACCAAGTCAACAGGCAGTTGGATCAGGGTCCATTTATAGACTGTATGCTTCATGAATCTGTGACATTGCCATTGCCATTCTTGTCTCTTTGTCAAGATGATAGCATTCTGTTTGTAGATCTAAGACTAAGACCATTTTACATATTTCTTTCTACCCAGTGCCAACTCTGTATAGTAAATACAGACCTCACTAGAGGGAAGAGTAAGGTTTCTACACCCTCTTTTACGATACATACTTTAAAACACCACATAAACAAAGGCAGATTTTACTGACCTTGGTTTAAGGGTATAGCCTTGTGTGTATGCATTTCTTTTCAGATTGGCAACCTTTGAGGTATGAGGAATGTCATAGATTTACATGTTTTGTAGCTAAAATCTGCTGTTAAAGTGCACAGCTAATGATTGAGAAAGCTGGAAGTCCTGAGTTCATCTTTACCCCCCCAACCTTTATGGTATCATGACTATATCAATTCATGAGTACCTTAATTTCTTCATCTTAGTAATAGGATTTTATAAAATGACTGCTAAGGATTGGTACAGTTGCCTGTAACTGCCATGCCATTCCTTTTGTTGTTTGTGCTTGTTTGTTTGAGGCAGGGTCTTACTCCATAGCCTTAGCTGGCCTTATACATGCTATGTAGCCAAAGCTGGCCTCAAACTCATGACAGTCCTCCTGCCTCTGCCTTCCAATTAGATTATAAATATATCTCGTCATGCCTTGCTCTTAGTTTTTTATTTAATAGATACATTCAGCCTTCTCTATCACACCATAGCCATGAAAACAGCAGAAGCAGGGGAAAGATTACAATGACAGTCAGGTATTTCCCCCATCTTCACTGAACTAGAGTGTCCACAGCCATGTGCTTTGTGGATTCCTTCCTTTGTTCAGTGCTAGTGTCCCAGTTTAGTTACCACCTATGAGTAACATCAGTTTATTGGTCATCAAAACAAACAAAAATACTATGCTTGATCAGATTGCTTTCATATTTGCATTGATTTAATATTCTTAAAATATATCTACACTGCAAGATTCCCTTATGTGTTTGTTCACTAACATGCATACTATAAAGTGTCTGATAACAGCAGTTCTAGTTTTGAAAACCATTCTTGACTAGCCACAAAGTATACTAACACCATATACACATACATAATGGTGCCAGGTTTTCTCTGCACCCTTGGATCCCAGTCAGTGAATATTGCCACAGTGTTAGGATTTCAGGTCTTTGAATAGGGTATGGGTATTTGTGGCAGATTCCCAAATTTAGCTTTCTTTCCTTTGATCTTGCTGTTCTCCTGACTCGCCACTCTTCATCACACTCTCCTTTTCCTCCCTCTTTTCTTCTTCCATCTTTCCTCCTTTGTATAGGAAGCTTTGTAGAGCTGAAGCCCCCTTATTACTGCTGAAACCCTGTGAACTGTTAGGGCTCCCCTAAAGTTGCCTCCAGCACTCCCATCTAATTCTCTGATACCATTATCACAGCCAACTATGGTTGGAGTTACTTGGGTTCTGTCCTTTCCCCTTTCTAGAATATCTATGTCCAGACCTTATGAATAACCCACCAAGTCACAGATCCTCTTGTATTCAAATTCAGAGGTAAACAAATGGCACTTTACATTTTTATTTCTTTGGAGATATTTCCAGATTTTGTTCTTTGATGACCAAATACTGAAAATTGAAAGGGGAGGGGAAAAAAGCTTAACAAAATTAAGTCAGTGGTTCTCAGCCTGAGGGTCATGGACCCCCCAGATACCATCAGAAAACACAGATATTTCCATTACAGTTCATCATAGTAGCAGAATTATAGTTATGAAGTAACAGCAGAATAATTTTATGGTTTTGTCACCACTACATGAGAAACTTTTAAATAGTCACAATATTAGGAAGTTTGAGAACCACTGGACTATGCAGATGTTTCAGTGCGTACTGAGTGTTTGTAGCAACAGGAACCGAGCCCAGATCCTTGGTACCTATATAGAAGTCAGGCATTACCTCTCTTGCACCTATAATCCTGGCACTGAAGGGCAGACACTGAGGATCCCCCAAGCTCCGTGGCCAACCAGTCAACCCAAACAGTGGACTTCAGGTTCAGTAGGAGCCTCTGTCTCAAAAAGTAAGGTTGAGAGCAGTAGTGAAAGATGTCAGAGGTCTCTCTGTGCTCATACTCCAGCCCCTGCACGCACGCACACACACACACACACACACACACACACACACACACACACCACACACACACACACACACACACACCACACACACACACACACACACACACACACACCACTAGGAAGAAATACTTACTGCAGGCTTTCATTTCCTTTTGCTTTCTCTTTCCTTGCCTTGATCCTCTAGCACTATGTAGATTAGAAAGCCCTTAAACCTCTTTTTGTCTAATTCTGTTTGAGGGAGGGGAAAGGTAGAACTGAAACTCAAAGATATTTTCCTCTCCGATCTTTACTGAGTGTGATTAGAAAAAGAGGTTAAATGTGTCCTAAATATAAATGCAACAGTGCCTTCTTAAAGGGTTTTCATAAAGGTATTTTTACCTAAAAGTAGCAAAATATTTTATGCCAGCAATGAATGAAAGATTGTTAATGATAGGCAAGTTCCTGATTGATATAAAGATGTAAAATTAGAAGAAATTTGTTTATGTATGGAACACAAATATTTTCAGTAGTTAAAGAAAATTATTTTTGAAAAAGAGGTGATGCTGTATAGTGTTTGATCCAACGTTTTTCCTTCGTGATTCCATGGGTGTTTCCTTGCCAGAATTTCACACATATATATTCATATACACATATTTTAATGAATTCATTAACAGAATCACAGAATCACTTACTCAAATTAAGTACTGATGATTCAGTTTGTCTACAGAGTGAAAATCTGAAAATAAATGTATAATTGTTAAACTCCTTCAAAGTTGGTGAGTATCTTTAATTCACTTTGGTAGAGTTCATTGTTTGAAACATTGGAAGCTATACTTTGAAGCCTAGCAATGCTGGTAGATTGCACATGTGGACTGGTTAAAGTAAAGATGTTGCTTTAAAATAGTTCTAATCTCTTAGTTACCTAGCCCCGGTTAGTAAACATCTTTGGGGTGTCGCTAGTTTGTGGTATTTCTTGGTAGGCTCTCAGAGAGCACAACAAATTAATCTATTTAAAGTTATGCTTTCCAAAGCCTAATTTAAAATTGTATATGAACTCACTCATGGAAACACCCCTTTCTTAAAATATTAAGGATGTCATTCTTACTCGAAATGGTTACTGAACTACACTCTGAAAGCATGTAATCGTTTTGCTGTTCATTTGTTCACTTGAGGGTATTGTGTTATAATTAGAGATTGCTGTTAAACAGGCAAATTATTTTGAAAATATACATTTATTGAGAGGAAATCTGGGAATATAAGCTCGACAGAGAGGTTACATCTACAATTGTGTATTCCCGGTAAGCAGCCGTTTAGTAAATTGGCGTATAAACTAGCATCTGTTGCAGGAATGGAAGAATGACATCATAAAGAATGTATGGAAATTTTTAATTGAAAAAGAATGATGCACAATTGTAACATGACTTTAAGTCTAAATTGATTTTGCCAAGAGAGTAAAAGTGGAATTCTTTAAAAACATTCCAATAATGTAAAGTATTTAAAATGTAATGTCCTGTTAATGTACCTAAAAATTAAACTCTAGGTCATCCAACGGGAGTACTGCTTACAGTAATGCAGCCTATGTAATATGCAATTATCTTGACAATAGTTTTATTTTTCAACAATTTTGTCATAAAACAGCAGTGAGATACAATGAATTTGATTCATTTTTTGTGTGTGAATCATTTAATAGGCCATTACATCCACTATATTAGACTCCATTCTCCTTTCAGAGCTTTTCATTATAAGGCTGTCTTTAATGGAAAGAAGTTTAACCTTCCCTCCCAGATAGATTGAACCCCATAACAGTGTAAACATTCTCATTATAAAATAAAATCCCCTTCCCCAAGGGCAGTGCTATAATTATGTTGTGGAGGATCGTAGTAATGTTTCTACCTAGAAATGCTGTCTCATTCCTGCTTTCAAGTTTTTATCATTTTCAAGCAATCAATAACATTTTAAATTATCGTTTAACAAAATGCATATGATCTGGTTTAAAATTTTTGAAGTTATTTTAATCAGCTACAAGAAGAAGTCATCAGTAAAATTACTGTTGATTTATAAATAGGATAATTAGAGGCTTTCCTCCTAAGTACTGTTCACTGGCATTGTGGCTGTTTTTATTGCCTAGTCAAACCTCTTCATTCAATTTTAAAATTGCCTTTTGAATGAACTCCACTATGAGGTTGCCAAATAGTGTCACTGTTAATACTTTACCTCCTTTATTTCATTGTCCAGTCTGCAAATGCACAATAAATTGTTTGATAAGGGGGTCAATGAGGTGGTACTAGTTCTTAAGTGAATTATAGCCAAACCACTCAGATTATGTCACATGCTTAGGATTATGGCAGAGCTGTGTTTAAAGGGTAGCAGTATTATGCTTGGTTCATTTTGCCCAGTTTTGTTAAGAATATATCCTGTACCAGTCAGCATGTCATGTTTCTTCAAGAAATTGCCAATCTTTATATCAAGAGAAAAAACAAAATGCCACTCTAGAATGTATGAAGTTCACCTCTTGCAAATGGTTTATTCAAAGCAAAAAACCTACCAGGTCCCTGATAAGGGAAAGAGACAGCCTGCTTTCTGCAGGAATATGTTAAAATAAAAAGAATCAGGTGATTATTTCAAGATAATAACTATATGATGTTACTAAAGGAAGACCTAAGGACCATATGTTTTTAATATGAAATGTTCAGTTATATAATGTTATCTTTTCCATAGATAGCACTTATATTTTCCTAGATATGAGAACTCAGTGAATAAATTGTTTCAAAAGAGGCAGCTTTTCTTCCCTCTGACTTGCAGAAGTATAGTCATAGGCTCTTTGCAGGGTACTCTTATGAGACGGGTGTTGGTTTGCCTAAATGCATCTTTTTCTGTGTATGTAGAATTGGTGAGTGTATTCTGAGAAATTTAAAAAGCGAAAGGAGGAAACTTTGTGCTTGCAGCATCTAAAGCAAGTCTGTTTGTGTCTCTCCTTTTGTAACAGAAGGAACGTTTCTTATGTTTCTGTCTTCAGACAGTTGGCACACATTTCATCTCAGCAGCTGCTTTCTCTTAAAGTGCAGTAGAGTGTAGGACTGTAGTGACACCAGCATTAATACTTCACATTCTGCTATCATATGCTGTCACTGGGAAATATGGATCTAGGTTACATGTGTTTGCAGACTTTGTACTGTTGAATTATGAAAGCTGACTCTTGGTGGATTGTGTTGTGTTCAGAGACTGTGAACTGAGCAGTCAATGAGTGCACTCGTCTGCTCAGAGTGCAGCACGCTCTCCTTCCAGGCCAAATTGAGCCAGAGCTTTCAAATTACAATCGTCAAATCCTGGAATGTTCTGCATAATGAATATCTAAATATGTTGTCAATGACATCTTAACACATAATCTTTGACTTAAAATTCCTAGAGTCTCTTTTCTGCCATTGTGTAAATCCTTGTAGTTTGGATACAATATTATATTACATATAAGACAATAAAGCATATTGCAAATGATGAAAAGAAATTTTGTCCATTCACAATAAAAATTCACAAAGAAAATTATAAAATTTTTCCTATGATTGTAAAATAGTGTAGTTTGTAATTTTATAAAATTGAGAGCACTCTCAACTGTTAAGATGATAATCATCAGTTTTGCCTTTGTATCTGAGCTCTGTCTACACAAACAAATGCACAATAGCTGTTTGCATATATATGCATATATATAATGCACATAGATATGGATTAATTTAGACTTCAAGTAAAATTTATGAGAAATGCTGTGATTTATAACTGAATAAGGATGTGAGTAATACTGTAGGAAACTGTTCACCTGCCGACACTGTGGTGCCGCTAATGCCTGTGCACCAGCATGAGGATGGAAGCTGAGGAAATGATTGGCTTCTAGAACTTTCATGCTCTTTAATTTTTTACTATAGATTAAATTTGTGTGTGGCTTTATTTGGTGTCTGTTTGACTCTTGTAGTTGACATTTTATGGTGAGTGTGGCTTTGTCGTATGCAGGATGCGTAGTGGTCCATTTTTGAACCTGCACTATTCTCAAGTGAAAAATACCTAGAGAGTCATATTATATCATATAAGCTGTCTGTCTTTTCATCTTACATTACATGGTACCAGTTCTAATTAGCCTGATTTTTAATTAGTTAATATAAACGTTCCAAGGTGCGAAAATTTTATAAAATTTACCAGTCTTTGAATCCATTGTGTGCAGTTTTTGGTTTTGCTGCTTGGGAGAAAATGACCTTTGTATCTTGATAGGGAAGAATAGAGCAATGATTGTATCAGTTATTCCTTCATAACAGTGAAAAACTAATTTGCTTTTAATTTTGTAAATCCTATTTTTCCCTTACATTTTCTCTGAGTATGCATTAAAAAATAATTATCCTTATTTCCCAAATATGCAGAAAATGTGTATTACTCTTCACTGTTTTGCTTATTAAATGGGCAAATTGGCTGTTTTTAAACAAAGTTCCTTAACATCCTCAAAACTGCAGAATGCACGTCGGCAGCCAGTACTGGTGATTTCCTAGCTGCCCCGGGTTGTCTGTGTATGACGGCCTCCATCCTCAGTGTAACAAGGAGTATGGTGTTTCTCGTCTCCCCTCCTCATAGAAGTTGATCTCGAAGTGGACTGTTTAAACTGCCTTCAGTTTAAGTAGCACTTGCCCACTTGAGAATAGTAAGATAGTTGATGAAACCATTTCCCATAATTTTGTCCGGACTGCTCTGTGCAGTAAAAATAGGTCCCACAGCCATCCACAGCCATCCTGCAGTGCTGTACTCTGGCTTTATCTCACACTGAGGCTGAACGTTGAGCTCTGCTTGTTTAAAGAAGAGGGCTTGCTGAAAACAGTGTGATCTGGCGTTGGGATCCAAAATGCCATTGTTGGTGTGGTGCAAGAATCATCAAACACATCACCAGTAGCAATAGAATTAAACTTGTGACTGAACTGAATGAGAGCCGAAAACAGCACTCCTCTCTTAGTTCCACGCTCATGCAGCGTGGAGCCACTAAATACACTGTACAGAGTCCTGCCGCACGGTACTGTGAGTGCTGTGCTGGCCTCATGCTTCCTCTGTCTGTCTCTCTCTTTATAACACCCATCTTTTACAAAATCATTAAAGAAAACTTGTGAAAATGCCTTCCAAGAGCAAAATACATGGAAAGATCTGATATTTGAGAACCTCAAAAGAATTTATGTACATTTTTGTTATATCCATGGTTGATGGTTATATCCATGGAATAGTTTGGTAATAGAAGCATGTCTTTCAGTATAATCAGCCAAGACAAATGACACCTTTGGTGTGCAGAGACACATAGGTTTTGGCTAGCTAAGCAGTCCTCTTCGAAGCCCTCCCCATTCTGCGTCTCCTGCATTTCTCCTAAAGCATACACACATTCGGACTACGTTCAGTATCTTGACTTATGAGTTACTATTTCTTTTCAAAGTTTCAGGTAGACCTTTCTACGTTAGTGACGTATGTAAATCATGTGGAAGCATTAGCTTACAATCACAATCAGTTGCAAGCTCACAGTTTTACAGAGTGCTTATCTCTGAAAGTTAATTGAACTTTTCAGCCACCAAAGTAGGAAAAGCATGAGGGGTTTTTTTTACTCTTTGCAACATATATGTCAAAAATATCTGTACATCAAGGAGGAAACTTAGGCAGAAGTGACTGCATATTTTGGCTTTTTCCAAGAGTTAAACCACGCCTTCTTTATTGGGGTCATGGTCCTCTTTCCTGACAGCTGGCTTTGTGCCAGCTATGGCCTCTGAACATATTTGGACAACATTACATATGTCGTGGATAATGCTTTAAATGCTTGCCCTGGTGAGAAGCACTCCAGGCAGTTGTTTGGAGTTGTTGCACTGCTACTAACTAGCTGTGTGTGGTCAAACTCATCACTTAACCTTTCATAACCTAAGTGTCTGAATCTGTACAGTGAAATCATCAAACTGGATTCTGTCTTAAGTCCCCCTGCGTTTCAAAATTCTCTGATTTTATATTTCCAATTAGAAGTCTGGTTAAGTTCCAGCTGTGTAAGATTTGAAAGTATATGCATTCCAAAAGTCAGTTTATCTTTAATTTTCCTCATCCTGAGAAGTAAAGCTAAAACATTTTTCAGTTAAGTGATGTTGGCAAGTTCTCTGTGTTCTCCAGTTTGTATAACTAGAATGGAAAGAAGTTGGACTGGGGATATAACAAAACCAGTTACAAGCTAATAAGAAATTTAGCTTTTGCCTTTTTGTTAATCTTCAAATAAATTATATATTTCAGTGTATCATTATATAACATTGATTATTTAATTTGGTATTTACACTGTCTCTAAGTAAGATTAAAAATACAAGACCCCTAATCCCAGCACTTTCTCTAAACTCTTGCAAACATATAGCAGCATTTTACCATTCAGTTTTTTAATGTTTATATTTATGTATATATTCACATGCCTTGGGTCACAATTACTTCATGATTGTGTGGTTATCCAACAAATGAAGCACCAGCATATTCTCTGTATTGTCAACTGGTAAAATCAAAAGAGAGCTTTACACTAGATGACCAGGAACAGATTGTCAGTCTCGGCCTTGCTAGTGACTACAGCCATGTGACTAGACAAAGCGTTCAAATATTACACAGCCCCAATCTCATTTGTAAAAGAGGTTGTATAGGGCACGGCACCTACAGAGTCCATGCCTTTAATAAATTCATGATTAACTCTACAGAACTAGGACATGGGATTTTTATTTACTAAAATCTGCTCATTTCTATTAGTTTGTGCAGGAGTCTGTCATCAGGGTTAAGGGTTAGGAGCTAATGCATCAAGAGAAATTGATATTTAGCAGTCTTATCTATGTTAACTTTAATTTCCCCCAGTTGAGATTGGTATGATTAACAGCTTTATTTAAAAAATTTTGTTTCATATTTATTATCTGGGAAAGCCTCAGATGGAATTCTCCTGACCACTGCTCTCCCTCAGTCCTATCTGTGAACTCACAAACTTCTCTGGCTCTTCGCAGTTGCTAAAATATACTGTCCATCTATGATGAGATGTTAAACTGTTCAAGGGGTCATAACGATATGATTCTCATTAAATTGATCCAGAGTTGCTATCATCATATGACTTGGGCTGTATTATCTTCCCTCTCTTTCAAAAGAATACATAACAAAGTATTCTCCAGTATATTAGTTGTAACTACTACTAGGAAACTCAGTTTTTAAAAGTTATTATTTCTTCATCCCTAAAGGACATAGTCACAGTTCTCGCTTTTACAGTATGTTCAGTATGTTGTGCCACCATAAGGAAATGTCCATTTGGATTGTCTGTGTTATTAAGTTGCGACTTCCAATTAACTTAGAGATTTTATGCACATGGTGTTGTTGGCATTAAGAAAGATAATCCCTCCCAAGATCTCACTTGGGGAATTCAGTTTTCTGGCCCCTCTTCTAAATATAGGCAGAAGTGGGCAAATGTCAGAATAAGCTTGCAAGGCCATGAAACCTAGTATGTCTGGTGGTAGATAGTCCCCTCATTTTAACCCCATAGGAGCCAGTAGATGTACAGGCCTAATGAAGTAGTCTGTCTTCACTAATCTCAGGGGCCTTGTCTTTATATTTTTCAAGCGCTAATGAAAATTTTTCCAACCTGAAAAGTAGCCTTCAAGCTTGTCATGTGTATGCTAAGGATTACAAAAGTAGAAAAATCTCTTTCAGATTTTGAGCTGCTCTTTCCTTCGAGTCTGATCTCATGTTGTGGATTACTGATAAGATTTTAAGGATAGATTTCCTTTCTGGGTAATAGAAAAATTCCTGATTAGCTTCTAAACAGCTTTCCTGATGCCCTGCTCGGGTAAGAACTAATTGAATGACACTGGAAAAGTTGTCATTCAACTCTCTTCAGTCTCAGTAGATGACACAGAAGTAATTACATCCACATTACAAAGAATCCTCAGGCTTGTCTGGATAGTTTAAAATATGTAGACTCTTTTAATTGTGTTAATAAGAAAATATTTTTTTTTACCAGGTTAAGTCTCATCCACATAGATTCTATTTGGGACATGCTACAGTGAAACCAAAGGCTTAAAAGAACAGGTTCCAAAGAAGATATGAAATTATAACTGCTTTTCCCCTCTGGACATGAGACTTTTTTTTTTCTCAGCATAAAAATATAATCAAAGTAAAGATGAAGTCTCACTCTCGATTGCTTGCTCTCTGACCCACAGGTTTTGAATGCGTGGCATTTCGTGTGAGCAAAGAAATAAACACACTAGTTGTAGAAAGTTGTAGATTCAGTAGAATCTCTGAGATGATTTACTCTAGGGTTGGGTCTTGAATGGCAAACAGATGCGAAGGCTTTTTCTGGCTTCTCTTTCCTGAGCTGGCTGTATATCCTTGACTGAAAGAAGGCTAGATACTCCCTGTTTTCCCTCTCTCTCCCTTTTTGCGAACTTCTGGGACTTAAGAGTAATATAGTTAAGAAAAGATTTGTTTGATTAAAAGAAACTGTGCCCTGAGGATAATGTTGTATTATTCTGTGTGGTTGGTTCATTTTAATTTTTCTCCACCCAAGGCATAGGGACAGCAAGGACTGATGTTGGCAATGGCAACATTCAGCCTCCTGGAAATCTGGAGAAAATGCAGGGCCTTCCAATCCCCCTAGGTGGCCATTAGGATGAAGGCTTTTCTGGGAGGAGGTCCAACATCATCTCAGATGTGTAGGTTTTGGTGATTATTCAAAAGGGCTGCTCTAAGGAATGTGAGACATTCCCAAGGTCAAATCAGTTTATTTAGGCATGATTATCAGTAAACTACATGAAAAGGAAGACAAGAATTCATTTCTGTAAACTTTACCCTTTTCTGAAGCCATCTGTCCAATCTGAAAGAGGATTGTGGTTGGAAAATATAAACTCGATGTGTTTACACACAACTGGAATTATTTGTGTGTAACTGGCCATGCCATATATACAATAATAAAAATGTTTATTTTTTAAAACTTAGCACTTTAGTATAATGATTATTAAAAACTTGACATCATTTTCTTTTTCAAACTTACCCTCATTTAATAGATAAAAGTTTTCTGGGTTGTTGTTTTTTTAATATTCTAAAGATGCCAATGTATTTAATGAACTTCTGTAAATGCAACAAGTTTTGGGTTCTTTGTTAATGCTTTGTTTTAGTAAAAATATTTTAAAACCTCTTCTATGCCTCCTATTAGATTAGATTAGTGTACAGTGTAAACTAAGGGCTGTCTCAATAACAGCCCTCTTTTCTCACACACAGCCAGCAGGATACCCCATCACGACGGCCTCTTAATTAGATGATATTTTGATCTGTGTTCCTATTCATTAATTCTTTGTTTTCCAGTGTCATGTCAGGATTCTGTGTACCAGTTAATACAATTTTGTGACATATTCCTAGGAGAATTGGGTCAGAGGAGTTGTCTATTTGGCTCAGAGTTTCCACTATATTGGTTAACATAATTTTCAGATTATAATACAGATGACATTTTGTAACACTAGATATATTTAATTTTAGAAAATTAGGAAATCTTCAGAAAAGTTAGAGATGTCATTTAAAAAAAAAGATTGACTTCAGTTCATTGATTATGTAACTTTCAAGCTACTTTCTTTGCTCTCAAGAAGATGGTCCATTGTCTTAGCGCAGCTCTCTGTGCTGCTGGTTCTGCAGTTCTGTGCTTGCTATATTTTCCTAATATTTAATGCAGTGCATTTTATGTTCCTTTCATTTTATGTTGCATTGTGCTATGTATTTCACTGTTGGATTTAAATTGGGGAAGGGAGTCCTGCTTTGTCCTTGTACTATAATGAAGATAGAGTTTGTTAATATAAATGTAAGCTGCTGTCTTAGGTGCATCGTCACATGAAGACTGTTTCATAATTGAGTATGTTGATACTAGATACATTTAGAAAATTACAGTCCCTAAACACCTACTCAGAGAGAGAAATGAACTTAATGCTTTGTTGTCTACAATTTCATTTAAAAATATTTTAGGAGAATGACTTATTTGTAAGAATATATACAATGCAATATAATGACAGTAACAGTGGAACAGTTAAAGGAAAAATAGATGTAGCAATTATAGTCAGCATTTATTAGTATCTGTGTTCTTGGAAACTTTAGGTATTTTGAGGATTTTAAAATACGAATGGTAAAATTAAGTAGATTGAGAGAGAGACGTTTCTAGAAGCATTTTAAGGACACATTACCTGACTTAATAAACATAACACTAAAGCGTATTGCTCTTTATCTACCTTCACAGAATGACACTAGTTTTAAATTTAGAGGGACAAAATGATAAAATGACTGCAACTTCACATACATTTTTCAAGTAAAATTGGAAACTGTACGTGAATACATCTTCAGTTACAAGTAGGAAGGATTATTTAAATAATACAACTGCAAAAAGAAAATATATCTAGAAATAAGTGCTTAAAAAGCTGATTGATGCTGCATTGCCGAAATTATTCATCAGTATCTGACTGTTTAATGCTGAAAAGAATATTTTAGAATTGTGATATATTAATAACCAAAGGTATTATTCCTAAGTATCCTCTTTCAATCATCTTAAAATTTCTATGGGTAATTTTGTACTCTTTTAAAAACTGAAAATAATCACATCCTCACTAAAACACTATGATCAGTCTATTGTTCTTAATGTTTTTCTGGCACAAGTTAGTTGCATAATAGTTAATAGATATTTTATTAGGAGTAAAGCTTTGAGATTTCCTCTCTCTCTCTCTCTCTCTCTCTCTCTCTCTCTCTCTCTCTCTCTCTTTCACTGTTTTCTTGCCTTCCTTTTTTCCTTTCTTTGGAATTGTACCTAGGACTCTAATAACTGCTAAGTGTGCTCTTTCACTCAACTACACGATAAGCCCCAAATTATACCGTCTCTTTTTCAGCAAGTAAACCTATGTTGTCTTCATCTTTGTTACATACATATTTCAAAACAGATTATTTGAAAATTGAGAAAATTCAAAATATTCTCATAATATTTACTATGCATTTAAAAATACCTTCAAAATTTACATATGTGTTCTTTTTAACAGTGCTCTGGGAGCCAGTTCTTCAGGAAATTGTCATCAGTGCCTAGGCAGTAAGGGGGGAGCGAGCAGAGAATTGATGCTGAGAATGTGTTGTGCATTTCTGCAAGCTACAATGGTCACTTGGATTTTAGATGTCCTCTCTGTATTTAAAACCTGTGTAAAAGAGGGGTTAAAAGGCTGAATATCTTTGTACCTTAATGAGAGAATGATTGCTGTAATAGTATCAAAGATAAACCAGTATATTAGAAACAGTAAATGATAAAGGGCGATAATATGCCATTCTTGAGACTTCTTGGCTCTTACCTAACACATCAGAAAGTGATTGTTGAATTTTAAATAGCCATACAAATGGATGACATAGAAATTTAACTTTGCTTTGACCTTATTCTAATTCACAAGATGACTGCAAAATGACTTTGTTGCATCTGAATGTATGCTGGATGCTAAATCACTCCAGAGTATAAAATCTTTGTTTTGGCATAATGTTGATGCATAAACATTTGTACCCCATACTAACCCTATAAACATCACAATCCATCAGTACAATTACAAAAAAGATTGTTTGTTTTCACACTTAAAGCAGACATGAAATAGAGTGTCCTTAACTTAATCACCACCTTGATTTACCACATTTGCATATATTTGCATATTAATTGGACTACAGATTAAAATTGGTTTTGTAATTTTAATTAAGTGTCCACAAAGGTAAATGATTAGAACTGTTTAAAATACATTCTGACATAAATAGCAGTAAAAGCTTTTGTGATGATATTTTTGTGGAATTACATTCAGAAAGTGGCCTTTTATGATAGTAATTTTAATCTTAAATAGAATTATACAGTCAAACAGAACTGTGGATTCATAATCATTTTTTCAAGATCCATTTAATATTTTGCTGATTTGCAGCACTTGGTGAAAATGTTCTGTAGGTTTAGCTGATTGCAAAATTAGGCCTCTGGAGCTGATCAACTGAGAGTTTAAACCACAATCTTTAGATGCCACATATTCTTGAAGTATATATCTCACTCTCTGTGCATCTGTGTGAGTGTATGTGCTCATGCACGCCTGTGTGTATTAATGGAATTAACTCACATAACCCTTTTAATGATAAACCCTTTAAAGACAGAATTACCTTAAGGGCCCCTCATATTCCCAGTTTAAATTAGGGAGCATATAAAATGTTTAATGGTCTGTTTGGCATATTATTCTGTTACTCAGAAGAACCATCCTGATGCTGACATAGGGCAAAATGTGCTGACTTAATAGCAGGTCGTCCTCACTGGTGCTTTCCCTTTCAGGGGTGACACTCTCAGAATGAACATGATAATTGTTGGGAAAATGCACTTCTCCCCTTCAAAACCTGGGGTACTTAACATGTGGCATGTGTTTTCTGTTATACCAGACAGAAAATTGGTCTTACCAGAAGGTTACTGGATGCCTAGCACCCTCCTTCTTCCAGCTGGCATTTTCCTGTTTGGATCCTTTTAAATGTTGGATGCTGAAACCCTCCCCACTCCCAGCTGCCACCTTCTTCCCTGGCGGTACCCTAGATTTAGCTCCCTAATGCTTCCTTGCACCCAGCTGCTTCTCTGTCTGGCTCCTGGCTATGTAGAATGGAATGGGATAAATAATCTTTTTCTACAAGTCACCACCCAACAACTCTTTAATTGGATTTCTTTTCAAAGCTGTGACAAGGCTAAATTTGCCATGAATGACATAACTATCATGTTATTTTGTTTTGTATTTTGAGTTTTGAATGCATGTGCAAATACCTTCTTGTAAAAGTTTATAAAGAACAAATCAGTGAAACCTCTTGATTGTCCTAAATCAGGAGAAAAGAAATAACTTCTTAGAAGCAGGCTGTCATATACCAAGTTTTAAAAGTCTATTTTTAATTTTTTAAAAAAAATTGTGTATAGATGTTTTTATCCACATGTGTGTACACCATGTACCTACCTGGTACCCTCTATACAAGGGAGTCAGATGCTCTAGAACTGAAGTTACAGATGGTTGTGAGCTGCCATGTGGGTGCTAGGAATTGAATGCCGGTCCTGTGGAGGAACTGTCAGTATTCTCTTAATCCCTGAGCCATCTTTCCAGTTCCTTTAAAGCTGATTTTTATCATAGAATATAAGAAAGAACAAAAACATGAGAAATTTCCAGGCTATTTTCAAATCTCAATTTTGTTTCCTATGCATGCCATTTTGTGAGCTGTTTTTTTCTCTGTGAAACTTCATTTTTCAGCAGTTAAGTGGATAAAACTGATTATTGTCATTTTTAGGTAAAATGATAACTATAAAGCCACATAAACAGACTGATAGCTATGTAGAAAATGTCCAACTTCAACATATTTTTTTAAGTAGAACAGTCAGAATTTGCTGAAGAATTTGCCATAGATTACAAAACAGGAAAGCAGTCAAAGATAACACTCAACTTATTTTACTCTGAGTAACTTTCAAGTCAAGGGAGATTGTGACAAATGTTAGATTCAAGGACTGGAGTGCAGCTCAGTGATTGTTGAGCACGGGACTAGCATGTAAGACCCTAGGTGCAATTATTAACTCTACCAAAGAGAGTGAGGAGTTTGATGCAGACGTGAGTTTGATACATATAGAAAGAAAAGACATTTTGTTGGGACTAATAATTATTTTGTGCAGCCAAATCTTAACAAAAAAGCTAGAGAGATGAGACAATAGTTATGAGAACCTTCAGTACAGTGAAGGCCTGAGTTCAAGTTCTACTATTTATTTAAGACAGGAGTGGTCTAGCTTGTAATCTGGGATTTGCTGAGTGCCAGCCTACTGGTTTGGTTGAGTACTTATGTTCTGTGTGCAGGAAGAGACGCTGCTTCGAAGGAATGAAGTGGAGAGTGCTAGAGGACACATGCTGGCCTCTCTCTGCACCCCCACACAAGCACCTTGCTAGTAACAGGCATGCGCACACACGCATACCACACACCACACACTAGTTTTTAAAAGATGGTTCCCCCTCAAAAAAATCTTAGCAGGTTATGGGTAGATGTATATACAATTTTCTTCATGTCTTTTTCAAAATACACTTTCAGAACAAGTTAAGTTGACACAAGAACTCACAAATACATGTGTGGACTAGGGGACGCCATTTCAAAGTGCTAAAAATTGTCTGAATTTAACATATTGCTGCTGCTTTTTCTTTAAAGATTTGTAGGGAGACCTTTGGATGTATTGTATTACTCTCTGCATTTCTAGTTTTGTTCCTATTTTCATCTCACTAGTTGAAGCAAAGTTTTTATGTGGGCATGTTATTGGACTTTATGATATATATAGTAGAGAACGTACAGTAAAAAAGCAGAAATGAAGTACCACATACTTCCCCTAGCCTTTTTAGTATAAAGATGCTGAAGGAGAGAGATCAACAGAATGGTTGAGATTTTGGATAAAAAGAAAAAGGAATTGAGAAGAATTCACAGGTCCTGCCCCATTAGGAGATGCTCTTCCACCTTTAAATTACCATGTAGTGCCTTCCCAGCCAGACCCTGCCCTCCCTTCAGGTTTGAGCAGTTGTGCCTTGTGTGTCTGCTTCTGTCCATTTTTTCTTTCTTCTTTTTTTATTTTAATAATTAGGGTTTTTATTCATTTCCTCTTAGAACTTCCATTATAAATTTGGATATTTTTTTATTTATTCATTTATTAAAGATTTCCGTCTCTTCCCCGCCACCGCCTCCCATTTCCCTCCCCCTCCCCCAATCAAATCCCCCTCCCTCCTCAGCCCGAAGAGCAATCAGGGTTCCCTGCCCTGTGGGAAGTCCAAGGAACCCCCACCTCCATCCAGGTCTAGCAAGTTGAGCATCCAAACTGCCTAGGCTCTTACAAAGCCAGTGCGTGCAGTAGGCTCAGAAACCCATTGCCATTGTTCTTGAGTTCTCAGTAGTCCTCATTGTCCGCTATGTTCAGAGAGTCCGGTTTTATCCCAGGCTTTCTCAGACCCAGGCCGGCTGGCCTTGGTGAGCTCCCAATAGAACATCCCCATTGTCTCAGTGTGTGGGTGCACCCCTCGCGGTCCTGAGTTCCTTGCCTGCGCTCTCTCTCCCTCTGCTCCTGATTTGGACCTTGAGAATTATGTCCGGTGCTCCAATGTGAGTCTCTGTCCCCGTCTCCTTTCATCCCCTGATGAAGGTTAATATTCAGGAGGATGCCTATATGTTTTTCTTTGGGTTCTCCTTATTTAGCTTCTCTAGGATCACTAATTAGGCTCAATGTCCTTTGTTTATGGCTAGAAACCAAATATGAGTGAGTACATCCCATGCTCCTCTTTTTGGGTCTGGCTTACCTCACTCAGGATAGTGTTTTCTATTTCCATCCATTTGCATGCAAAATTCAAGAAGCCCTTGTTTTTTACTGTTGAGTAGTACTCTAATATGTATATATTCCATACTTTCTTCATCCATTCTTCCATTGAAGGGCATCTAGGTTATTTCCAGGTTCTGGCTATTACAAACAATGCTGCTATGAACATCGTAGAGCATATACTTTTGTTTTATGATAAGGCCTCTCTTGGGTATATTCCCAAGAGTGGTATTGCTGGGTCCAGGGGTAAGTTGATCCCGAATTTCCTGAGAAACCGCCACACTGCTTTCCAAAGTGGTTGCACAAGTTTGCATTCCCACCAGCAATGGATGAGTGTACCCCTTTCTCCACAACCTACCCAGCAAAGGCTATCATTGGTGTTTTTTATTTTAGCCATTCTGACAGGTGTAAGATGGTATCTTAAAGTTGTCTTGATTTGCATTTCCCTGATTACTATGGAAGTTGAGCATGACCTTAAGTGTCTTTTGGCCATTTGAACTTCGTCTGTTGAGAATTCTCTTTTCAGCTCAGTGCCCCATTTTATAATTGGGTTGGTTAGCCTTTTACAGTCTAGTTTCTTGAGATCTTTATATATTTTGGAGATCAGACCTTTGTCAGTTGCGGGGTTGGTGAAGATCTTCTCCCAGTCAGTAGGTTGCCTTTGTGTCTTAGCGACAGTGTCCTTTGCTTTACAGGAGCTTCTCAGTCTCAGGAGGTCCCATTTATTCAATGAGGTCCTTAATGTCTGTGCTGCTGACATTATACGTAGGAAGTGGTCTCCTGTGCCCGTGTGTTGTAGAGTTCTTCCCACGTTCTCTTCTATCAGGTTCAGTGTGTTCGGACTGATATTGAGGTCTTTAATCCATTTGGACTTGAGTTTTGTGCATGGTGATAGATATGTCCATTTTTTCTTTACCACTCCCTTTTAGGTTGTAGTTTTCTTTTTTTTCGTCCTTTCTTTTTTTTTTCTTTTTGATTTTCGAGACAGGGTTTTTCCGTAGCTTTTTGGTTCCTGTCCTGGAACTAGCTCTTGTA
The DNA here is from genome assembly GCF_000317375.1 of Microtus ochrogaster. Classification (NCBI taxonomy): domain Eukaryota; kingdom Metazoa; phylum Chordata; class Mammalia; order Rodentia; family Cricetidae; genus Microtus; species Microtus ochrogaster. The sequence goes on along the minus strand of NC_022011.1, from coordinate 58,796,722 downwards.
GACCAGGTTGGCCTCGAACTCACAGAGATCCGCCTGCCTCTGTCTCCCAGGTACTGGGATTAAAGGCCTGCGCCACCACCGCCCTGCTTAGGTTGTAGTTTTCTGATACCTGGGTCTGCATTCTAATTCATTTATGCCTTTCTACACTCATGTCTCTGTCTCTGTCTCTGTCTCCTCTGTCTCTGTCTCTGTGTGTGTGTGTGTATGTCAGAGTTCACACACCAAACATGGCATCCTCAGACTTGCAACTTAAAGAAACCTAAGGAACTTCAAGAGAGTTTTCCAACGATGCTTAGGAAATAAAGATGCTGCTTCCTATTGCAACTTGATGGAGAAGGTGCATGAGAATTAACTTTTGTCCCCAGTTTGCAGAAACCAACTAAAATTAGCCAGCAAAGGAGATTAATTACAGCCCATTTGAGTCACCTTGATAGGGCACAGAACCAGGCCAAGAGAGGTGCAGGGGAATGTGGAGGACTGACCTGAAAAAGCAGCTCACCCTCAGATGTTCATACTAGTAAAAGTTACTTTTGCTTTGTGTTCATATTTACTATTATTGATTTGACTCAATAATTCGGGGATTAATGTTCTGCTAGCATAGTTTTCCAGTGTTGACTAAAATATTATTCAAATCCAGATCACTAGAGCAATAGTGATTGCAAAGCTAAATGTTTTGCTTTATCAAAAATTAAACTTTGTCTAATGTGAACAGGTGAGGTAGCCTGGTCTATAATTCCAGTACTTTTAGGAAGACAACAGGTTGCGGTTTGAGGTCCATCTGTGCTATATAGGCAATTAGATGCAATCATAGATGATATAGTAAGAGCCCATCTCAATAAATATTCTAAAGAACTTTTATGCCTCTGTGTAGAGCTTACTGCCCAGTGTTGGCATCTTTCAGGCCTTTTTCATATGTTTATCACTAGGTCCACACATAAAAGATTTTAGACCAAAACAAAGGCATGTGGGCCATTGCCTTTTCACTGGAGCTGCCTGCCTCACTCTTACTCAAGCTGTTTACCTGTCCTAGGCTCTATTTCAAATGGCCGTTTTCTTTAGAGGATGTGTTCTATGTTGTTGCAGAAACAACTGTTGGAAGCATAGTGTCTTTTTCCCTTGACTGACATATTTGAATATTTGATAGGAAGCATATACAGATTATTCACAGCCCCCCTCCTCCAGTTTTAATTGGTTAGAATTTGGTTTTTTTATGTTTTTATATAATATACTACATATAAAGCCTGTCTTAAGCATTTCTGTTTGGCAGTTTCTGTTTCTCTGCTGCTAGATGGAAAGAGAATTTTCCTTGAGTTCTCATCCAATTTAGGTTCCCATGGATCTCTAGCCAGAGAAGAAGAAGGACAGGCTAGATTCACAGGTGAAATTCCATTATAGGGACTTCCATGGGCGCTATATGTTATGTTTAAATATGCACGTGGTCTCCAGGAATAATGTTCCAAATATGGTAAGACATCATAAGAATTTAAAAGAATTGTTCTTTCTAATCAGACAGAATATAATCAGTCTGCCTTGCAATGTGCAAACCACATCCCCTGGGCTGTGCAGAAAGTATAGAGGGAATGTTATCCAGTGCCGTGGCCACATCTTGTTTTTTGTTGTTTTTTTTTCCCTCCTTGTCAGAAGTAACTATACTTCTTTACCTATGAAAGGTATTAGTTTTTATTCTCTCTGTGCACTGTGGCTCTGGACCAGGAGTCTTCCTTTAGGAGCCAGGGTTTTTGTGTTACTTTTAATGAAGAATCAGGTGCTGATTTTGTCTTCATTATTTATGCCTCATGACTGAAAGGGGAACTCTTTTACTGAATTAGTAATGAAAAATTATTTCTAAAATAAGGTCAACAAAGCATTATTACTGTAGGTCATTGCCCGAGACTCAGAAGCGTTTTGATTATAGTATACTTCTTACAACAATAATGACATTTGCCCTGTGTTAAATTTCCTATTAGCTTCTCTGCCTGGTTTTCATTAGGCACACCCTGAATTCAGAGCTTAGCTGTTAATTTCCATGGCACTTGAATGTGTTATTCACATTAATAAGGCACACTGATTCCCTTCCCTGAAGAAGTTTTGTTGTTAGAGAATTGTAAACTCTACAATAGAAGTTTTCAGAAATACAGAAATAGCTTAAACCTCCACTGACCAGACAAAATATTTATTTTGTGACTCAGCCACGAGATCATTAGTTAAAAATCCAAGTTTCTTAGAATTTCAGAAAGCTTTCCAGCACAGACAACCTATGCTGGCATGTTACAGCTCAGAAACAGATCTAAAAGCACAGCTGGTGCCAGCCTGCTTCTGCTTCAGCATGGCTGCTGTCATTGCCTGTGACTCTGCTTGCAAAATTTGCTAGCTAATCTGCCAGTCACATGTGTCTATGTTTTAATGGATGGTTTTATAAACTGGAAATTTCATTTATATCTCTGGCCATCTAGTTAATGAAATAATTCCCCCCAAAATAGGGGAAGAAATGGAGGAAACATTCAAACAATTGCTTTGCCCAGTATGGAATTATAATGAGTGTGATCATTCAGTTCCAATTGATGAAAATAATGCCATCTATAAAATAAGAATTCTGAAGGAGAAAGTAAAATTCCCATACAAATTAGATGCCTTGTGTTCATAAATTCATACGCATAAAAATAAAATTATGTGATTTTAAGTTACTTTTGATTTGTTTTGCCAGGTTATACCAATAACTAAGTTTATAGTATTCATACATAATAGGAACACTATCGAAAATACTATGTCTTCAAGGTTATAAGAAGATGTCAGTAAAATCATATCACTGTTTGTAATGATGTCTCTATAAGATGATTTTTCAATAATAATTTGTCAAAAGTTTCTTAAATGTTATTTTAAAAAGTCTTGATATTTTTAATTTTTCCGGAAAAAAATAAGCTTATGTTTATAAACATTCTGAAAGTTGTGAAATAGTAATTGTTAATTTGTTTCTGTTTATGTGCTTGGACATTAACAGTATTTTTAGAGTCAAGTCTACCTTATTTTTGAAAGCTTAATTTTCAATAATTTTCTTTTCTTAAAGACAAGTCATACAATTTAGGCATATAGAGATATTTCCTTGGGAGTGATGTAAAAATTATAGGCTAGCAAAATAGCTCCTGCCTACCAGAGGAGACTACAAATTGTGGTTGTGTAGAAAAGCTTGCTTCTGCGACTATCTGGTTCTAACTAATAATGGCTTTCAGCCTTGATTGAGAAGTATAGATTAGATTAGATTACTTTCCATTCACTGGTTGCCTTGTTATCACCAACTTTTTAGAAAAGACAGACCCAAGGGACTCACTGTGGAGACCAAAGTGGGTATGGTGATGACCTCACTTCTGATGCACTTCAGGTACATGACTTTGACCTTGTTGAGGTTTAGCTTGGGTGATGTAGTGAAAGTTGGTGTTGGATGATCTCTGGTTTTGAACAGCTGAGGAAAGCTGCAGAATAGCATCCACTGAAGTGAGTCAATATCTGAAGTGTTTCTATTTGTTCTACTTTGCTCTCCTTTCTTGGGAGTAACTTGGCAGTAGTCTCTTGTTTACACAGTCTGCTCCCATCCCCTGAGCCTCAGCCCAAGCAATCCTCATTTTCTCCTAGAAGACTCCGGAGCTCCTTTCAATTCAGCTGCATGAAAGGAACAGACTAATCAATAAGAATAAGGAACAGATAACAGCATTCTTCTTTGTATCAGAAGAATTAGTATGCCATCTGGTACGCTGTGTCAGCTTCATATGTGAGACTGTGCATGTTCATAGACAAACCATTATTGTAGAACTCCATGATACTATGGTTTGAACCAATAAAGATGAAGATGATAGGCAGGCACAGGCCAAAATCTGAAGGCTCTGCTGTATCAAAAGTTAGCTTTTTTTAAACACTTTTTTGTATATTCTTTTTATACGATACATTCCAACAGCAACTTCCCCTTTCTCTACTCCTAGTTACCCCCACTTCCCCTCTCCCCTAGATCCATTTCCCCCCTTCTCCGCTGAGAAAAGAGCAGGCTTACAAGGGATATCAACAATAAGACTAGACACAAACTTTCACATCAAGACTGGCTGAGGCAGCCCAGTAGGAAGAAAAGGGTCCCAAAAGCAGACACAAGAGTTAGAGACACGCTCATTCCCACTGTCAGGAGTACTTCCAAAACAGCAAGCCAACAACTATAACATATATGTATAAGACTTAGTACAGACCCATGCTGGATCTTTGACTTCCACTTCCGTCTCAGTGAGCCCCATGAGCCCTACTTAGTTGATTCCATGGGCCATGCTCTCACCATGTTTATCCCTCTGGCTCTCACGATTCCTGCTCCTCCTCTACCATGGATTTTCCCAAGCTCCAATGGGAGGGACCCAATGGAGACCTCCAACCTAGGCTCCGGCTTATGTTTGACTAAAGGTCTCTGCATCTTCTTTCATTAGCTGCTAGGAGCAGCCTCTCTAATGATGGCTGGAGTAGGCACAAATTTGCAAGTGTGGCAGAACATGAATAGGGATCATTTCTTTGTTTTTGTTTTTGTTTTGTCTGTGTTGAGTTCTACCCTAGGGCTCCAGTCTTTCCAGCCTTCAGTTCCTGGTCATCCAGGTAGGGTCAGACTTTTCCTTCAACTATTTGTTTGTTTTTTCTTGGCTTTCTTTATAGGATTCATTAGTTTCCTCCAAGTTTTTGTTTGTCTTTTCCTCAAGTTCTTTAAGGGATTTATTCATTTCTTCATAAAATTGGTTTTAGGGTCTTTTTCTTGTGTTTCAGCTGTCTTGGAATATTCAGGGCTTACAGTAGATAGCTGGGCTCTGGTGGTGTCAACATACTGAGTTGGGTATTGTTGATTTTGTTCATTTTTTTCTCATATTTTCTCGTAAATTCAAGGTGACTTATTTGACCCAAATGTCTTAGTAATTTTACATTTTTGTTTTTCATCAATTTCTGTAAAAACTATGCTATAATGTATCAGTGTACTATAAGATAAAGTAGACAAGAGAAAGCTGCACCCAGAATCCATTAATTATTTCAGAACTCCATTCTTGTCTTATGTAACACACAATCATCACACTATTGTTCCATTAATGTTTCAAAGACAAAAGTTAATTTTCTTAGCAAATGCTTTTACCATGTTCATAAGCTGTTTTACAGGTACTAAAAATACTCTAGTAAAGTGATGTTCTCATGGTACTTGCTAATGTTCAATGATAAACTTGTATGAATATTAGCAATGCCAAACAGTGAGACTTTGGTATTTTCTTTTTTTTTTTTTTTTTTTTTTTGAGAAAAAAATTTTCTCCCTCCTCCCAGCCTTCCCCTCCTCTCCCCCTCCCTCTCGAGTCTGAAGAGCAGTCAGGGTTCCCTGCCCTGTGGAAAGTCCGAAGTCCTCCCCCCTCCATCCTGGTCTAGGAAGGTGAACATCCAAACTGGCTAGGCCCCCACAAAGCCAGAACAAGAAGTAGGATCAAAACCCAGTGCCATTGTCCTTGGCTTCTCAGCAGCCCTCATTGTCCGCCATATTCAGAGAGTCCAGGTTTATCCCCTGCTTTTCGAGTCACAATCCAGCTGGCATTGGTGAGCTCCCAATAGATCCAAATTTCAGGTTCTAGCTCAGTAGGAAGATTCGGGATGCTACAAGTCCTTGAAAATCTACAGGAGAGACCACCTTTTGCAACATTAATTCACTAGTTCACACTGCTCAGGGCTTATGACCATATGAAGCCTCAAATATTTTTTTCAGTTTCACAAAGCTTAGGGAAGAAAATAAACTCAGAGTTGTTGATATCTGATGATGCATTGACCAACCTACAACAGAGACCCTGTAGAAACATAGTCATTTAGACAGAGCAGTGTCTTTCTCTCAGCATGTTCTCCTGTCCAGACACTGATATCACAACATCCTCCAGATTTCTCCAGCAAGTGGGGAATAGATAGATAGGAGGCCATAGCAGTAGAGACTCAGAAGGGGCACTGGTGGATAACTCAGCAGATGATGTGCGGACAGTGCTGAGCCCAGTGAAAGAAACATTTGAGAGCCTTCTTCTCAAACCACTGCAATTGTTAGGGATTTTAATTGCACATTTCTTATAGTAATTCAGGCCACATCCTTAACATTTAAGGCCTTGGTACACCAGTTCTTAAGCTGGCATCTAGGTTTGCGGTGATTATAGGTCTGTGTACTGATTTCTGTTTTTGTCTTTATTGAATGGATGTTTTGTTCCTTGGTTTCTGTTTCCTCTCTGGTCTTCTGGTAGTTGTGACCTGTGCTTGAGCAGTGGGTCTCCTTCCAATTTGGGGGCTATACTTTTGGGGAGAAACATGACCTAGGTCGAGCAAGGGGTCTCAAGCCAAGTTGGGGACTGAGGCGTGGTGATGAAAAGTTGTGGGAGGTAGGGAGTCACTGAGAAAATGGGATCAGCAGACAGATAATGGTCTACTTGGACTTCTAGCAGTCTGCATGGCCTCTAGGCAATCAGGTAGTCTCTGCCCAAATTGAGGGCTGGGTCAGTCACAAGGAGAGATGGGAGAATTGGGAATAGTATGAGAGGGGCTTCTGAGAGAGTGGCAGGCATGGCCTCTGGTCTAGCATGGCATCTCTGCCCATCCAATGTTGGGAACTGGGACAGAGTGACAAGGATGGGGAGTTGGGGTATGGAGCACCAAGTGAATGGGGTGGCCCATAGGTGGGCACATGTCTGGACTTCTGGTGGCTAGATAGCCTCTAGTTGAGCAGCTAAGAGATAGCTTTTATATTGCAGGGCACTAAAAGCCAACAAAGATGTGATTGTGACAAAAATAATACCAACTTTCATTTTCATATATTTTGCTATAGTAATGTTGAAAACACTGACTTGGAGAAAACTACTAGATTTTTAATAACTGAATTGAGAAACGGATTATCTGGAATGACACAAATAAAGGACCAAAGACAAGGAATTGGATTTTCTGGGACACCGTTACTTGGGAAGGATGGATGACAGGAAGGGAGGGAAAAGAAGATGGACCATGAGGTGAAAGATGTAGCCTTCACCAAGATATTTAAAAAAAGAAAAAAGTTCAACGTGGAGCTTCAGCTTATCAAAACTGTTTTAGAAAGAGAAGCTTCTTGCTGCCACAGGTACATTATTAGTGGACACTTTGTTGTTTTTAAGAGTTTGGGAAGGTTGTTGGACAGGTCAGCAATGTTACTTCTTTTTTTACTTTCTTTTAAATTGTTTTTATTGACTTATATATTTTTTTCTGTTCCCCTCCCTTCCTCTTCCCTTCCCTTCTACCTCTCCCATGGTCTTCATGCTGCCAATTTGCTCAGAAGATCTTGACTTTTTCTACTTTCCATGTACATTAGATCCATGTGTCTTTCTTAGGGTTTTCTTTGTTGTCTAGGTTTTCTGGGGTTGTGAATTATAGGCTGTTTATGTTTAAAAACCACTGGTGAGTGAATATATATGATAGTTGTCTTTCTGGGTATGGGTTACCTCGCTCGATATGATGTTTTCTAGATCCATCCATTTGCCCGCAAATTTCAAGATGTCGTTATTTTTTCCTGCTATGTAGTACTCCATTATGTAAGTGTACCACATTTTCCTTTCAGCCATTTTAGATTCTTCAGTTGAGAGTTCTCTGTTTAGGTCTGTACTCCATTTTTTTATTGGATTATTTGTTCTTTTGATGACCAATTTCTTGAGTTCTTTGTATATTTTAGAGATCAGATCTCTGAGGTTGGAGATCTTTTCCCATTCTGTAAGCTGTCATTTTGTCTTATTGACCATGTCCTTTGCTTTACTGAAGCTTTTCAGTTTCAGGAGGTCCCATTTATTATTTGTTTTCCTCAGTGCCTGTGTTCCTGGGGTAATATTTAGGAAGTGGTCTCCTGTGCCAAAGCATTCAAGTGTACTTCCCACTTTCTCTTCTATAAGGTTCAGTGCGGCTGGCTTTATGTTGAGGTCTTTGATCCATTTGGTGATAGATAGGGATCTATTTTCATTTTTTTTACATGTTGACCTCCAGTTATGCCAGTACCATTTGTTAAATATGCTTTCTTTTTTCCATTTTATATGTTTTGCTTCTTTGTCAGAAGTCAGATATTTGTAGGTATGTAGATTGATATCTGAGCCTTTGATTCAGTTCCATTGGTCCTCCTGTCTGTTTTTATGCCATTAACAGGATGTTTCTAGTACTGTAGCTCTGTGGTAGAGTTTGAAGTCAGGGTTTGTGATTCCTCCAAAAATTCCTTTATTGTACAGGATTGTTTTTGCTATCTGATTTTTTCGTTTTTACATATGAAGTTGAGTATTGTTCTTTCAAGGTCCATGAAGATTTTGCTGGGATTTGGATGGGCATTGCATTGAATCTGTAGATTGTTTTTGGTAAGACTCTCATTTTATGATGTTAATTCTATCTACCCAAGAGCATTTTCTGGTGTCTTCTTCAATTTTTTTCTTCAGAGATTTAAAGTTCTTGTCATACAGGTCTTCCACTTGTTTGGTTAGACTTACTCCATGATATTTTGTGTTATTTTGGCTATTGTGAAGGGTGATGTTTCCCTCATTTCTTTCTCAGCCCATTTATCCTCTGTGTAAAGGAGGGCTACTGATTTTTTCAAGTTAATTTTGTATTCTGCACATTACTGCAGATGTTTATGAGTTGTATAAGTTCCTTGGTAGAATTTTTGGGGTCACTTATGTAAACTATCTTATCAGCAAATAGTGAGAGTTGGACTTCTTTTCTGATTCGTATTCACTTGATCTCCTTTTGTTGTCTTATTGCTCTAGCTAGGATCTCAAGAACGATACTGACTAGATACGGAGAGAGTGAACAGCCTTGTCTTGTCTCTGATTTCAGTGGGATCGTTTTGAGTTTCTCTCCATTTGGTTTGAAGTTGGCTGAGCAACATTACTTTGTACACATTTTACTCTGCCTGCTTCTTCTCAAATCAAAGCTTCTTCATCTCCCTCTAGAAAAGCATAAACTTATTCTAGGATTTAGCAAATAGACCTTGGTTTCCTTATGTTTGTGTGGCTAGTCTGCCAGAAGGAGGGAATGGCTCCAACTCTAACTTCCGAAAGTGAAAAGCCCCCAAATCTTTCTCCCAGGAGGCTTCATTGCTATATGATGGGGACAAAGACAGACAGGTGACTGAGCACACTGTCAGTAGATAGAAGGGTGTGGAAAGAAACCAAGGGGAGGCCCAGGAACCCCAAAGTTCAGGTTGAAGCTTATTTGGCCATCATGATATGCTGTACTTCTTGGTATTTTTCCAGCTTGGGGATTTTTTTTCCCCTCAAATTAAGCCATACAATTCTTTAAAAATAACTCTGATTTGAATTAGTTCTCAACATTTCAAAGCCTTTCACATTAAAATCTGAATTTTTTTTGTATTTTTCTGAAAAAATCAAAACAAGACAGTGTTCCAGAATCTGCTAATGTCTGGCTACACCCTTCAGGGATGGCAGTGGAAATTAGAATATTGTAACATGTACCTAGGCCTGCTAAGACTTTGGTGTGGTGATTCCTGTGTGTCAGTTGTCCTGAGAGCCTCGCTAACTTAATCTTCACAAGAACCCTCTTCTTGCATTTATATAATATACCATACTCATGTGCTGTAGCCTAAGGCACAGAAAATTGATGTAATTTGCCTGAAGTTGCAAAGCTCACTTGTGGTGTAGCCAGTATTTAATCATGGATCTTGGACTCACAAACTATTTTACCATTAACTGTTTGTCTCTTTTTTTGCACTTAATTAACTTCATTTGCTTTCATCTGATATGGGAAAGCTTTTAGGTCTCCCTCATGATCCAGGCTTACCTGCTTCTGGATGTAGACTACGTCTGGCCTACTAGACAGGCCCTGTTGATAGAATCTGCTCTAGGATGCTAGGGGTAAGGAAGTTGGGTTTCCCACTAGTGTAACCCACTTGGCTCTCTACAGTGAGTCTTGCCATAGGCTGAATCTATTTCTTTGGTATCAGCTCTAGAATGCAGCTCCACAGGACAGCTCAGCCTAACTTGCTATTATGTTTCTTGGTTTAACTGCTAGCCATCTTTTGTATTATAGATATATTGTATCATAATAACAAGGGGACCTTTAAAAACCTTGCATGTTGCTGAGTAAAATATCCAAACATGGAAGCTTTTCTTTTTTCCTTTTTTTCATTCTTTTTTCCTTTTTTAATTTTTTATTATTATTTACTTATTTATTTATTAAAGATTTCTGTCTCTTCCCCACCACCGCCTCCCATATCCCTCCCCCTCCCCCAATCAACTCCTCCTCCCTAGAAGAAGAAGAGCAGACCACAGGGTTCCCTACCCTGTGGGGAGTCCAAGGACCTCCCACTTCCTTCCAGGTCTAGTAAGGTGAAAAAATAAAAGAATCATCTGTTTTAGAAGATGGAACTCGTGTGTGTGTGTGTGTGTGTGTGTGTGTCTGTCTGTCTGTCTGTCTGTCTGTCTGTCTGCCTTCTGTCTGAGAGGTAAATGTTTGCCAACACTTAAGGGATGCAAATTGAATTAAATATATAGCCATCCATCCTTACCTTTATATTATAGTGCACTTGTAAACAGTACAACAGTCACTGTGTAGAAGTACAAGAAACTTTACCTTCCTTTATCTTAATCCTACTTGTTTCTAAAAGTTTTTTCACAGAAATAGATTTTAAACATAATTTGGGTGTAATTTTAAGCATTTTAGGCCCAATTTTGGATTTTAAAGTACCTTATTAAACCTCAAGGACAAATATATGTGCTAAAATGGTGTCTTTAAAAAATGAGAATTGTCTTCAATATGTCTAGTTGGTGAGTACCACATGTGCCAGTATTAGAGCCTGTGGAAGATAACATGCCTTAAAAGTAGCCAAGCAGAGAAAGGAGAAAATAATGGCATCTCCTACTGCAGTGGAACCCAGTGCCATTGAAGGTGTGTGAAACATCTCATGCAGGGCATGGCTACTCGGGTCCCAGGTCTGTGCTCAGAGCTGAGATTGCAGGTATCAATTTCCAGCCCAGGACAGATCAGAGCTCCCAGGTCCATCAGCCTTCAAGTAACAAAGCAAAATCCTACTGGCCATTCATTTTTGACCATTTTAACATTTCATGAATAAACTGGGATCAAATTTATCTAGGGCCATGCACATTGGCTAACCGTTGTCCTTTGGGACCCACTCATTATGTGTGTGACTTTTGGCTTACCTACTTAACCTGTCTGAGCTTCTGTTACGTCTGTAAGTGTGAAGCCAACACATGGGGACTGAGCAGTTCCCATGGCCCCTGCTAGGTTTTCAGAATCAGGCAGGCTTCAGGACTCCATGGGAAAGTGGAATTCCCTTTATTTCTCTTTGCAGACACAAGTGTTGGAGAAGCAAAGGGCTTTTTTCTGTGCAGCCTTGGATTCTGGCTTCTCTGGATTCTTGCCACTTCTTCCAAGGACCTACACCCTGGCCCTGGCCTGGATGTTTGTCTTCTGGGTTATGGGAGTGGCTGGAATACAGACCTTGCTGAAAAATTGTGTTACACCTCCCTGTCCTCGATATACACTCTGAAAAGCAAAAGTTTTGGACCTGCAGCTGGCTCTTGCCTGAATGAAACAAAACTAATAAACCCCCCTGATTTGTTACTTGGTGCTGGAGTGGAGCCTGGAGCTAGAGGCAGACATGCTGGGTCTAATCCTGGCTCTCTGCTCTGAGAATAGAAGCAGTCCTGGGTAGAGGTAGGTGTGTGGTAATGGTAGTACCTGTCTGATGCCACTACAGTCAGGCTGCCTCTGGCAGCCAAGGAGAAAGTTGAATACCAAAATTATGAGAGTTGTGTTTAGATTTGTGCCTTCTTAAAGCAGAGCCTGAGAGTCTGTTGTGGTTTTGTATTCTTATCCTCTACCCCTTCTCAGACATAGACATTCTGACACAGCTACCTAACTTGTGGCAAGAAATACATTTAACACAGTGAGTGTCCCAGCGCAGGCACTCAGAGGATTCAGGAAACTACTGTGAGTGACTCCCTTTAATGTTTTCTTTTATTCTTTATGTTGACTGTCTCATTTCTTTTTAAAATGCTGATCATGACTCACGAAATTGATTTCATGATCCATTAATTGGTCATGAAAACACTGACCTAGCACATACTTGATCAATTTACTTTTCCTTGTGAATACCACGGTCTGGACATGAATATGCATGTGTGGTGCTACTCTGTGACCACGCTTACTCCCTCCCCAACACAGTACAAGGTTCTTTCTTCAACATGAGAGAGATCTCCTTGTTTTTACTGACACAGGACCACTTGCTAGCTATGTGGCTGTAAATGAATTACTTAAACCTTCTGTGTTCTAATTCTCTGAAGTTAAAATTTTGGGTAATAGAAATATTTCTCTCAGAATGGCTACTCAGCATGCAATGAAGGAAGCATGCGTCCATACTTACACTGACTCTTGTTACTGGCATGTCTCTTTGCCCTTGTGTAGATATTCTGTCTGTCCATCTCCATCCTCAAGCCTGTTTCCTTTCCCTATAATTCTATAGAGATTTTCTTGCTAACTTTCTAATTTGACCACCAGATCAGTTTGTTTGTATAACAAAGCCAAACTAAATCCCATAAAAAGCATGGTACTTCATCCTTCTTGCCCTAATTTTATCCACTTTCCTGTGAAACTCAGTTTCTCTTTCTCAGTCCTCAGAGTGACCTCAGCATATATCATTTCTTTAGCAAGCTCATAGAGGACTATATTGTATATCAAGGCTATACAATGAGACTTTGGGGGGGGATGTTTGAATCTACTTAATCTTATATTCTGAGTCATGTGACCCAGCATCATCATCAGCACCAGAACCATTCCCTCTCATGTGAATGACCTTCCACTTGTTCCCAACCCTGCGGGACCTTTTCATCCCCCCCCCCCCCCCCCCCCCCCCCCCTCGTTTAAGGACTTCCTGTTCTCCGGAGTCTGCATTCCTGCTCTCACTCACTTGTGCCTTTTCATGTGACATTTCCCATGTCCGCTACTGTGCCTTCTGCTTTACATTATTCTGTGTGTTTGTTTTCTCTCATCAGCTGGACTGTGAGGAGAAACAGCATAACCCAGTGTAACATGTTCTTTGTAGTGTTCATGATCCTTACCTTTATCTTGCATACATCAACAATTACATCCAGTAACCTTCATAAATACTCAGTTTCGTGTACTTAATGTACATACATAAATATATAATTATGGCACTATAAGCTATATAATCAAAGAAAAATATAATGTGATGGTTATATTCCAAATTAACATAAGTTATAATATCTGATGCTAATAAAGGAATAATAGGTAATTTTCACACTCATGATAGTATTATTAATATAATTATTACAAAATAGTGGAATTACTATCAAACTTTGTAATGTGTATAATACATATAATTTGATAATCATGCTTTTAATTACTTTATCTAAAGAAATGCTAATATAACTTAAAAGGAATGTATAATAAAGATGATGTATTTTGAGGCAATCGTTTATAAAAATTATTAATTATTTATTTTGGTACATACATTCAGAGAAATACTATGTAGCTGTTAAAAAGAAACTAAAGTAAATTCATTATTTGCTGATTAAAGATATCCATGCTAACTTGTAAGTAGAAACTAAAAGCAAAGCTGAAGATACTGTGTATATGTTACAGCAGTGAAGACAGGGTGTGATATGCATGGGACTCCACACATCATTTTAAGGGCTGTTCCCGCTTTGTTCCAACAGCAAAGAAACTAAAAATCACTCCAGTAAGGGTATTTATGAGTTTGTGTGTGTATGCAAATGCATGTGCTTACTAACAAAGGAAATGAACTAAATAACAACCCAGCAAATTACTCATAGTTCAAGTCTATTTTGGGGAAAGTAGGTTTCCTTAAAGTTAGATAAACCATTGAGCCTGTGATATTGTTATTTAAAACAAGAATGTAGAAAAGGGAGGCTTACAAAATCAATTTCCCTTCTTGTCTTCAGTTCTAAACTGTTTTATGCTTTGTAAACCTGTCACATTGCAGTCTTCATCACTGCTGTCCCTTCATCCACTGACTCATGAAAGAAACCATCTCAGCGGTCTAGTACCCTAGCAACCCCGCCAAGTGAATGCCCAGCCAGTGCTTGCTTCATCTGGGAGCTGGGAACTCATTACCTTGCCAGGCAGCTGTTTCATTTTGTTAGCTCTGATTATTGGAATTCATTTTTCTCTGGAGCCAGAATCTTTGTCCTGATAGCTACCTTTTCTCTTCTTGACTCCTGCCCTTGAAAGAGATGTAGTAGTCTTCCTTTCGGCAGTCTGCTGAAAACCTGGAGGAAGGAATCACACTCTCACTTCTTGCCTCTCTTTCCACATGTAGCTAGTAAGAACTTTCTTCTGTTTGGTTGGAAGAGAAACATAAATAGTCAGTGCAAGAAACAGCTATTAGAGTCAATCCATGATCATTCTGGGAAGCATTTCATTTCAGTCTAGATTATGATTTTGTGATATGATACGTACATTGGCACTTTATGTAAATGGTCTAGATTCTGGCTTTCAATGTAAAGCTTTGTTTTCTAAGTCTTTATTTCTTTTCTCTTACATGATCAATGACAAATTTACTCTCGGACTATTATGGCTTTATTAAATAGATGGTTGACTTAGTTGGGTTTCTATTGCTGTGAAGAAACCCCAATGACTAAGGTAACTCTTATAAAGGAAAACAGTTAATTGGGGCTGCCTAGTTCAGAGGTTTAGTTCATTATTGTCGTCATGGGTAGCATGACACCATGTAGGCAGACATGGTGATGGAGGAGGAGCTGAGAGTTCTCCATCTTGATCGACAGGAAGCAGAAGGAACTGTGTGCCAAACTGAGCATAACTTGAGCAAAGGAGACCTCAAAGCCTGCCTCCACAGTGACACACTTTGTCCAAGACTACACCTGGTCCAAGAAAGCCACACCTCCTTTTAGTACCATTCCCTTTGGGGGCTATTTTCTTTCAAACCACAACAATGGTTTAATTAGTTATGTCCACATGTAAATATAAAAAAAACCTCACTTGATATTTTTGTTATAGTATTGACTCTGACGTGCCACCGTGAAACAGGATCAGCTACTGTAACTCTTAAGTCTACTAACAAAAGTTTTTTTAACAAATAAATGTTGATAAAAGGTTTATGTAGACAAAGCTAAAACTCAGAAAGTTCCTGTTAAATATATACACTTTTTACTAACAACATAACAACTTTGGATGTAGCTTACTGAAATGAGTTTTTTAGTCTAGATAATACTTATTGCTTTATTTCCCTGTGTATGTTTTTACTAGTTGTGTGTGTGTGTGTGTGTGTGTGTGTGTGTGTATCACTCAATTTTATTGATAATGAGAATTAAAGTAAACAATGGCTTAGGTAGTAATTCTTCCAAATTTGGTACCAGTAACTTGAACATTTATTCAATTTTTAAGCTGCTTGCTACAGTATTGACCGTCTTCCTATGTGCTTTGGTTCTAATTACAGATACAGGCTACTTCACACAGAGCTGGGTATTTCTAAGAAACTACACAACACATGTAGTGCTGCAGACAAGGAAAGCAGCAGCATGTTTAACTGAGAATCAGCCGTTGTCAGAAGCTGGTTATTAGCACATTGCTATCATGACACTGCCCTGGGCCTCATTGTTTTATCTATTTTTTGTTATATTGCATGATAATGTTTTAGGGGAGAAAAGCCCAACAACTGTCAATCTAATCATTATGTTCAGCCTACATTACCAAGCAAAACATATTTACAACTAGATCTACACTGTTTTTACAAGTTTATTAAAAACATGTGTTGCCCAGTGCCAGAAATAACTACAGCAAATGCTAACACCAGAGGCAAACTGTCTCCACTTTCCTCTGAGGATTTAACTATCCCATCACTTTATGAGCTATAAGGTAGAAGGTTCTGTGTGAAAATATATACCACAGGAAAGCATGTGCATGTGTGTGTGTGAATGGATAAAGAAGGGAAAATGGGGGCGGGAGGGGTCAATAAGGGAGACTGGAGCCTCTAACTGCTTTAAAGGTACCAGGCTCTGAGGTCTCAGCCAAGACCTAATGAAAGACAGTTAAATTATGGTGGCTTTTGACCATTTTGTTTAATTCATTGATAAGACCATGGCATTACATGTGACATAATTTAAAGCTATATTTTTCTCTGTGGAAATGCAGTGCTTCTGTATCACAGCAATGTCCATCCATACATCTCTGTCACCTTCAGTTATCCTTTAGACACAATTGGGTTAATTGTTACCTTGTTGGCTATTGTTTCCAACGTGAGGTTAGGACAAATATCTGGTCAGCCAGTGAATACTTGGAAGAAAAGGACAGAGGAAGGCTGTTTTCTGTATTTGGCATGTAGTTGTTATAAGCACTCCCTCCTATATTGTTCCTTCCCTTCCCCGAGTCTCTGACATCCACATATACTCTACTAGACAGTGAGTTCTTCACTTGTTTGTATGATATGTTATTACTCTCTAGTTGTCTGAGGCTTGCATATGTAGCCCCATACTAGTTCATTGACTCTCCAGGGCTTTATATGTTATCCCCGTCACCACTTACTTTGGTGCAGCAGCCGCCAGGCACTTAGGACATATTCTGTAGCTTTTCTTGTGACAATAGATTCTTAGCCCTTGTGAGGAGAGCATCGAGTATCTGATTGGGAGCATCACTGTTTAAAATCTCAGTGAGCTCCCTGGTGTAATCAGTGGCAAAGTATGGCAATCCTGTCAATCTTGTTATATAATGACTTTATACAGGTTATAATTGCTTTGTTAGATAATTGATAATGGTTTCTGTTTTCAACTCTTGATAGCTTGTCAAGTTGTCTTAACAATGAGAAATATGTTTCCAAAATAAAAAACAAATGTCAGTTTCCTTTATAATTGTTATTTTACAGCAACGATAATATCAATGATACAATAGTAAATTTGGAAAAGTTGTGTTAATAATAAAATGGGTTTAGGGGTTTTGTTTGTTTGTCTTTTTGTGCCAGGGCCTCACTACTTACCCATGGTTGTGCTTACTATGGAATTTACTATGTATACCAGGCTGGTTTCAAACTCACAAAGATCAGACTGCCTCTACCTCTCCAGTCCTAGGATTAAAGGCATATGCTACTAGTACCAGGCATAATAAAATGCTTTGAAATAAGCAGAAATTGTCATTCATATATGTAATTGTAAATTAACTGTTACAGTTAATTTAGAATCACTTTAAATTCTTAATTCCTCCAATAGGTGGGTGGGTAGGTAGGTAGGTAGATGGCTGAGTAAGTGAATGGATATGCAGGCATATTCCAAATCAGGTATGAAACACCTTGCCACTAAAATCCTTTAAATTACCCTGACTTTTGATTTGCCAATCCACCTTATACAATGTCAAACCTATTGATACTGGGTCTTAAATGTTATAATTTGCTGTTAATGCAGATGGAAAGTCTGGTAGTATAGATATACTGATTATAAGTTTCATTTTGTTCAGGAATAGCTTCATTTGGACAGCCTATATGGATAATTATATCTCATGGTTATATCAGCATCAAGTTTAATATTTTAAACAACTAAAATCAACACTAATCATGTATTATACCTGTTAGAAAATATGTCTTGCCTTTGACTCTTTTTGGTTCAATTATTGCTAGAGTTGACATAGCAATAGTCATCATTACCTTCCTTTGAATTGGTATAATAGTTTACATATTTGCTTAGTTTCTAGCCTTAACCTGTCCTTTCCCTCCATACCCCACATTTCCTATACACTATGACTTTCTGAAAATGCCACCCAATATAACATGGTTATATTAAGAGCACCATCAAATACTACCAATTATAATTGAAAACCTCTTTTTATCAGATAGCCCTCTGAGCATTTGTCATTCCCTATCTCCTTTGCTTCTCATTTCTTCCACTGTGACCTTTAGTGGATGCATCCATGGTTCTCCAAGCATATGAGACACATTACTTTCCATCATTGCACTTTGTTCCTTATGCTGTAAAAAGTTCTTTGATGCTCTTGTAGAAAGAGCAAGGACTGATTATAGGAGAGGTAGATCTGCATTAATATCTTGGTTCTACCTTTTAACAAGTTATAGTTTTAATCTTGTTGTATCTTAGTTCCTGATTGGTCTGTAGCACTAAGGATAGATTTCTGTTCTGTTGGTGTATTCCATGTATTTAGGTCTAACCACCCTCAGCCTTTCTTGTGGAGAATTCACCATGAAGGTAGTATGAGATAGATGACAGATAATCAGTAGATGGATGAATGACAGAGAGATAGAGTCTTGTAGTGTTTTGAGGTGTCTTAAAAATGCTTAGCTCGGGTTGATTCTAGCTGAAGCTAGTAACCCTGTGTAGTAGTCATTCGAGACTTTATGAAGACCCATAGGACTTTTTAATTCTAATGTGTCTTTTAATGTCTTTTTAAAGTGGCCTTTTCTAGACAATTGCAGACAAAACAAAGCACAGCAGCAGCAGATGAGGTTTGGCAGCTCTTCTGCAGTGCTCATTTTAGGAAATAGTCCTGACCTGTAAGTCTGAATCCAAACTAAAGTTTACATACTCCTTTTTAAATAGTTTTAAAATATGTTGCTTATATATGTGTGCCTACATGAGTTTACATGCATCATGTTCATGCAGCTGCCTGTCAAGGTTGGAAGGTTTCAGATCCTCTGGAACTAAGACCTTCAGCCTCCTGATGTGGGTCCTAGGGTACATGCTCTTAACCACTGATCCTTTTTATATATGGACTTGTTATCCATGTATTTTTTTGTTGTTTTTTTTCTGTCAGTGTACTATTTTTTGTTGCTTGTTTGTTTTGTTTTGTTTGGGGGGTTGGTTTTGTTGATGTTTTGTTGTTGCTTGTCTCAAGCACAGCAGTTTTAATTAGCCATGGAATAGCCTGCCTGCCATCAAGCCCCTGCTGTATTACCCTTCTTGTTTCTTACCAGTTATTACCTTTAGTTAGTCTCAGTGGCTGTGGGTAGCCTGGTCCTTAGCATCTTTTCTGTTTCTACAGAGTTAGCCTATATATCCTGAAGAAATGTCAGTGATACTGTCTTCCCAACTTTGGCCCAATGGCACAGGTGTAATGCAACATTCTGTAAGTGAGACAAACGGATCACAAATTCAAGGCCTGCCTAGACAACAGAGTAGGTTCAAAGCAAAAAGAGGACTGGGGCATATAGCTGAGGGGTACAGCACATGCTCGTCCTGCTCAAGGCCCTGCAGTTAGTCCCCAGTATGGGAAGGGATAGGGAACAACTAGCTGGGAGTTTTCTCCTTTGGTAATTCCTGCACTGATTTCAGTGAGGACAGCATTTCACCTTCCTCTATAGTTTAGGTGTCACCCAAGGAAATTGGCTGTTCTTACTGTGACCGAACGTGTTCTTACTCAACCTGACCATCACAGTTTATCTCTTATGTATTAAGATGCCTTATACCCCAAATTTACAATGTTCAAATATATTTAGTGGAGAGAGTCATGAAATTTTCAAGGACAATGCTAGTGTTTAGTGCAGCATTTAGCACAATAAATCTTCCTTAAAGACAAAAGGAGTGAGTGATTGAATATGTGACAACTAAAATACAAAAATGTTTTTGATAATAGCAATATACTTGGAATACACTCTAGGAAGGGTAACTTACTGACGCATACTGATGCAGGCAAAATGCAGAATGGTGACGGTAAGTCCTCCTCATTGGTTGAGAATCATGGCCTGCCTTCCCAGTGCTGAACAAAGAGCTCTGAGTGTCTTGACAGGTGAGAGCTCCTATTGTCTGATATCTGCCTTTTCTCTTTGAAGTCTCCCTCTTTAGCCACCCTCCCCACCCCCACCCCTTTCGGGCTCCTAGACTATCACCTATTTAAGCTTCTTTCCTCATAAACTCTTACTTTGCTTCATCCCATCTGTTTCTTTTCTTTTATTCTAGTTATTGGATTTTCCGACACCTCCTGCAGGATCCTCTTATCATTATGGCCCTGGGCTTTTAGGGTCTTAGTGACATAGAATGTGCTGGCACACATTCTTTTGATGTAGGTAGTAGACAGAGAAGGGTGTCCTTTACTAACAGACAAGTGTCCTAAACTTCCAAGAAGGAAAAACAGGAAAAACATCGGTGGTCCTTTTATCTTTTCCTTTTAGAAGATGGCATAGATCTGGTGAAATAAAGTAACATTTTCAAACGCTGTCCACCACATGCAAAAGCAAATAATAATAAACAATCCGTAGAATCTCGTTTCTTTAAAATACCACTGTGAGGCTTTGCTTTACTCGAACTGGTACAGATATTACTGCCCAGTTTTGTACACACTTGTGAATGCCTGCACAAGCAAGCACATAAAAATTAAACTGATCTGGATATTTCTGTTCTGAACTTGAAAGTTGAAGATGCTCAAAAAACAACTTTGGCTGTCTTCTTCTGTGGAGTATTTAATATAAAACCAATATGCATGGGAGCAATGGGAAATTTTTACTTACATCACCTGTTGCTATTAGAAATTCAGAGTATTCACTCCCTGTTTTTATTACGGTACCTGGCTGCCACTTGTTCCTTAAAGTGGAATAGTTTCTTAGCAAGTCAGTCATACCTCAGCAAGTCAATAAGTAACTTGGATGACATTTTATCAAGGGGTTTTCAGGATGCACATTTAAAACTTTCAGCCCACTGGGTCTCCTTTAGAAAGACACTGTAAATTAGAAGGAATTTAAGGAAGCCAAGGCTGTCAGCATGTTGGAGTAGCTGGTGGCGCTCCCATTGCTGGCCCTAACTTACATATAAATTATAACCTGAGAACTGACTTACAGAGAAATCAGGAAATGATTACCGAAGGTATGACATAACTAAAGCAGAGACTTTAGGAAACCGGATATTTCACAGAAAGTACACAGCACCCAAGGTAACCAGCTCACAGGAGGAATGGGGGACTCTGGCCTCATTTCTGAGCGTTCAGTCTGCTTGGGGCTGACCAGCAGTTGGGTGTTGTGAAGGAAACTTCTCTCCTTGTAGTGTTCAAGATGCAGAAAGAGAGGAACTGGTCTGCAGTCTCAGTGTCCCTCTAAGGCCATTCAACCACTAGGCTAACCCCCTGAAGGTTCCACAGCTTCCAAAATACCACAGGCTCAGCCTAAGCCCATAACAGTTTGGTTTGGGGGAACTGAAGGTGTAACGATGCAATGAAGAACTGTCACAGAATAGTAAAATAGTGAGATGTGTCGCCAACTGAAGTACTTTCTTAATAAGTATGTGAGAAGATAAAAGGACAGGTTCTTCTGTGTGTTGTGTTTACTAATACACAAGCTCTCTCTCCATTTTGTGCTCCTTTATAAAATGAAAGTTATGTGCCATCCCTTAGTTTTAATAAGAAATTGTCAGTTTTTAATTCTAAAATTTACATTAGTTTTAAACTGACTGTGTGCTAAAAAGAAATAATTTTTCCATATGTTATGATTTTTATTATTATCTCTTCCAACTTATATTGTAAGTTTCTTTAGACATTATTCTCCTAGTTATTTTTAAATATTGTCAACAATATTAGCTATATTATAGTTGCTCCTTGTTTTTGTTATAGTACCCAGCAATGGATAAATTGTGTATGTGGAAACATAATACCTCAAGTCTCTGATTATTCCCTAAGTCTAGATAGAATTACACTTTTGTTTTTAATTGATTGAAGAAGTAAACCTATTTTTACAGTTGGCATTGAGCTATAAGACTAATTAATATCAGCTTGCTTTATAGCCATGAAATCTGCAGATATGTTCTCATGTCTGTGTGATGGCCATATTTCTGTAACTATGGGGGGAAATTGTATACTTTTCATTTGCCCACATGTGAAAAATTTTTGAGCATACTTTTCAAATGAGGTATCATCTAATAATGGAATTCTCTCTTTCCATCCCAAGTCATATATTTCTCCTCTCTCTGTCTTTGTCTCCCCCGCCCCCCCCCCTCTCTCTCTGTGTCTATGTTTATGTGTGTATGTGTGTTGATTGCATTGGATATTCACAACAATGAATGATTAGGAATATTTTTTAGCTAGGGACAGCAGAAGATGGGACTAATGAAAAACATTTCTTGATGTCACGTGTCTAGCGAGGACATTACAATTTAATGTATAAGCAATAATATCAAGGTTCTCTTGGTGAAGAAATGAAGCCCCTGAGAGACAATTATTTTAACTAAAGTCTTACATTAGAAGAAGGGGCTTCTGACTGTCAGACTACACTTTTTTAAACTGAAGCAATGGGTTTATTTTTCATCCAAGATCACCTAGCTATCGAAAGTTATTTAAAGGAGAATTGAACTGTTAAATTATTATATTATAAGCATTTAACATCTCGTCAAATTACCCGAATTCCAGGGTTTTTTTTTTCTTTTTGTCTGCATGCCTTGCCTGTATCTACAAAATTTGTTAATAGAAAAGAAAATTGTTTCTCTTCAACATTAAGTATTATAGCATAATTTGTATGACTACTTAAAACATGTCTTTGTGGGGTATTATATATCAAAGTTTTTACTTTATTATTTTAGAGTTTTTTATTTATTTATTAAAATTTCCACCTCCTCCCATCCTTCCATTTCCCTCCCATTCCCCCTCCCCCCCCTCCAGTCCTAAGAGAAGTCAGGGTACCCTGCCCCGTGGGAAATCCAAGGCCCTACCCCCTCCATCCAGGTCTAGGAAGGTGTGCATCCAAACAGACTAGGCTCCCAAAAAGCCAGTACATGCAGTAGAATCAAAACGCAGTGTCATTATCATTGGCTTCTCAGTCAGCCCCCATTGTCAGCCACATTCAGAGAGTCCAGTTTGATCACATGTTCGTTCAGTCCCGGTCCAGCTGGCCTTGGTGAGCTCCCATTAGATCAGTCCCACTGTCTCTGTGGGTGGACACACCCCTCGCGGTTCTGACTTCCTTGCTCATGTTCTCCCTTCTTCTGCTCTCCATCTGGGCCTTGGGAGCTCAGTCCAGTGCTCCAATGTGGGTTTCTTTCTCTATCTCCATCCATCGCCAGATGAAGGTTCTATGGTGATATGCAAGATATTCATCAGTGTGGCTATAGGATAGGGTCAGTTCAGGTGCCCTCTCCTCAGCTGCCCAAGGACCTAGCTGGGGAAATCTCCTTGGACATCTGGGAACCCCTCTAGTGCCAAGTCTCTTGCCAACCCTAAAATGGCTCCCTTAGTTAAGATATCTTCTTCCCTGCTCCCATATCCACCCTTCCTCCATCCATGTCATTCTCCCAAGCTTTCACCAATCCTCCCTTCTCCCTTCTCTCACCCCAACTCTCCTTCCTCCCAACCCACCCCCACCCCCGTGCTCCCAACTTTTACCCGGCGATCTTGTCTACTTCCAATATCCAGGAAGATAACTCTATATTTTTCATTTGGTTCACCTTCTTATTTAGCTTCTCTAGGATCACAAATTATAGGCTCAATGTCCTTTGTTTGTGGCTAGAATACACTTACGAGTGAGTACATACCATATTCCTCTTTTGGGGTCTGGGTTATCTCCCTCAGTAAAGTGTTTTCTATTGTCATCCATTTGCATGCAAAATTCAAGATGTCATTGTTTTTTACCGCTGAGTAAAATCTAAAGTGTATATGTGCCACACCTTCTTTATCCATTCTTCTATTGAGGGGCACCTAGGTTGTTTCCAGATTCTGACTATTACAAATAGTTCTGCTATGAACATAGTTGAACAAATGCTTTTGTAGTATGATTGGGCATCTCTTGGGTATATTCCCAAGAGTGGAATTGCAGGATCCTGAGGTAGGTTGACTCCCAGTTTCCTGAGAACCGCCACACTGATTTCCAAAATGGTTACACAAGTTTGCATTCCCATCAACAATGGATGAATGTTCCCCCTATCAAAGTTTTTAAAAAATTGCTTTTGAAGTTTTGAATTAGAGCAGAGTGGTTGTATGATACCTTTTGTTTTTTCTCTTGAAGCCTAAAGTTTCTCCTTTTCATTTGCATGCTATATGCTCATGTGCTACCCCACCTGATCTTGCTTGAGTGGAGCTAAGGAGACACCCACACAGAGTGTCGCCATGCTCTGTGTGTTCTGCTCAGTGCCAGGGTGCCTAATTATGGGTAGACACAAAAATATTTTTCATTTCATTTTCAATGAAAATATATTGGGGTGAATTTTACATAATATGAAAGTAACCATCTGCAAAAGAAGAGTAAGTCTATATAACCATTTGTGCATCCACTAATTTTGTATGCTTCCAGAACTTTCCTATCCTTCTAAAGTGAGGTCATTTTACCCCAGATATCCAGTTTCTCCCCATTTTTTTCCTCTTTCCAGAAATTGGCAACCTCCAGTCTATGTTTCAAATGTATAGGTTTAGTTATTCATTTAATTGGGATTGAATAATAATGAATTTTCTTCTATCTAATTTCTTTCCTTTACCTTAGTTCTTAGCATGCCTCTGTTATTCATTGTCTTTTATAGCTGAGTAATTTTCCATGGTATGTATAGTTTCCAGTCTGTTTAATTATTTCACAATAATGGTCATTTGGGCTACTTCTACTCAGATGTTATTTACCAAACATAGTATCTCCCCACAAAAAACTCCAAAGTCATTTAAAATAGGGTGGTTTCTGTATGTAACAAGAGCCCCTCAGGACAGAATTCAATGTTAAACTGACATGAAGAGTAGTTCTTGTACTTCCTGAAATATATGGACATGTTACTTTGGTAAATGATTTAGAACATTCTATGTATATGAACTACATATATGTACTACATCAAAAATAAATTATATTTTATTAATACTGTTTTTAGAAAGAAATTTAATTTTAGGTACTTAAGATATGCAACAAGATACAAAATGAGCACCATGGTAAGATATCTCTAAAGGTACAATAGTAGCACTTAATATCTTGGGAATAACCAACAACTGTCTAATTGGACTTGAGGCCCACTCAACAGTATCATTTCTGATACTGTGTTCCAAGCCAACAACATATGACTATGATGCCACATTCCTAAACCAGTATAATTCCTAACTATACTCTAAATGCTCATCCTTATACTCACAGGTAAGTATTACTATCACTCTTCATCAAAGAAGTTTGTCTTTACAGTAAACATAGACCATTACAGAAAGCCTCAACCAGTCAAAATGCAGAGAATACTGTGGGATGTTCAGTCCTAGCTGATATATCAACAGCACAACTCTTCTTTAGGGGAACATGATGGAAGAGAACACGGAATGATTTTAAGAACCAGAGGACAGGAAGTTTGCTGTTACAGTGTGCCTTCTCTCTATGATAGGAAAGCTACAATCATTAAATCGCAACAAGATGGCTGCCTAAAGAAAAGGTCTGAACAATTCTAGCAGTTGACATCCCAACATAAATGAGGGAAATCTCAAGGGTCACACCCGTAGATGAAAAGCTGCAAGCAGCAAACAGCTGCTGAGAGAATACTTTATTCTTTCTCAGGGATGAGCCTGCTGGTTGCTTTCCCAATACCAAGTGGCCAGGCCTAGACACGTACATGCTAGTAACACTGAACAGAGTCACTAGGTTGTGTTTTAGTGTATATTTGTCTGTAAGTATATGTAAAAACAATGGTTAAAGAAGAAGAGGCCATGAATTTGGGAGGGGGTAGATGGGAAAGGAGGGGGAAAAGCTGTAATTATCTTTTCACTAAATAAAGTGATTTTAAGTGTACTATGATAAATCTTGACTATATTCAGTGTTAAATTTAGTAGTCCATAAAATGATTATTTGGATAGCTCTAGTTAGGGGCAAAAAATAATTTCTGCTCAAAGTTTTTAGTAAGCAAAAATTTTGAGTAATTTTTGTCAATTAATGGAAAGCTATGAATTATTTGACATCCTACATATATAATAATCATATACACAAGATCTTTTGAAACAACATATATATTACATAAATATAAGTTTCCTATCCAATTATCATTTCAAGAGAGGCAAGTTAAGTATTGGAAGCATTGGGGAAACACAATATAATAATGTTGTTGGGTGTGGTTGGGAAGGTCTGAGAAAACATTTGGAACCGTTTTTCTCATAAAGCCATGTAACTATTGAAGTGTTGTGATGGCATTTTCCTGTGTTATATACAACACAAAGGGAGTCTGGCTAAAGCTGTATTCTGAATAGTCTGATGAAATAGGAGTGAAGTTAGGAAAGAACGGATGTATGATGGTGTTATCCCATGCATTTGTGAATGCCCTTTTCATATGCCATTTAGCAAAACTATTAGTGGCCTTGTGTGGTGTTTCATTTAATTTTATTTCCAGAAGTTGATTTCTGACAAATATTGAGATGAAGGATTTTTAAACCTTTTTTAACATCCATATTATTGACTTCTTTGAAACTTGACAGGTATGTGCCTCAGAGGTTCTACACATCTGTCAAATATTAAATAAAATTCCATTGTGGGCTGTTACCCCATCATTTTCTTTGCACTTGACATATAGAGTCTCAGTGACAATCTTTTCATGTTATGAAAATGGCCATAGTCTTTTTTTTATAAATTTAAATGTTATACTAAATAAAAATTTTAATGATTTTTGAAATAAATAAGCCATTAAGTAGGGAAATGAAATCTATCTTATGGCATATTCTTTAAACTACATAGGATATCTTTGTTGCATTTGAGTTTAAACCCAATTTCTTCTGAAGGTTGCTATGCTGTCCACTATGACAGATAATTGGAGACAAGGCTAAGCTATCCATCAAAGTAGACACATGTCTTTGTCAGTGAATGCTGGGAACTCACCTTAAGAAAAAATAAGCTTGTTTCAAACTGTCACTAAGATGGTTATTCTCAACTTCTTAGCCTCTTAAAACAAAAATAAACCATTGCCAAACTGTAGCTCAGGCACCAGGTAATTTGAAGGACATGGAAGAACTTTCAGAATACCATTAGCTTTCAACTGTACTAAAAATTAAAATATCCACTTAAGTGATTTTAGCAGATCTAAGACACACCAACAACTTTAATTTTTAAAAGTTTTTTTTTTCCCATCTAAGTACTAACCAGGCCCGCCAACCCTGCTTAGCTTTCAAGATCAGCTGAGATTAAGCACGTTCAGGATGGTGTGGCTAAAATATATAAAAAAGTCAAGAAATTAGACATCAAAATTCCAAATAACCCAATTAAAAAATGGGGTACAGAACTAAACAGAGAATTCTCAGCAGAATAATTTCATATGGCTGAAAGACACTTAAGGAAATATTCAGCATCCTTATCTATCAGGGAAATACAAACCAAAACAACTCTGAGATACCATCTTACATCAATCAGAATGGCTAAGATCAAAAACACCATTGAACTTATGCTGGAGAGGATGTGGAATAAGGGGAACACTCATCCATTGTTGGTGGAAATGCAAACTTGGACAACCACTTTGGAAATCAGTATGGCGGTTTCTCAGAAAATTGGAAATCAAACTAACACAGGACCCAGCAAACCACTCTTGGGCATATACCCCAAAAATGCTCAGATGCTAGAAGGACATTTGTTCAAATATGTTCGTAGCAGCATTATTTGTAATAGCCAGAACCTGGAAATAACCTAGATGCCCCTCAACTGAAGAATGGGTAAAGAAAATGTGGCACATTTACACAATAGAGTACTATACAGTGGTAAAATAAATAAATAAATAAACAAACAAACAAACAAACAATGACATCTTGAAATTTGCATGCAAATGGATGGAACTAGAAAAAAACATCCTGAGTGAGGTAACCCAGACCCAGAACAAGGAACATGGTATGTCCTCACTCATAAGTGGATACTAGCTGTAAAGCAAAAAGAATATTGAGCCTAGAGTTCATAATCCTAGAGAAGCTAAGTAACAAGGTGAACCCTAAGAAAATCCAGAGATTGACCTGGAGAGGGGAAATAGACAAGATTGCCTGACAAAATTGGGAGCATGGTGTCGGCAGAGACGGGAGGACGGAAGGGAAAGAGGAGCCGAGAAGGGGAGGGGATTGAACTTGAAGGAATGAGATGGAGGAAAGACAGAAATGGAGAGCAAGGAAAGAGATATTTTGATTGACGGAGCCGTTATGGGACTAGCAGGAAACCTGGCACTAGAGAAATTCCCAGGAATCCACAAGGATGATCACAGCTAAGACCCTAAACAATAGAGGAGAGGGTGCCCAAACTGGCCTTGCCCTGTAGTCAGACTGATAAATATATTAAATATCACCATAGAACATTCATCCAGCAACTGATGGAAACAGAGGCAGAGACCCACAATGGAGCACTGGGCTGAGCTCCCGAAGTCCAGTGGAAGAGTAGAAGTAAGAATATGAGCAAAGAGGTCAAGACCTTGATGGGGACACCTGCTGAAACAGTTTACCAACTCCAGCTGGACCAGGAAGGAACCAGCATAGGTCCAAACTAGTCCCTCTGAATGTGGGTGACAGTTGTATGGCAGAGGCAGACTAAGGGGCCACTGGCAGTGGCACCAGGATTTATCCCTACTGCTGTTACTGCCTTTCAGGGAACCTATTCCCTTTGGATGGATACCTTGCACAGTCTTGCTATAGTAGAGATGGCCTTGGACCTTCCTCAAAGCAATATGCTTTACCCTCTTTGAGGAGTAGATGGGGAGTGGGGCATGGGGATAATTGGAAGGAATGGGAGTAGGAGAGGGAGTGGGAACTGGGATTGGTATGTAAAAGGAAAAAAGATTGTTTTCTTTTAAAAAATGAAAGAAAAAAATTTTAAATTTTTAAATTTTTTAAAATTTTAAAAATTTAAAACTTTTAAAAATTTTAAAAGTTTTTTTCCATTTTCAAGAGAATATGCTACAAAAATGGATTCACGGTAGAATATAATGCCAAGTAGATATTCAAAGATCCTCTTTTTCTCATTCTCTTTCAATATCAATTTCAAAAGAACAAGGCATTTACAGCACTAACATGTGTCTTAAGGTCAGTGCTGAATCACACGAATAATGGTTTCAGTCCCAGGCTTAATGCATGATGCTGCAGCTCAACTATTAAGATGAGACTGTAGCTGCAGCATCGCAGGCCATGAGGCAGCTAGATTTAATCAGTGTCCCACCATTGTACAGAGCTGTGTGACACATGTATGAAATCCCCAGTTTGCTGGCACTGCAGAGTTCTGCTGAATTCTGCAAGTCAGGCTTGGCAGTACTGTCTAGAGAGCCCTGCTCCACTGTAATGTGGTAATAAGAAGTAATACCAGACTCTTTCATTATCCAGTGACTTCGTGCTTACTGGCAGGATGTCTGAAGTAGTGGGAGCCATGACAGTAAAGGAGTCTTTTGTTGTTTATAGCAAGTCTCTTATAATCAAACCTGGATGTAGGTTAGAATAGCAACTTTCAGAAAATCATTAAGAATAAGAGTACCCCCCACTGGCTGCCACAGGAGTCAAGATTTGTTTCTGCTGTTGTTGTTTTAAAGTTATTTTGTTAGCCAGGCGGTGGTGGCGCACGCCTTTAATCCCAGCACTCGGGAGGCAGAGGCAGGCGGATCTCTGTGAGTTCGTCTACAAGAGCTAGTTCCAGGACAGGCTCCAAAACCACAGAGAAACCCTGTCTCGAAAAAAAAGAAAAAATAAATAAATAAATAAAGTATTTTGTTACTAGTTCTTGGAGAAATTCGCATCTTGCATTTTGGTCATGTTTACCTCCTTCCCCTAACGCTTCCCATATCCACCTCCCCTTTCCTACTCACCCAACTTTGTGTCATATCTTCTCTTTTTTTAACCTATCCATAGTAATTTGTGTGTCCAAATATTCTTGAATGTATGGCTTTCCACTAGAACATGGTTGTCTTACCAGGAGCTTTCCCAACAGCTAACTGTTGCCAGTAGCTCCTTAGCTAGAGGTGGAGCTCCGTGCCCAAGTCTCCTCTTGGTGTTGGGATTCGATCTAGCTTGTGCTTGCAAAGGTTTTGTGCATGTTGTCACAACCAATGTTATTTTGTATAGCTGTCCTGATGTGTCCAGAAAATACTTTTTCTTAGTAGTCATCCACTGCTGCTGGCTCTAATATTCACTGCTCCCTTTTCCCAATGACTCCTGAGCCTTGGGAGGAGAGGGTGCTGTATATATATATACACATTCCTCTTTGACCTGAGTATTCTGCTGTGTTTTATTCTCTGCACCTTGGCCAGTTGTGAGTCTCTGCATTAATCTCTATTAATTGCAAACATACACTTCTCTGATGAGGATTGACAAATCCACTTATCTATCTGTATAATTATGTCATTAGGAGTTGTATAATACTATGCCATTTAGCAAAAATTATAGTAATAAGTTGTTTCTAGAGCATATGACCTGTTAAGCTATTTGTGCTTTAACCCAGTAATGGCGACAGGTACAGGTTTTATCTTGTGGCGTAAGTGCATACATCCAATTTGAAAATGGGTTGGTTACTCTCAGGACAGTTGTGCCACTATTGCACTAGTGGGCATGTCCTACTGGCCCAGTCATTACTAGAGCTCACAAGGTTCACAAGTAGATAAGATTGATGATTGTTTTTCCCCTCTTCCAGCATTCACAGTACCTTCTAGCACTGTGAAGGCTATCTAGTAAGGATGAAATTTCCAAGTCAGTACCAACTTGACTCCTCTATGTTCTGTGGCTCAAGTATGTGTTGTCTTCAGCAATAAGGTCTTACCATCAAGTTCTAGAGATTATCAAGAGCATTGGAAATAGCCTGTAAAGTTTAGGGGTCTATTGAAATTCACCGGCCAACAAATCCAATGGAATTAACCCATTCCTGTTAACATGCTTTTTGTTTGTTAGCCTGTGGTGTCTAGTAGAAGCAGTGTTCCCCACATAAAGTATAGCTCCATTCTAACTTTCTGGAGGATGGGGGTTTCTGAAGTGGTAGGTGTCCACATGGATTTTTCTGAAGGTCTTAGTGTTACTTATCCCTCACTGTATTCCCTCCTGAGTTTCACAATAACCCAGCAGTCTAAGAACTTAATGTTTTTCCTATTCTCTGTACACCATGCTGGCAGTTATCAATTCAACGAATGAGTGTCACACCTTTTAGTTTGTAGCACTTTGATTAGAAGTACCTCATGCATAGACTGGGCATCTAAAGTTAGGCCATCTTCTGGTACTGAGCCCTTAACCTCAGGGATCCTATACAATCTCCAGGTAAATAGTGGTAGAATTAAATAACACTGTAGCATATCCGTTTGGAGTAGAATTCTATTGTGGGGAAAACTAATGCCACACATTTGGTTCTAGAGGTGTTGAGAACTAAAGCAATAATTTTTTATTTTGATTTTTAGAAGTTTTCTGGAAGTAGCCACTAGCCATGGCCACACTCACCTGTACTTCCTGCACTGCCTTTGACATATGATAACACTGATTTGTTTCTCAGGGTTTTGACATTCTTCTCCAACCTGTGCATATATCAAATGCTATTTAGTCTCATTTTACCTCCTTTCAAAAGTTTTTGATGCTCAGTAGCTGCTATTGCTTCAAATTCCTGGTACTTTCCTCACCCGATATGCAGCCTCCATTGCAGTCTGACTGATGAAAGTCCAGGAAAGTCATTTCTCTGCTGGCATCATCTGCCTTCTTTGAACTTAAACTTTTAGCAAAGTAAGTCAAGAATTTATCTAATGTTGTATTTTTGCCAAGCAGTCTTTCCAGATGGTGTCCTCATGGTTGAAGTCCCCAGCCCTACTTCATGCTACTTCTCTTCCAGTCTTGTAATTTCTCCTTTCAAACCATGTCTTCTGTATTGTCTGCAGTCTGGTGTACATTTCAAAAGACAAAACAAAACAATACCACCATGACTTTCTCCATTTTCTCCAGGGAACATCTATCCTTTAGCATCTGCAAGCTAGATATTATCATCTTTGTTTAATGTGTGGCTCAATTTGAGCAAATCTCTTTTATTCAATACCAGATTTTCTCTTTGACGAAAATCTATTATTACCAATAGCATTTATATTAAAAATCTTAACATTTAGTCTGTAATTTTTATACCTCATATTTCATATCTTTTACATCTTCAAGTCTTTCTGCTCTGGACTGGATGAAAATTGACAGCAGTTGTCCTCATTTCTTCTGTGAGGAACCTGAGGCTTGGAAAGTGGTTAAGACCAGGATTTTCATAAGGAATCTTCATTCTTCAAAGTTTGCCCTTGGTGGTTATAGTCTCTTACTGCATGACTAGCAGTGATACACATCCCTCCTGGAATATATGGGGTATCTGCAAGTTAAGCCAGTCCCTTGTTTAGCTTCTGTATTGATTCACAGGACTCTTAAGCCCCACTTTTTAGCCTTTTTGCTTTGCCTTTGTTTTGTCTTAAAACTTCTGAGCATTTTTACCATTTGCTGTTCTATCCTCCAATGCTTTCAGATTTTGCGGTTGCCAATACAATGTTCTTTTTTTTTCCTCTCTTGCTTCCAAAATGTGTCTTAATAACTTCTTAGTGGATACTGGAGAGATGGCTCAGTGGTTAAGAGCACTAGTTGCTCTTCCAGAGGGCCAGTTCAGTTCCCACAACATGCCAACTGAAAACTGTCTGTAACCCCAGTTCCGGGAACTCCAACACCCTCACAAAGACACATGCACACAAAACACCAGTACACGTAAAATAAAAATAAGTAAATCATTTTTGAAAGCTTCTTGATGGGTTTGACAAGTTAGAGGTTTCCTTTTCTAATGCACTGCTTCTTAGGGCATCATCTATGCAGGACCCTGTTTGTTCCTTATACGTTTATTCTCATTTAATGTCAGAACTTTCACATTTGTAAAGAACTGATTACCAAATGCCCCCACCACATCCATGTTCCTGAGTCTTCTTCCTATGCACCAGTTATACTCGTTCTCAAATAGAGTGTCATATTATTAGAATTACTTGGTATGAAAATATAACAGTCCCTAGTCCCCCATCCTAGATCAGCTGAGTTTCTCAGAATAAGTTGTAGGTCTGGGTATTAGGCAGCCATAGTATTTTTTAACTCCCCAGTATTTTAAAACTTCTGATATGCAACACAGTAAGACTGGCAGCGTTTGGGCTATGTCTGACAGTTACATTTATTCCAAGTGAGCAGAAGTGTGTCTATTTTATTTGTGTTGGCAGAATGCATCTTGTACTATGATTCATGATGTGGGAAAACAATGGGCCTCTTACTTTGCTTGTCTCACAAGAATAAACACTGTCCGTAGATTCTCTTGTAACAGCAGTTAGTAATAGCGTTGCACCTGTCTCCTAGAGGCATAACAGTGCACTGGGCTTTGTGATGCCTATGAAAATCACCTGTTTGGAGAGCTCACATCCTCGGTATCCTTCCAACTCTTCTCTTCCTGCCTGTCTTGGCACATAGTTTTTGATGATTCTTATCATTTGTTTTTCTTTAGAATCATGTTTTCCCTTCTTAAAAGACTACCTTCTATCTTGTGTTTAGTTCATCTTCTCCAGCAGCAAACAGATTATTACTTTGAGAAGACACAGCCTAAGCAAGAGCATAAGCAAAAATATTACATATAAGATGAAACTTGAGCTGAACATTTTAGTAGACAACACCTCATATTGGCTGATCCACATCAGTAAGAATACACTGTGTCTTAGGGTTTCTGTTGTTGTGAGGAAGTACCATGGCCATAGCAGCTCTTATAAAGGAAACCATTTAGTAGGGGCTGATTTATAGTTCAGAGGTTTATTCCATTTTCATCGTAGCAGGAAGCATGGCAACATGCAGTCAGACATGGTGCTGGAGAAGTAGTTGAAAGTTCTGCATCAGGATCTTCCTGCACACAGCAGGAAGAGAGTGAGACACAGGGCATGGCTTAAGCATTTTCGACCTCAAAGCCCACCCCCAGTGACACACATCCTTCAACAAAGCTACATCTACTCCAACAAGGCCACACCTCCTAATAGTGCAGCTCCTATGAGCCTATGGGTGCCATTTTCATTCAAACTACCCTTGCTGACAATGTCAGATGGCGACATTTTTATGAAAAGATTGTGAGAGCAGGCAAAGAATTGGGATTAGAGAGATCTTTTGTAGTGTGGTAAAGTTAGTGATTCTTCCCCACCCCTCAATTCTGTAATCAGCTGACAGTCTCTTACTTACAAAGATGACAGTCTTTCTTGTACTCCTGTGTGCTTATCATGGTGCCTAACTCAGGGTAGCTATATGATATGTGTTCATGAGTGATATCATAACTTCCTTTAAAAATGGAGTTCTCCTCTAGAGAATGACAGTGTCTTTATATATCTGCATTCCTTATAATTACCAGGAGCCCAAGATTCTTAGAGGTCACTCAAGAGTTTCCTGGTGAACGGTAGGCAGTGTGGGGATGTAAAAACATGCTGATGTCTTGAAAGTAACTGACTTTTTCTTATCATTTATACTTCCTAGAACTAATTCACAGTTTGCTGGCTGCAGAGAAATAGTTTAAGAAAGGCATTATGAACAAGTGTCACTGTGAAGGATGTTGTCTATTCCTATGTAAGAGTCTACTATAGGCAGTCTTTCCACCCAATTAATACATACAATGCTAATATACAACTGAACTCACATAGTTGTGAAGAATTGATGATTGTATTACTTTTAACGAGACTATTTTTCAACAAAATTTTAACATTAACTTAATGTCAAGCTGCTTTTTTACTCTATCTGTATAACCTTACACAGTTAAGGAAAAATAAAAAAGTCATCAAATATTTTAAAAGAGACATTTTCTTTGCTTTGTATGAGATTTGGCAAAGATAGTCTTCCTGAGTATACATGGATCATGACAGAAGAGGAAAACAGTAGATGCCTGCTGTCTGAAAGCTATTAGTGCTAAAGTAGACTACCATCTGATAGTGTTTTGACTAAGTAAAAATGCAAGGGGGGAACATTTTGAAGTCTGAATATTTTCATATTGCTTTGTTATTAAAGGTTCTCTTCTGCCCGTTTCTTTGCCCCCAAGCTTTGCTTCCATGCTTTCTTATAGTCAAATGTCAAGGTATCTGCATTTAACACTCAATCTGAATCATGCTACTCAAACAAGTTTTTCCTCTTCCTCCTTGATTTTCTTTGAGTGCCCTCTGAAGCTACCCCAGTCAGAAAGAAGGAAAAGAAGGGAACAAGAGACATAGAATATTTTTTTGGGGGGTCCCTGTCGGGGAATCGAACCCCAGTCTCCCACGTGACAGGTGGGGATACTCACCACTATACAAACGAGGAGACATAGAATATTATTATTTGTTGTTGTCCTCTCCATATAGATGTTGGGGGCTGCAGACCCCTGACCCCTTGACTTTCTTGGCCTACCTCAGACTCTTTGCCTGCTAGAGTGAAACAACTTGTTGTATGCCTGTAGCTGCTCTGAGCACAAGACCCTCATGAGTTCCTGATGGCAGGGGAGTGAATTCTGGTGGGTTTTACAGCTGAAAATCCCAAGAGCTGGGGTGTGGCTATCACTTATGGATTCCTATATAAGCTTCCCTGGAGCACAATAAAGTTGGCATTCTTGTTTCAAGGATGACCCTTGTCCCCGTGACTCTGTCTGTGTGCATATGTTATTAAATCTCCAGCCTAATTTGGACCTTGAGATTTCTGTCCGGTGCTCCAATGTGGGTCTCTGTCTCAGTCTCCTTTCATGGCCTGATGAAGCTTAATATTCAGGAGGATGCCTATATGTTTTTCTTTGGGTTCACCTTCTTATTTAGCTTCTCTAGGATCACGAATTATAGGCTCAATGTCCTTTATTTATGGCTAGACCAAATATGAGTGAGTACATCCCATGTTCCTCTTTTTGGGTCTGGCTTACCTCACTCAGGATAGTGTTTTCTATTTCCATCCATTTGCATGCAAAATTCAAGAAGTCATTGTCTTTTTACTGCTGAGTAGTACCTGGCTTGCATACTGACCCATAGTGCAGGCGCTACATATAGGTGTCGGGGAAGTTTTGGGCCACTAATGTTATGTATACCCACCAGGGCAAGATGAGAAATCCAGTCAAGTATTTAGAGCATAAGAAAGTACAAGGAAGATCATGAATTTAGAATATTTTCTCTGAGTTTCCCTCTCAATACCATCAGTCACATTGTCCACAATGTGGAGGTGTGTTTCCCTTCTAAAGAAGCTGATCTCGATGTGAAACAGCTTTATTGATGTGTAATGTATACTGGATAGCAGTTTGATTATTCACATTTAATAAGTGGGAAACTTTTATTGAATTATATTTTTCAACCAAATACCCCTTACCTTTTCTGTGTTGGCCGTAAAAGCTGATCCGAAGGCAGTTTGGTCCTGAAGCTGCGGTGGTGCAGTGCCCGTCACTGCAGCATTTTACAGGCACTTTGCCTCGCCTCCCAGTCCTGCTGTGTAGACGCCTGTGCCTCCTCAGTGAAAGGTAAACTGACTTGGGATGGTTAGCAACTCTCTGGAACTGTAAACAAAATACAAATAAAGCAAGATGGCAGGTCCCCTGTTATTTATACAAATTCTGTTGCCATTAACATCAGCTTCTTCAAGCCTAGAGGGGAGACATGATGGAATATGTCTTTCAGAGTGTCTCTGTATTCTTTCCCAGTGCAGAGTAATTATTTGTTAGAAGATGACATAACTAAGCTATTCTACTAATTACAGAAGTCATACCCTTGATCTTGCCAACATGGGCCTGGGAGAGTAGGGGTGACCTTGTGCTGTCCATGCATGGATGTCTTGGGTCACAGGGTATGAGACGAATAGGAAGCAGTTTCTTCTGACCTTTGGGACTTTATGTGACTATAACTTTAAAAGTTTTAATGGCAGAAAGATTCTTAGGTTAACATGCAGATGATATCCTGTAAGGTTTATGGAAATAAAACATAGACTTAAAATAAGTTCGTGTATATTGCAGCTCTCAGGATTCATATTCCTTTGTAATTATTCATTTTGAAAAACTGAAACTTTATTAATAAACTGTTTTTGTCAAGCAGTATGCTGAACAGGTTCCCATAGATTACTATATTTTACCGTCTCAGCAGTCCTGTGACTGGCCTCTCTAGACAGCATTGTGCCGTTAATCAAAGCAGAGTAGAGTGGTTGCTATTACAAGACAGTGATTTCTTTCTGTCAAGATAGGTTTTAAACTGCTGCACTTATGATTGTTGTTGTCCTTCTTTCTGCAAGAGGATTAATGCTAGTTACAAGAAGTTCTATTAAGTGGACAGAATTCTATTTTCAAAACTGACTTGATGGACGGAGTTTCAAACCGTAGGTTCTCACAGTCAGACAGTTCCGAAGCACAGGAGCAAGTGCAGCCAGTGTTTCTACTTCTGAAGGTGGAATCTGAATTCAAATGTAAATTTCCACCAATCAGAACTCAGAGCTAATATCAGTGTTGATCATAGTAAGAAGGATGTTTCTAATTAGCCCACTTTAAAGCCCCTTCTTAATCACTTAGAGCATTCTTGTGCACATCTGTGCTGCAGGAGTAACTGGATTACCTCCATGGTGTGTGTCTGGGTGTGCGTGTGTGTTTAAAGCCATGCTATAACTCTATCCAAATGCAATTCAGCACTGCTTTTAAGTTTAGAAGCAAATGTGTACTCAGTAATGTAGTTTAAAAACTGAAACCCCTCCTATCTTATGTGTTTCTTCCTTGTAAACCAGCCTTGTTTGTGGAGGGCGGCCATTGAAAATGCTGTGACACATACGTCCCCGAGCTTCTTCCCCAGACTTCTATCTAATAAATGAGCGCCAGAGTCTGGGCCTCTCATGTGGTTTTGCTTCATCTGACAATGACATCAGTATCTTTCCATTCCCTTTTTAAAGTAAAATTGTGCTCGAAATGAATAGTGGTGCCAGTAAGGAAACTGAGTCCTACGAGTAATTTTTCATTAGGGTAAATGAGGTGATACAGTAAACAACTGAAACCTGACATGACGCCATGGCACGAAACTGCAAAACAAAATCTTGATTGCTCTTGTGGATGTGTTCTAAGGCTTTTATTTCTTTTGCATGCCTTGTGTGCACACAGACCAGTCAGTGCAAACACAATTCATCCTTGGGTATTTATTTCCATCAATGAATGACCAGATGGCCCTTGTCTCTTTTGGGAGAGAATGTTTTTGCTTTTTCTGTAGCTCTGAGTGACACCACATATAAGAAGCTAAGATAAATAATCACCCCTAATTCAAGAAGCATGCTGCTACCTTCCTCTACCCACTAAGGTTGGCAGTGACTCACAGCTGCTTTCATTCTTCCATTTTAATTGAAATAGTTGGTGTATGTTCCCAATGTAGGTAACACATTCTTATTATGGTAAATTATGACTGTACAGACAGAATGGAGGAAGAAACCTATTTAGCTCTTCCCAGATCTGAGAAACTTATTAGCCTCCCTTTGCAAATGAGAAAACTGAAAGCCTTAGTTGCTTATTGAATTGCTTTGTCACCAGCTACAGAGTGGATGGCCAAGCTGACCACGAGCCCTGCTGTTGTGTGTATTTTTGCATGTCCCTTGTAGTTCTTCAGGTTTCATTTCACTTGCCTTTATGACACTTTTGATGTCTTAAATCAAAGTGTTTTGTTTTTCACACATGACTGACACTGGTATTTCTTTGCCTGGATTGTAGTGTGGGATAGGCAGAAAAGTAATAGATAGAAGAAAGTAAAAGCCAGAAAGCTGTGGAAACTATGCATGCTGTCAGCAATAAGAAGGAAAAGAAGCTCCAAGAATGTAATTAAGGTAGCGGTAGAAACAGAAAGAAGGTTTTTTTTTTTCTCATTAGAGCTGGTAGAATCCTTCCTGTTCAGATACTAGTCACACGCTTTCCACTGTCCCTTTCCAGCTCCAGCAGGAGCGAGAAGGAAGAAGGGAAACTGCTTTCTATTAGACCATAGCAAAGTGCTGTTCCTATGAGGCACAAAAGTAAGTTCTTTCCTGACTCCTTGATAAGATATCAAGGAGAAAGAGGTGGAAGAGTGCTGGCAGGAAGGAAACTAACTAAGACTGCCTCTTTTGGACAAAATCCTGTTTACGTGATTCAGAATCATACTTACCTTTCAGGTTCTACACTGGGAATATATACCTTACCCTGAAGGCAATATTCTTGAACACCGTTCTTTCAGTTAATCAATTCTTATTCCCCTCAACCAAGCCTATATATAGGAGGAAAGGGGGAGAGGGAAAATAAGTATCTTTCACCTTCCAAGAAGTAATAAATAGAGGATCTTGTCTGTTCCATTTGTCCTGTTTTTGGCTAACTTCTGTTGGTTTCCTCCCTCTATAAAATTGATCTCTCTCTCTCTCTCTGTCAATAGCCACTTTGAGCTTCTAAGAATTCCCCTGTACTCTTTTGCTGGAATAAGAGCATCCAAACTATTAAGTTTGAGCAGTGTGGCAGTTATCCTCCTGAGGAAATCAAAGCAGGCAGCTTGCCTGGCCCTCCCCGTGGAGTGGATCTGCTGCATATGCTCTCCTCCCCAGCCTTCACCCTCTTCTCATTGAGGCTGGTAGAAAGTGATTGGCCATCAGCAAGTCCTGAAGAGCTGTACCTAACTCTTCCTACCCCTGAGCATATAATCTTCAGCGTTGGGATGTAATGCTAAAATGCCAGGGAAAGTTCTTAATATAGAGTTAGTTTTGTATTGTAAATTTTCACTTATCACAGATGCTTTTTCAATTGTGGCCTTAGGTCATCAATAAATGGCTATCCCTTTCTTCCAGAGGTGTAATCCTATTTCAGTGCAGTATGTAAGAAGAGTGTTCTGTATTGCAAAGCTGTTTCCATGTCACAGTGTACAGTCCTTCGAAGTAGTATTTTGTTGATCTTAGTGACAACAAATTCAATATATCTGATAATTCTGCATAGCAGGTCTTCATTCTCTTTACTGATGGTGTGGCAGTCGGTCTTTAATGACTCTGTATTTTGTATACCGTTTGCGTCGCATAACACCAATGAAGAGCTGAGTTTGCTTAAACAATAACTGTAACTGTGTTGTTTGTACTCTTACATTCTTCCATCAAGAAATAATTACCCTTCAGCCAACCTCACTTCTTTTTACGTCATATATGCAAAGTACCTAAATAAAATATAACTGAAGTTCCCACACTGCACATCAGTAGACAGTCAGTCAAGCCGGAGGAGACTATAGAGGAATGTATGCATAGCCTTTCCTCCCCGCTCACTAGCAGCCGCTCCTGAGTATCTAATGGCGCCATAGCCTTAGTAGGTAACACACTTGATTTGGCTCATGTGTTTACTACTGGGAAGTAAAGAACAAGGTTTGTTTTAACTTGAGTTCTATAAAATTGAAATGTTATTTATGGCTAACAAAGATGTTGTCGCAAGTCTTTTGGTATCTCCTTGGCTTGTTGCCTATAGTGCTCTGTTGGAATACATCTCCACATGGATTGGTTTTAAATGGCTTTCAGCAATTTACTGCAGGGCCATCTGGCCATTTGCTGTCTGTGCTCCCAAACTAACTTTCAGTTCTAGAATAACCTGGCTTTTGATACTTTTAGGGCTCAGTTATGCCCTGGTTTACAGGACTGAAGTATCACCTGTATAGAAGTGAGATTATTGATATTTCAGGTGATACAGCTCATAAAAAGCAGGCTTTCAATATAGCTAAATTGTGGAATGATTGCTTAAGTTTATATGCAGATTTCTTGAGTTGCTATCACTCATTAAGTAGTTACTTTTTCTAATATATATGTACTAAAGATAAAGTTTCAGTTTATATCCACGTTAGTATTTAAAGACATATTGTACATTTCTGTGCCTATGACACAGGACACTGCTTAAGGAAAGCAGTGAATGGATGCCCCTCGTGAGAGGATTTGGCATATTTATAAACCCACTATTCAAAGGAAGGATGTTTCAAGGTGAAAAGTAAAATTTCTTCTGCAAATAATGTTGAGCCTCAGCATAATTTTCACATCCTGAAAGAGGATGTGCGTCGCAGCAAACTGGAAGCAATCAACACTATATTTATTTCAGAAGGTTGAGGGCTAGTGAGGTGATTCTTTGGGTAAAGGCTCAAGCTTCAGACCCACATGGTGGGAGGAGAAGATGGGCTCCACAGAGTTGTCCTCTGGCCTGTACGTGTGCGCTGTGCAGCAGCTCTCCCTCCTGCCGCACACACAGTTAATTACTTGACAATAATCATAAGCTAAAAGGAGGGACAGTGGCCTCATAATGCTGAAATGGCTGGGTTTTCCTGTCTCTTTTGTTGAATATAGATTTTTTCCCATTCAGTGTTTTCCCTTCCCTGTACTTCTCCATTTCTCCCCACCCTTCCTTCAGTCCAGACACATCCCCGTTCTGTCTTTTATTAGAAAAACAGGCATCTAAGGGAATATAATATAATAAGATAAAACAAAAAAGCACCCTGAAACAGGACAAAACAAGTAGAAAAAAAAAGAGCCCAAGAAAAGGCA
Organism: Microtus ochrogaster; assembly: GCF_000317375.1. Classification (NCBI taxonomy): domain Eukaryota; kingdom Metazoa; phylum Chordata; class Mammalia; order Rodentia; family Cricetidae; genus Microtus; species Microtus ochrogaster. Next base: position 58,755,346 of record NC_022011.1, on the reverse strand, counting down.
CAAGAAACAGATATAGATGCAGAGACCCAATTATTTGCACACTGAGGAATACCATAAAAACACTAGCCTGGAAGCCATAATATCTGTACAAAAGAACTGTATATGAGAGAGATGGGGAGAGGGAGTGAGGTGGAGGATTTCTTTCAAAAAAAGAAAAGGCCCTTACAAGATTATGGGATTATGAGAATAAGAACATCCAAAGATGCCGCTGTGCTTGTTGTGTTGCCCATCTACTGCTGGGCATGTAGTCTGCCTTTAAGACTAGTTACTTTCCCCAGTGAGACTCCTTCGGAGGAAAACATTTTATTTTGTTCTGGTTACCAATTGCAGATAGCTTCTGGATTAGGGGTAGTGACTTGTATCCACTCTCCTTCAGCTCTGGGGCCCCACCTGGTGCTGACCAGTGTATACCAGTCTCTGTGAGTTCTTACGTGGATTGTTGCTGTTGTGTTTAGAAGGCCTTGTCTTTTGGTGTCCTTCATCTCCTCTGGCTCTTAGAGGATTTTTTTTTTTTTTTTTTGCTTTCTCTTCTAAGGGGTTCCCTGAACGGAATTTGATGGTGACATCAGGTTTTGAACTGAGTGTCCCAAGTTCTCTCACTGCATTCTGTCTGGCTGTGGGTGTCTGTATTTCCTCATCTGATGATGGCTGAGCAAGGCACTGATAGCAAATTGTCATTAGGAAACATTTTATTGTTGCGTTCCTCTAGTAGATCAGCGATATTTAGTTTTATCCTCAGTCCCTGAAATATCGAGTCTCTGGTTGACCCCTCCAGCAGGTCAGGTATGGGTTCCACCCTGTGGGGTGGACCTGAGGTCAAGTCAGATATTGCTCTCTTATCCCCACAGAGTCCATGCCACCACTGCACTAGTACATCTGTAGACAATACACTATTACAGTTTGTGTTCTCCTAAGGACATGAACATAAAAACATCTGCATCTAGGTGTGCCCCCTGTGAAACATGCTGGTTTCACAATACCATGAACATCTCCGAATTGGAAAAGCTATTGGTGGTTTGTCTGGGGGATCAAATCTGGAGTCAGTTCTCTTACTTTGGCTCCATTTTTTGGATGTCTATAGTTCTTCCTAGGCATTTTTGAGCAGTGCCTGAGAGTTAATTCCTCACATTCTTCATGAACGAAGAGATTGAAAGTCAAAAAGAGATGTTAAATAGGAGATCAAGAAGGAAAAATTAGAAAATTTAGTATTCAAAAAGATCTTTACATCAAATGCCCATCGATTATTAAATTCTCAAAGTATCCATGTTTTCACTTTACAGGGCCAGAAAAAACAAGAGATGTTTCAAAATAAATACCAAACTTCTTATTCCCAGACTTCATCTCCAAGCCTCATAACCTCCTCAGCACCCACCATTGATAAAATTTTTCATTTTTTACATTTTGAATTTTTTTTTAAATATGCATTACCTCAAAACTTCTTGCTATTGGGATGTTGCTTCATTTAGCTCTCTTCATATTTCTGTGGGTTATTTTGTTTTTGTGACTTTTTTCCCCTATATTCACTTAGGTCAGACTGTCATATGCTAGGAGTACAGGCGTGCACAACCATCACTAGAAAGGGACAAGAATTTTAGATTTTACCAAAGTATTTTGAAACTATTGAATATTTGAACTGAATTTTCTTCTCCTTCCTTTAGCTGGGCACTCTATCTCATCAATACAAAACTATTGTATTCTTTCTTTGCTTATTGCCCCCACAATGTTTTTTCTCATTCAGTTCCTTCAACTCTGATTTTTTTCCTCATGTAATTTTTTTTTCAATTTCTCATATCTATGTGTATGTGTATGTATATGTGTATGAGGTGTGTGTGTGTGTGGTTTCCATTGTTTTCACTGTGTGTAGCTGTGCTACATTCACAGACATGTAGAGACCAAAAGTTGATGATGGAAATCATTCTCAATCGTTCTTCCTCCTGATTTGTTGCAGCAGGGTCTCACAGTCAAACTCAGAGCTCAAGAATACGGCTGGTCCAGCTAGGCAGCTTGTTCTGGGTACCTTTTCTCCACCCTGGTAAGCTGGAATTAAGTAAGTCAGCTCTTAGGGTTCTCTGGGGATACACACTCCTGCCCACCACTGGACTACCCTCCCCACCCCTATAATATTTCAAATTGTTAGTTTTGTTTTGTTTTGGTTTTGAATGCCCTTCCTATTACATTTTGTCTTTCCTCTCGTGGATATAAAATGTTAGTATTATGACACTTACTATAGAATTTTTCTGTTTCCTTTTGTTCTCCACGTTGTAACAGTTCTTTCTCAGAGTTTTCTTTGTCTTGTTTATTTTCTGTTCAAAAGTTTCCTCAGGGGCTGGGGAGATGGCTTCTTATTTAAGAGCCATCATGTTCATCCAGAAGGCCAGAGTTCACTTCCCAGTATACTTATCAGGTGACTGAGATCTGAAACCTCTTTTGGCATCGGTGGATAGCCTTGCACATGTGGTCATACATTCACTCAAATACACATAAGATTAAATCTTTTTTAAAATGGTTTTTCTAGTATCGTTTATATCCATTCATATTTTATAGCAAGACCTCAAAAGATGATTAGTTCTTTGGAGCTGGTATTTATTCACTTGTGACTATTCTCCTCAGTGAAACAGAGGTCAACTTCTTTTTTGAGTCACCACTAAGAGTTTCTCTTGGTCAGTCCAGTTGGTTTCCAGAGAAAAGCTTGGACAATCTCCTAGAAGCATATCTCAAGCTGTCTAGGCATCAAATGGGAAAAGGTTACTAGAAAGCCAAGGGAGAATGGGTTTCTTGTTCTTTCATTTGACTCACCGTTGCCCTGCCTGGTCCTTGCCTGGTCTCTATCCAACACCGCTAGTTAAGATCCCCCTTTCTGCTCTTGACATGGAAGCTGGCAATGGAGCTGGTTGACGGAAGAGGTTTTGGCATTACTTTACACAGAATGAGTCAGTTATGCTCTGTTCTACTCAACTGTGCCTCCATGAGCCCCAGAGTAGCCAGTTCTTGATCCTTTCAGAGCTTCTACGGCACCATGAGCAGCTTCTTGGATAGCAGCCGCACACCTGTGTATACTCACTTTTCCTGAGCCACGTGTTCTACCTCGTATATTTTCAGGTACCACTTACCCATTTGCGTTCCATCTTCTGAAATTCTGTTGACTTTTCCCCCCTCTATTGACATTTCCTCCTTTTTCCTCTTTGTGTGTAAGAGTCTCTGCCTTCACCCATTATTATAGGGGAATTCAGACAACAGAGGAGGTTATATATTATTATTGTCTCTGCCACATTTATCCTAAGCTGTTCTTCACATCACAGCTAGAGTATCTATACAGACCCCTGCTGGCCCAAAACTTCTCCAAGGGTTTTCAGCCCCTTCGCTTAGATTATTAAGGGCAAAAGCCTCCCCTGCTGATGTACCAGGCCTTATCTTCCATCATTCTTCACCGTGTCTTCTTGCCTATTCTCCACCCATTAGTGCTCTGGCTGTGACCATGTCTGTCATGCACTGGGCCATTTGCGTGTGTGATTTTCCTTCCTAGTCACAGTCCTGTCGGTTAACTTCGCATTACCACAATCAAATACCTGAGGGGACCAACATATACAAAGAAAGGTTTGTGTTCCTTACAGTTTTAGAAGTTCAAAGTCCAAGATCAGACATTCTATTGGATTGGCTTTTGCTAAGCATGGCAGATGGTGGCACATATGGTGGGAATATGTGTAAAAGCAGTCTCATCTTGAACCAGAACAGAGAGAGAGGGTGGGGCATACAGCCTTCTATATAGTAGTTCTTTGCCAAAGTTACCAAAGGACTTCATGAAATCTATCTTCCTTGGCAGGTCTCAAAATTACCTGAAGACTTTCCCCCCTAAAACTCATCTCTCCAGCGAGTCTATCTCCTCCTCGTCTCAATTGCACCACCCTTTGGAAAAAACATCCAAACCGTAGCAACAGCCTACCTCACACTCTCATACCTGGCAAGCTTCTGAGCTTCGTGAGAGCAGACTGAGCATCCTGTTGTAGTGCAGTCCTGGAACCATGCTCTCTCCAGATGTAGTTTCTGCTGCAGCCCCACCCAGCTCCTTCCTGAATGCAGCACCTCCCAAACTGTGTTCCTTGAGGACAGACGGCCATTTGGCCGGCCATCTAGCATGTATAATTTTGCTTGAATGGTAGATAAATTTTTTTCTCTCTAAACCTTTTTTATTCAGTGTTTTCACTGACTTTTCAGACCTTTCTTTACCTTGATTATATTGTAGGATGACCCTGCATGTCAGGCATTTCTGATTTTCTATTATATTGTATATTTAACTTGCACACTTACTTTGAATGTAAAATTATCAATAGTATTTTATAATATTAGTTCTTATAAGGCTGGTTTCTGTGACTTAACTATTAGACAACAGTATAATCAGAACATGAGTGAATCAGTAGCTAGTATTATAATATTTAATAATAGGGGGATGAACTTTTGATGTCGTATATTCATGCCTAAGGATGGAAACTGGTACTTTGCTTTTCCTGATCTTATTTTTCTAGTTTTATGGAGTTTAAAGGGAAGAAAGGTAATAAAGAAAGAGTGGAAGGAAACTAAAAAGCAGAAAACAATACTATATGACCAAAGAAGGAATATATTTGTTTGATTTTTGCAGTTTATGTGCTCCTAAGACATGAACACAAATCTTTAGTTCATATACAAATGAAGTTAGCATATTAAACTGCTCATCTGAAATGGGTGGCTAAAGTATAACATGAAAGGAAACTTAAAGAAAGCATGGTGTAACCCTGCGCAATAGTGCTCAGACTGTTCGGTGTCTCTTTAGGAACGCGATGTCATCCTCATCCTCACCATTGGCATCCGTGTTTTAGAGTGGAAATTGACTGCGTTCTTAGCATATGCTAACCAATGCGAAAGCATAATTCTGCAAAACAGTATTATTTCTGCTTTACTAACAAGTTAATTGGTATCTAATGAAAAGACTTTCTCAAGACAGCTAAACTTTAGCAGAGCCCTGACTTTGAAACCAGATAACATGCCTTGGGCCCCACATTACTCTTCATGCTGCTTTGCCTGTTAACATAAAGTAAACATTAGACGTGATTAGAAGTTTGACGTTTACCTCTTTGAAAAGTCTGCAAGTGGCCTCACTCTCACAGGACAGATCAGAAAACTGAGGACTTGAGTTCTCAGTAGTCCTCATTGTCCGCTATGTTCAGCAAGTCCGGTTTTATCCCATGCTTTTTCAGACTCAGGCCAGCTAGCCTTGGTGAATTCCCGAAAGAACATCCCCATTGTCTCAGAGTGTGGGTGTACCCCTCTACTGCACGTGCTGGCTTTGGGGGGGGCCTGGGCAGTTTGGATGCTCAACTTACTAAACCTGGATGGAGGTGGGCGGTCCTTGGACTTCCCACAGGTCAGGGAACCCTGATGGCTCTTCAAGCTGATGAGGGAGAGGGACTTGATCAGGGGAGGGGGAGGGAAATGGGAGGCGGTGGCGGGGAGGAGGCAGAAATCCTCAATAAATAAATAAATTTAAAAAAAAATAAAATATAACCATAAAAAAAAGAAAACTGAGGACTACAGAGATTAAGAGAATAGTCAAAAAACAAACATAGTCTTAAGAAAAATTTCTTTACCAAAACTTGGGTCTTTTTCTCTTGTTTCTTTGTTTTTGTTTTTTAAAAGTAACATTGGGAAACAAAGCTTACAAATATTTTCTTCTTATTGCCCTGATTCTCTCAACTTTGGCAGTATTCTCTTATTGTCATTATCAGCATGGATATAAAACCTCCTTATTTTCCTGGTACCCTTTTCAGGAAGTTTCACCTATCATGGTGTTGTACCTGTTCCCCACTTTTCCCACCACAGTATCCAATAAAAAATCATGGCATACCACCAATGGACATGCCAACGTGGACAGGTAAAAGCCCAGGAGGACTCCACCCTACCTTCAATTGTTGCGAAGAGAACCTTGACTGCAGCAACTTTTTAAAAGAAAGCATTTAATTGGGGCCTGACTTATAGTTTCCGAGTCTTATAGTCCATTAGCATCATGGCAGGACATGGTGCTGGAGTAGTAAGTAGCTAAGAACTACATCCTGATCCTTTGGTAGAAGGCACACAGAGAGAAAGAAACTGGACCTCACATGGACTTCAAGACCTCCTTTCTTAATCCTTCTCAAATAGTGTTATTCCCTGGTGACTAAGCATTCAGATGTATGAGCCTATGATGAGCATTCTTATTCAAACCACCACAGTATGTGTATATACGTATATGCAGGCAGTAACAATTAGTAAAAAAGAGGCCATGAATTTGAAGGAGAATGGGGTAGAGCATATGCAAGGGTTTGGAGGAAGGAAAGGGATTAGAGAATTTTAGTACAAATTAGAATCTTTAAAAAAATAATCTTGTCATACTCCAAAGGAAATGGCCCAATTGGAAACCCTGCCTCAAATTTGTTCAGAAAGAGGGAAGTGGTTGCCTTTTCAATTCCGATGTACTTTTCCCACCTCTTTTTAAACCTCTAAATAATGTCTTTTCCCAAGAGGAAGAAAAGGAACCCTCGAAAATAGCATGTGAGTGGAGGCCACTTTCAGACCTGTCCAAGTGTTGATGTGTTATTAATGTGTGAGAGACTTGCTGAAAAGTGAATCCTTACACAACAAGTCATTCATGTGCATGGAAATAGCCCCTTCTCTGCTTAGAAAGAAATGACTTCAAATCCACATTGTGGAATGGCTTTGTGTTTGTGTGCTACCTTAGTGATCTTTGCATCGCTGTAGCCATACATCTGATGGAGACAATGGAAAGCAAAAAGGATGATTTGGGCTGATGGAGATTTTAGTCCATCATGGCAGTTCATGTGAGCAAGAGCCAACAGTAGATGCTTCAGCCCAGGGTGCAAAGGTAGTAGCAGCTTTACACACGCTGTGTAGACAAGGAAACTGAAAATACTGATCTGAATGAATGGTGGGCATCACCTCTATGGGCTTCTCCCTAGCTTGCTTTCTCCTAAAAGTTCCACAGAGTCTCCATAATATTGTTATACACTGTGGAACAAGCATTCAGAAGATGAGCACACGGAGGGGCCATTGCAGACTCAAACCATAGTACCTCACCATCATTAAACAAGGTAGATATGAAGTTCTGAGCTACAAAAAGAATTGATAAGCAAATTGTGCAGTCTGTGAAACATTGATTGATGGTATCAGAAATCAGTTTAGTTTTAAAATATTATGATGGGCTACAGATGTAACTCAGTGTTTGAGAACTTGTCTAGTACAGGCAAAGTCCTGAATTAATCCCTAGCACTGAGAGATGGAGATCGAGGGAGAGGGAATAAAATGGTGATGTGGACAAAGAAAACAAGTGTATATGAAATGTCACTTAAACAAGCTTTTAAGTTTGATGAGTATAAACGTACCCTCTTGCACATAGAGGAGGCTTAACTATCAATTGGGTGGATCTGTTTGATTATTAAACACAGTGACTTATTTATTGAGTGATTGAAGAATACACTTATACCCAAGATGATCTTAGGAATAATCCCAGCATTAGATAATGTGTGGAGGAGCAAAGTGACCAGAAGGCTCACGGTACCATTAGGCCACAAGGGGAAGAGAAAGAAAGAAAAAGAAGTATAACCTAAAAATCTGATCTTCACTGGGGAAAGAAAATTCTATCCTCGAAAGTTCAACTAGAAATCTCCTTAAGTATGGAACTGCTAAAAAAAAAAAAAAAAAAAAAAAAAAAAAAAAAAAAAAACTCACATAAGCCAGATGTTAGTTGTTGCCTTAAAGAGCTTTTTTGTCAAGGCAGAAGTTCATGTTGGCAAGAATGCAAGGTGGCTTTCATATTCTCAAATGTTCGTAAGGAATTTGAATTTTCTGTGACGAGACTATATCCTAAAAGGATTGTACAAAATTGGCTAAGGTGAATTGCTCATATAAGTAGTCAGTGAAATTAGCAAAGTATACAATCTAAAACACTTTGAAATTAAGAGGGAATGGGGACTCAAGATATAACCATTTAAGATAAATAATACTAATTGTACACACTATTCTAAGAGAGTCTGAATAAGCAAATGGTAAAAGAATAGTTACCCCCTAAGTTTTAGATTTGTGGAAATCACTCTTACAAGTCATGGTGGAAAATATAAACAACTGGGAATAGGCTCTGAGAACAGAACATGATTTCCTTAAGACAACCTTATATCTACCATTTAAAGGGGACTATCAGGAAATCATCCTTTGGCCATAGTCTCTTTCTGTCCGTCTTCTCTGGAGGAGCATGTCTTTACTAAGCAGTGCGACCTGTCTGGGGCCTGCAAACCCTCTTGCAGTTCCAACACACATTTCTTGGGCTAGTGAATAGTGGAAGGGTATCTTCTTGTTACTGTTTAGTGCAACTAATTTTTGGGGATCCTCATTTCCTATTATAACATCTGTCTTGTCCAAGTAAGGCTCTCTTGTTTCCCATACACTCAAGATTGCTGTCAGTATTTCATGTTGCTTTTGAATGTTTGTAACAGGACATAAATCTTGTTTCAGGCACCAAAAAATATTAAACATTGAAAAGCCACCCTCACCCATCACAGCTCTTTTCGGTGTCTCATCTCATTCTCCCAAGCAGTGGTGCTGGGGGTGTGGGAGCGCCACTGACTTGTGTGACTTGGGTCTGTTCCGACCACACTGAAACAACCTCTATGGACATGTGCCACCTATTTTGTTAATATTTGCTCTTAGTCATCCCCAGTGAAAAAGAGCATGCCTCCATACTCCAGACAGCCAACCAAGAATACAGGTCTTTCTGCTTAATGCTGTGCCTTATAAACATACCATTGTAATTAGCATGGGTTTCTTTCCTTGTGATTCTTTTGTTTAGTAAAGATAACATAGCAGGAGGTGAAGGGAGAATGTGTATAAATTCAAATTCTATGTCTAGAGGTTTGCTTTTATACCTCATGAGTATACTATAAAGTATATAAATCTGCTCACCATATAAGTGATGAATTGGAGACATGTGGGCAAACATGATCTTTTAATTATCTTTGCTATTTGCTTATGTGGATAAATTCTAAAAATGTTAATTTTGTAATTAATTTCTAACACATTGTTGGATAACAATGAATAGGGTTTTCTTTAAAAGTTACCCAAGGGCTTCGATCACTAAACTGTATATGCTTATTTCTGGTTAGTTTTAGAAGTAACATTCATTATTCCCATTTTCTTTCTCCTTTAGCTGTTTTCAATCCTAGAATCTACAGAAATCACTTAGATGAACATGGTTGGTTTTTTTTCCTATCATTTGTGTGTATAACCATATCTTTTTTCTGTCACTTTTTTGTTAGTTCTATAATTTCTTTCATATATCCTACTAATATTGTCTACTAATACAGAACATCAGTGTATAGTTTCTGCTTTGGGAGTCATTATTTTCCCAACAGATGCCCCTTGGCACCCTCCTGCTATCGCTGGTGTATGACAGTTTGTCACCCATCTTCCTGCCCCGTGCTTCTCGCTCATGTTTCTTCGGGCCTCAAGTAGCATTTCCTAGAATTTCCTGGATGAGTCTTTAGGTCTGAGGATGCCACATTAGAGAGGTTTCTTGTTCCATGGAGTGCCAAGTTTGGAAGAGAATATATATTATGATCTACTAGGTACTCAAGAGTGGATGAATGAACATTTGTGTAGCACATGGTAGCACACAACCTTAAAAGCCCTGTAATGAATAAATGTTGTTTATCTCAGCATTTCCTAAGCTTGATTTCTTATGAAACCGTTTCTGATGTCCCACAGAATTGTTGTTGCATGAAACAAATTGTGTAAAAGTGGTGCCCACCACTGCCCTTCCACACGTGCAGGAACAGACCTCTCTCCTTCCAACCCACAGGAATCCACTGTGCACTCAGCCTTCGCCTTCTCTCCCCTGACTCAGACGTGGATCCACGAGTCATCTGCACTGCCCTTTCCTCTTCCCTCACCACTGCTTTACATGATTGGTTAAATTACCTCCTGCCTCTCTAGTCTCTATGCTGAAGCAAGACTGTAGATAATCATTATCTTGTGTATCCATAGTCCTTTACTTGTTTGTCTTTAAAACTTTGTAGTTGGAAATTACTATGATAAGTACTTTTTATTAACAATCTATTAAAAAGAGAATTGTGAGTAGTATATCTCCCCGGGAATACATTTTAACCAAAACATTCCCTTCAGCATTGTATGCGCCCACATGCATGTCTGACGGCCTTTTCTTCCTTTGAAGTGTGCCTTCCTCTTGAATTCCCTTCTGGTCAGCTACATACATCTCTGCATGCTAGCAGAAAATCACTGAGGTTTTTAGGAGGATTTTCTTTGCTTGCTGTCCTTCTTATTTAAACTTATTTAGAACCTGTGCCTTCTCCTGACTGACTTCAGGTTCAGCTCTAAGTTTATGTGTGTGGACTTGGGAAGGGTGGGACAGAGGGATATCAATTTAGACCTAGAAAACATTTGCCTAAGCTTGTCTCTACACATTGCCTGGCATGGTCCTGGGACTTTGTGACAATGTCTTTGGAGACTGTGGGACAGAGACAGCAAAGATTAGGTTTTGAAAGAAGAGGCTGCAAGAAAGGAGACTCTGTCATAAACTGGCCATTGTTTGGAGGAAAGTTAAAGAGTCCTCTGGCTCATACAGAGCAGACGCACGGGGGTGAGTAGAGTAGCTATAATCCCCTTCCGAGAGACTCCTGATGCCTGCTCTCAAAGGCAGGTCATGTCTTTTCTTTTGCCTTTTCTTTTTTTTTTTTTATTTTTCCATTCGATAATTTACACTTCCTTCCCTCCTCCCAATCCCCTCCCGCTCGCCCACACTCCCACCTCCCTCTCCCATCCTGCTTAAGAGAGGGCAGGGAACCCTGCCCTGTGGGAAGTCCAAGGCCCTCCCCACTATATCCAGGCCTAGGGAGCTGTGCATCCATATAGACTAGGGTCCCAAAAAGCCAAAACATGCCGTAAAATCAAGTCCCAGTGCCTTTATCAATGGCTTCTCAGTCAGCCCCAATGTCAGCCACAATCAGAGAGTCCAGTTTGATCACAGGCTCATTCAGACCCAGTCCAGCTGGATTTGGTGAACTCCCATTAGAACAGGCACCCTGCCTCTGTTGGTGGACCAACCCCTCGCGGTCCTGACTCCCCTGCTCGTCTTCTCCCTTTCTGCCTTACAACTGGACCTTGGGAGCTCAGTCCGTTCCTCTGATGAGGGTCTCAGTCTCTATCTCCATCCGTCGCCAGACAATGATTCTATGGTGATATTCGAGATAATCATCAGCGTGATAGTGGGGCAAGGACCATTCAGGGCAAAAGTTCTAAGCATGGGGGTGGGGGCAGGGGTGGGAGTGAAGTTGGCGAAAAGGGGAGAGGGGGAGAGAGAAGGGAGAAGGGAAGAACTGGCAACAGCTTGTGGGAGTGGGAGGGTGGAGATGGAGGAAGGGCAGATATAGGAGCAGGGAAGAAGATACCTACATTAAGGGGTCTATTTTAGGGTTGGCAAGAGACTTGGCTCTAGAGGGGATCCCAGGTATCCACGGGGATGTCCCCATCTAGGTCCTTGGACAGCAGAGGAGAGGGTACCTGAACGGTCCTTGCCCCACTATCATGCTGATGATTATTTCTTTTGCCTTTTCTTCTCTGGTAATTTCAAAACCTTCTCGCTCTCTTCTCATTGGCAGCTCTACCAGAATTGGAGTTGAGGAAGGGATGTAAGTGTTGGGATTTGAGCCTGTTTTCAGAGTCTCTATAGGTTAGTGCCAGGACATTCTGTCCATTTCTATGTCAGCCCATCTCTAAGGTATTTTTAAAGCATAAGAACAGTCTATTGCCAGGCGTCTCTTAACTGTAGATTATAAATAGCGCCTGGTTAAGAATGTTCTGGATGGGTTAATTAGAGTGGTGGCTATTATTAAGCAAACTGCTTGTTAGTATTATGCCTGTTTGAACTTGGTATTGATGAGAAGTAATTGACCACAGAACTGCATCCAGAAAGGCCGAAAGGGTGTTGTTTTTTAATTTCTATTATGGCAATAAATTGTTTGCATAAACATGCCTATAAAAATATAAGCTCCAAGGCACAGAGGCTCAGATTGTGTGGGATGGTGAATGATATTGTTTTTTTATTTTCAGATTAATGTATTTGTCCAGTCCATTTAACAGTCAGCTTTATTGAAATAAAGTAGTTAAAATGTGTTGTATTTTCTGCTATTACTTTTTCTGCAAAGTATATGAGAATAGTGTTTTTAACTTAAGAACTAAAGGAGGTATCCTGTTAAATTCAGGTAATACATAAGTATTTCTTTGGTTGACAATCACTATCATGAATAGACTGTTTAAAAAATGTGAAAAGATGTATAAATAAGGGGAAAATTGCTTGTAACCTCCTTCTTCTAAGTACTGGATTGTTATCTATGTTATTTATTAGTATTTTGTCCAGCTCAATTATTAAGTTTCCCTAGCTCTAGCATTCCATGGGGAATTTATTCTATGAGCTAATAAATTATACCGTCAGGGAGTTTTTCTTGAAATTCAGCTTAAAATTTCCTATTCTTAATTTCATCTCATTATTCCTAGTTATACCCCCTTATACCAGGCTAAATAATTATTCTTTCTCCTTAGAGACGCCTATTATGTGTCCGTCTAGTTGTCACTTCACCAGCCATTCATATTTAGCTCCTTTAATCTGTCCTCATAAATCAACACTTCCATTGCCTTAATCATTATTATTGCTCTTCTAAGATCTCTCTAATTTTCAAACATACACAGTTGTAAGGGATTCCAGTGAAACCAGCACTCACAGAGCCTGGGCTTCTTCCTACCTTTGCAGGAAGACCCAGGACTCAAGTGCTGTTTACCTGGCGTGTCAGCTCTTGCTTATCAGGCCAGGTCAGGGTGTCTTCGGTGGCATTTTCCTTATTCCATCCTTGTTTCAGGATGGTTCTGATTTCATGGGTGTGTGGGATGTGTAAGCTCTTTGGGTTTATATCTTGCATCTTCCATGTCTTTATTCACTACCATCTATCAAGGCAGCTGCCACAACCTGTATTAGCAGGAGAGTCTGATCATCCCTGAGAATGTCTGGGAAGCCTGTGGAATGACCTAGAACCTGCCCACCACAAAATTCCTTGTCTGTTGTCAGCCTCTATTGTTTATAGCCCTTTAGCCAATTTCCTTTCATTGCAGTTTCCCTCACAAGCTGGACAGTAGAAATGGAATTTAATAGAGTAAGATGGGTCCCGATACTGTTTTCTAAAAATGAAGATGTGGTTTCAATGCCCATTGATTTGTTACTGTGAATCCTTTATACTTGGTCTGTAATTTTGTTGGACTCTTTTTGGTTTGCTGGCATTCTTTATCTGCATAAACAATAGGCTTACATTTCTGCTGCTTTCCAGATGTGGCTGAGGCTGGAGGCTCCTTCTCTTACCATTTGTCCTTCTGTCCAGAAGTTAAAAATCTGTCTCTGTCTCTTTCTTCCCCCTCCCCTCCCCCTCTCCCCTCTCTCTCACACACACGCACACGCACACTCACACACACACACACACACACACAAACACACACGCACAGTGAGAGCTATTGATGCCCTTCATATGTTGAATTTATTTTAGGAAGAAGGTAAGTTCATTTGTTCCTTTAAAACTTCTGCACTTTTGAAGTAGAATTACAGTCTATACATGCCCAGGCTTCTTCCCATTTTAAATCAAAAACCATATTATTTTATTAAGGTACTTATAGAATTGGTACCATAATTTGCACCTTCTCTGTGTGTGCTGCTGTCTGCTTAGCACTGGGAAGGAAGGTGTTCCATGAATCTCATTGGCTTTTCTCTACCTGTTAGAAATCAAAATAGATATCAGGCTTCATAAAACAAACATAGGACTCCCTGGAGACATTTTTTGATTGTAGAACCTCCATGGTGTGCTATAAAACAGCTATTCAGTTCACTTACACTTCCCTATGCTTTCTAGTGTTGCTCATCAGACCTGTCTTTAGGCCCAGTTAACGTTCTCTTCCTGTTCCGTAAGCTCTGTCTTCACTTCCCAATGCACCTGTGTTTGTGTGTTTGTTTTTAATATCTTTCACTGCATATCGTTTCTGCCCATCCTTCTCCCCCATGGGGCGTATATGTATATATGTGTATGTTTGTAATTCTCATCTCCACCTCTGTTAGCCTTGCTTGAAATAAGGGGCCTGAACCAATGACTTCATGAAGTCAGTCTTCAGAGTCCATGTCTGGTATCTGAAAGATTTTGTTTTGTTGTTTTATTTTTTTGTTTCCTTTTCTCTTTCCTTCAGCTTTGCAGGAAAGCCATTTATTATCTTTTACAAACCATTCCTTTTCAATAAATCCTGCCATTATCATATATTACAATATCTTCTTCTGTTGCTCAAAACTTTTCTGTCTTCAGAACCTGAATTCTTTACTTAGCTAGTGTCCCCTGGGAAATAGTCCTAAGTCCTTTATCCACCTATTCCCCTGTTTCTCACTCATCAACCCTGTCTTCTGCAGGGTTTCTGCCTATTCCACCCTGCAGAAACTCTGTGAGCATTAGCAGCCATCAGCATGGGACTGGTCCAAGTGCTGAGCAGCCATCCTCCAGGCCCTCTGAACGGTCTTGTGCTTCTGTTTACATGTCCTGTGGAGGAAGGCTTTTGGTTCATCTCTGAAATGTGGCATTGCTCTCTCAAAATCACTTTCTCCACTTGGGTTTCTTTTTCGACTTTCAGAAGGTTTCTTCCCTGCCTACCTGTAAGTACACATATTCCCTATTTATTCACTGGCTCCACAAATCAGGAAGAGACCTAGACGCTAGAGGATGGGCTTACAGAATTCTGAGAGTTCAGTCACCCGGCCCAGCCAGCTCCTCCAGACCTGCATCCAGGACTCTGGGTTGTGTGCTATTTGCAGATGAGACCCTCTTTCTCCCATGTTCTCTACTATCCTCTCAATGCAGACTTTCCTGCCCTGCAAAATCTTTCAATAAAGTCCTCTTTAAGCCTTTACTGGTCTCTAAGTCAGGATACACTTTTATTTCCCGGTTTCAAAGGTTAAGGTGTCTGTTGTGAGTAAAGTGTTGCCAGCATAGGTTAAGTTGTGCTCACTCACCTCTCTCCCTCTCTAAGTACTTGTGGTTTAGTCCCCAGAGATGGATATCTCCTTGATGTTAGATCTTGTAATGGTATAGGTGACTCTTTGTAGATTATATTAGGACTTTGTTTTTAAAGAATTTTGTTGGTTCTTTGAAAATCAGTAGCATATTTAACTCTGTTTGACAAAAGCATTATAGGAAAACATAGAAATGAAATTGGATAAATATACTTCAGGAAATATCAGACTGGTCAATTTAATAGAAGGCATTTATAGGTTCAGAGTACAGAGCAGCCAAATGAACAGAAGTAGAGTTAACAAAGGAAGTTTCAAACATTGTCATAATAAATGTTCTAAGACATAGAGTGACGGAAAAGCACAAAATGGGAATCCAGCAAGACAAATGAGTGGCAGATAATTAAGTACATCTAGAGCCTCGTAGTCTACAGTGTGTGCCACACCCATTCGTAGCCACAAAACCTCTCTGGAAACTTCTCAAAGACAGTTTGACCAACTTCAAACCTTTGAGCTTTCTCTTGGTGACTAATACTTGCTGCCCTTTCCTGAGAACTGTTGTCATGTCATCTTCGCTTTCTCTCAGTTTGGTATGTCGTCACTGTGTCCTTACTGGAAGGTAAGGGACTCGTTTTACTTTTTTTCTTTTTCACAAAAACATATTGCATTCCCTTTTTGTAACAGATTCATGCCTAAGCACAAAATAGCCCACTTAAGGAGGATGCTCAGTCTTAATGGAAATGGTGTTGCAGCTCTGCCCGTGATGCCTCCTTTCCAGCCAGAGCAGAGGGATTCTAAGAAGTTACTGGAGAATTTTAAATCAAAGTCTGAGGAACACCCTGACCTTGGTGCCAGACAGGAAACCCTGGACAATCCATCTATCCAGAAATCAGGCTTGGAGAAATCCGGTTTGTCAGAAGATAATTCTGGCTCTCTTCCTGTGAGCAACAGTCTAGCTCTTGATCCCAGCAACCTTTTGTGTGGAGCTCATGATCAACAGAGACCATTGCATATCACATGGCCTCACAGGTGGTAAGTCAAGACATGCCAGTTTACTGATTGTTTTACAAAATGGGTTCTGATGGTGGGCTTTCCAATCTGCTGTCCTTGTAGCTTCTAAAGAAAAGGATCACTTGAATTTGCACTTAGAGTTTCACATGGTTATACACTAGCACAGAACCAAGGCAGCACTGCTCATAACTGTACATTAATTGCTGTGTTTTTACTTTATATGTGGATTACAGAAGATATTTGTAATGATTTGTTCAACTAGCAATAGCAGCCAGACACATTTAGAAAATCAAATCTTACTCAAGAAGTTTCAAAGTAGAAAAATCAGATGCCATTATACTCTCACAGAGAGTATTAATTCCAGAATTAATTCACATATGGACATCAATAAACTGCATCACTGTTCACACAATAATTTCCATTCTTACCTTGACCAGTGTTAACTGGATAGCTTCCCTTTACTTGTCATAGTGTATTAGTGCACGGGAAGCCGTCTACCTCCTACCAAATGCCTTTGTATTGTGCTAGACAAACTGTCTAGCTGAATTTCCTCTCATCACAGGAAAGTCAGTGCAGCATATAATCCCGCCAAATATAAACTCATAAACCTAGCCCTGGCTTCTATAAATTAGGATTTAAGGAGGTAAAATGTCCTGATAATCTTCTGGTATTAGGCATGAATATTTTAATCTAGTTTTTATTCCTCCCAGTTAGTTTAATCTGCATGTGGCCTGATTTGAGTTGCTTCCCCTACAGATTACGGCCTCTTTATTGCAGCAGTGCTGGGCTGATCATTTGGTCCGATTGAGAGCAACTGTCTGCAGGTGAAGTAATAAGCACACACACCGGCGGGAAGGCGCCTTTGCCCAGGATTTGCCTCCAAGCACATTAAAACTCCTCGAGCTCTCCCAGTTGATCTGCAGCATCTGGTACCTAAAGGGATTTTGTCTTTGATTCTAAATGCATGAACCTAAAATTTAGGGGCTAAGCGTTGTTAGGAGATGCAGTTTGGGGACTGTTTGTTCACCGTCACCCTTCCAGCATCATGTTGTACTCAGTATCCTTTCATGTGATTTGAGATGCCTGGGTCGGGATGAAATGAACCCTCTTTGGAGGTAAAATGCACATCCTAATTTACCAGCTTCTGAAAATCTCTCTTGTTCCATTAACCTTTGCTTCTAAGTGAATAATTATTACAAGAAAGTCAATTCTTAAAAGTTTGGTTCTAGATTTTTGTAAAAATGTTGAATAATTTGGAAACTGGGTATAAAACACCGGTATAGAGGCAAGATTGAGAACCGTGTTATTCAATACTTTGCACAAAATTAGGCAGAGCTATGTTAATAAAATTAACAATATTAAATTGAATAATTCCCTCTCTTCCTTTGTATATTTTTGCTTTAATTTAATTTAATTGCCTAAAGTTAGTTGCTTAAAGAGATGCAGCATGATGTTTGCGCACATTCTTATTGTTAAGGCTAAATTATTTTTAATTTGGAGAAGAGGGAAAAAAAGCCGCATCAGCAAGAGTAAATGCCAAAATATAAAAGTAACACATTCATCCTTACGGGTAATATAGTAGAACATTGGAAACTTGGAGGTTGCCAGACACATAGCTAACATTAGGGCTAATTTTGAAAATCTAGCGTGCAGTCAATTTTACTGATGCCTGGGGACATACAAGGTAGAAGCTGACAAGAGAACTAATTTTGTTTGGGTTATTTACTGCTATGCATCATCCACGGGTTCCCGCCTGACACACAGCTATATGAAGGGGATATTATCACACACTAAAAATTTATGTTGACATTCGATATTTGTTCAATATGTCAGCAGTATTACTTTCATAATCAAAAGAGTAAGAAAAAGAAAAAAGAAAAGCACTTTATGCTCATATAGATATATCTTTTTAATAACAGTCTATAAGGTTAATATAGTTTACCTTTGAGAGTATACAATGAAAACAAGCAGGGTTAGGAGGGGAGATGACAGAAAGCATCAACCCGAGCTGTTTGTTTGCCATTACCTACGCGAGCCATGTCAGCTCTCTGGCCCGCGTCTGATAGCTATTTGTTGTACAGAGAGCACAGCATAAAAAAAATATCAAACTCTTAATACTATTGTGTGCCCATAACCATCTGTCACTGCTAGCCTGGAGATGAGAGGAAGATTAGGAGGAATAAACACTGAGCCGCCGAGCATTGGTAAAGCCTTCGGGCAAAAAACTCTTGTGGGGACATCAAAGACATTCTAATTCCGAGGCAGTCAAGGATTACAGTGTGTAACCTGTGCTGACAACAGATAAATGACTGGCAATATTGTGCCGGAGCTGTTGGGTCCTGCATGGAGTACTGATGATGATGATGATGATGCTATCTTGCAGAATGGACTCTGCTGGGATAATTTTATGATAAAACACTTTTTTCAAATGCCACTGGGTCTAGGCAGACATTTACTAGCTACAGGGGTAGCAATCAGTTTCTTCAAAATTTACTGTTCTAAGCCCATTAGAGTTCCGGCACAGCAAGACTCTCCAATGAAAAGCTAAAATGCCTATGTTTTCTTTAGGAGAATATATGCAAATGTTGGGAGCTGAATTCCTACCCTTTAGTGGTAGGTGCTTTATCATCTGATTTATGTAAATTTGCTCATAAAAATCCAGTTTATTTTTAATTGGTGAATATGAATTAGAAAATTAAGACTGGTTCAGCATTCAGCCCCAGCTTCGAGCACACATTTATTTAGACTTCCATTTGTATGGCTGGAAATCCCATCATTGACCTATCACTATGAATTGTGTTCTGAAGGAAAGCAAGATTTCACTGGAAGTGAGCAGGGCTGTCTGGGTCTCCTGTGCAGCCCTGTTCATTCACACCTCCGTGTTTAGGCTTACTATGTGTGCCCTTGTCTGCACCTGAGCACTTTAACTTGTGTGTTCCTTCTGCGTAGCTATGGGAAGCTCTGCTGTCTGTTGCATTTTTGATTGGCCATACGCATTTTCCAGAGAGGTGTTTCAGGAAAGAATATGCATAAATGAGAAATGGACAGGGGAGATAGCACTGTGCAGTGGTTGTAGCTAACTGGTGACTTCTCAGTGTGTCTTCCATAATGGCATCATGAGTGGTCTCAGACACAGTGTCAGCCTCTGACATATCTTGTAGTAGGTGCCTCCTTGGTAGAATATGTGTCACAATCAAAAGTGACATTTTTAGAAGATACATTCTGTTTTTGTATCTGTGTTAAAATGTCTGCATGAGAGCAGCCCCTTAAACACAAGGTTTGCCCCCGTTGGTCTTCCTGAGCTGAGAGTGTCAAGGATTGTAGTGCACAGCCTGTGCTGACAGTAGACAAGTAACTGACAGTATTTTAGCAGTTCTGGGTTCTCTGCAGTCTGACAGTAGACAAGTAACTGATTGACAGTATGTCAGCAGTTCCTGGGTTCTCTGCAGTCTGATTTATTTTCTTCTTTCTACCCAGTCTTTAATGTCTTGTTATAAACATCTGTAGCATGGCACTGCTAATAGAAATGGCTTAGAGAAAGACCTGTGAAAAACACTGCATTTGGCAGTGCTTGTTTTTCTAAGCTGTTTCTTTCCAAATAGTAAAGCATCATACCAGCTTCCAATCTTTATGTAAATGTTTCTATATCGTAGTGGGCACAAAGGCATACTGCTAGATGGAGAGTCAAAACAAATTTAGAGCACAGTGGAAGCTCCCCCTTGTCCAGGCCCCTCTCCTCTAACTCACACTCCTGAAATTAGAGGACCAGGGAAATGGTTCAGGAGTGAAAGCTCTGACCCAGGAAGCTTGGTGACCCGTGTTCTTTCCTCCAAACCCATGAAAATGTGCAAGAAGAGAACCACTTCCACGGGGTTGTCCTTTCTCACCTGAGCATACATGTGCTTGCCCCCACACACAAATGCACATACTCTCATTATAACGGTAAAGTTTTACAAAATTGGTAGCACACCAAAGGCTTTTGTTTCGATTATACCTAGAAGTATTTACTGTTTTTCACCTGAAAACTGAGGAAAAGTCTGTAAATCACATTGTCTACATTGTGTTTTGTTCTGTTTTGGTTTTTGTCCTTTTCTTTGTTTGTTTGTTTACAACAGAATCTCCTGTAGCTCTGGCTGACCTTGAATTTACAGGGATCTACCTTCCCCTGCCTCCTGAGTGCTGGGAATAAGGCTAGTGCCACTATACCCAGCTCACATTGTCATTTTAAATAGCAAGAACACATTAACAAGCACGTGCTAACACAAATCATGTTTTGTGAAAAATATAGTTTCAAAAATAAAAAATACTGGTAAAGAATGAGATTAATTCACATCTCTATACCTGTTGCAATGTGTTGTTTCAGTAGAAGATTGTGAAGAAAATACTGCCTTGTAGAGCTGTCACTTTGAAAAGGAGTATTGTTGGGCCTATTCTGCATATTGTAGATGCTCTTTCATGCTGTAGCAGACAAGAAGGGTTTGTTTTAGGTTAGTTCCACTGTGGAATTTGGAGCCAGCACAGTGTGTTATCCATTGTCTATTTCCTGCAAAGTGAATAGATTTTTCTGGGGCATTGTGTATAGGTCACATGGAAAAGAGAGATTCACAGAATAGTTCAGGTCTGCTGTGTGTTGAGATGATTCATCATGTGATTTTGAGATGTCACTATGAATCTCTTAAGAAACATGTTTGAGCCGGGCGATGGTGGCGCACGCCTTTAATCCCAGCACTCGGGAGGCAGAGGCAGGAGGATCTCTGTGAATTCGAGACCAGCCTGGTCTACAGAGCTAGTTCCAGGACAGGCTCCAAAGCCACAAAGAAACCCTGTCTCCAAAAACAAAAACAAAACAAAACAAAACAAAAAAAAAAAGAAAGAAACATGTTTGAGTTTTAGAAAGCTCTTAAGCTTATGGTATAGGTACAGTTTCACCAAAATTCTGTCAGACATTTAAAAGCTATAATTTATGATAGGAAACAAATATATATTGGTTATTTTCTTTAAAAACTAGTTTCACATGGTTTGCATTTTAAAATATTTGCTATACTCAAGTCAGATTATCAGTGGTGTGTCTAGCGTTCATTCAGATAAACTGTGCTAAAGAAAGTAGCTGTTTTATCTCATATGTCAAGCATTCATACGAATATTCATCCTAAAGATAGTTATATCTTTATTTGCATGGAAGTTCTTTTATATACATTTCTCTTTTTTATTGATTTTTATTGAGCTGTACATTTTTCTCTGCCCCCCTCTCCTTCAACCCTCTCCCAAGGTCCCCATGCTCCCAATTTACTCAGGAGATCTTTTCTTTTTCTACTTCCCATGTAGATTAGATCTATGTATGTCTCATATATGTTTCTAATTGTGTCACAGAAAATATTAAAAGACATTTGTTTATTAGAGAGATTCAATAACTAATATGAACAGTTTTTACTATATCCCCAAGCACATTCTTAAATGAAACAAATGTATTTTGTTTTGGCTTGGTTTTTTTCTTTTGCTGCAAAGGCAGATGGTGAAAACTAGGATACCACTAGTTCAGTGTGCTTCCATTGCCCTGAACTGTGCTCAGGCACAGCTGCTTTTATTGCATAAAAGCAAGTGTCATACAGTTAAAAAGTCAAATTGTATCTTAGGATTATTGTCAAAAAATATTGTGATCTTAAAGAGTCCTGGAAAGGAAATTAAGCATTCTAAGACATTCAAGATCTTTGCAAACCTCTGTGTGATCATTGCAACTAGTCATGAGAATTGCTTGAATTTTCCTTCTCGTGGACATAAATTTTCTGGCTCTGAATTTTAAGATATTGTATTGTATATTTTTTGTATTCTGATTCCAGGTTTTGTCTTAGTAATTGACAGCAAACAAGTCTTTGTCACATATGAAAAAACTCAGACCAAAGGGAACTTACCTCCATTTGAATTAAGTGGTTAGGAAACCATAGTCTTGATAGCTGTGATAAAACTCCCTAGTTCCCCTTGAGAGCTGTTTTCTGGTTGAGAAAGATAAAGGTGGGGTGGGTGTGTTGAGAAGCTTGAAGTTATTTAGAGTAGTTCTAGTTAACATTTCCCAGTTGGGCCACCGAACCCAACTACTCAACTTCCATCCCCAGAGCCCACATGATAAAAAGAAAGATCCAATTCCAGAAGTTCTTTTCTGACCTCCACATTTGCACCAGGGCTTGTGAACACATGCACAAGCACAGAGAAGAATGATAAACATGACATAGTTTTGTTCTCCCCTTCCCTCTCTCTGGACTGTGGGATAACCATCAGTCAGGCTTTCCCCTTCGAGTATCTTGACTTTTCATGTGCGTTCTGGCATTTGCAGCACTTCCCATAGAATAGTGATCGGTTGATTCATGCAAAGTTGATTACAATTAAGGGTATAAATTTAGAAAGGACAAAAGTTAATTATCGGGATTTAAAATGTACTTAGGTGACTGGCTAAGTAAGCATTAGCCCTACCTAACATTGAAAGGGTTGGCATCCTTATCTTTAGAGATTTTGGTGACCCCTAACTAAAATAATTGATGCAAAACTTTAATTGATGCAATACATTAATACTCAGTAGTAAACTAAATTACTGTTTTATTTCTTGACTTTGGAGTTTAAAGCACAACGTTGCAAACCAAGTTGTTGCCTGCATCTGAAAGGATGCATGTTAGATGGCTGGATGAGGGCTTGCCTTGATCTCTCATTGCCAGAACAACTGGGGACAGGTTTGTTTGTTTTTTTCTGGTCCTTGCTTTAGAAAGTTCTTGCAGGTCTGTGCAGATGCCATGCTTTCTGTACACAAGAGTAGGAAGCCCAAGTGCTAGTATTCAGAGACAAGCATTCTGTGTTCAATGTTAACGTTAAATAGAAATCTTTTTCCAAAACAAAAATAGCCCTCACAGAATACTAATTCTGGTGACAGTGGTCGTGTGGGTGACAATATGCTCTCTAGTGTACTTGGCTGTAACCTTTCTGCATTGGAGAGGAAGCTGCTTCCCTCTGACCTCTGACCTTCTAAACAGAGATGCTTCCACAGATGTTTTCTAGTACCATCAGCCGTTCTCAGAGCTCAGCATGTCAACCAGTTTCGTATTTATCCATCAGTTAGTCAATCGAAGCTCACATGAATATTGTTCTGGTTGAGTATAGCCATTCCCAAATCAGTAAGTTTTGTTGAGATTTCTTGTTTCCTAGAGTTTTTCTTTTCCAGGGGGAGGTGGATTTTGTTTATATGTTTGATCTATCCATAAAGAATTTCAAATTTGCAGCACTTAAAAATCAAAAAAGTCTCTCAAGAATTTTTACTAGACTTTTTGAAAAGTACATATACTACCTAAAATTACTGTATATGAACTAATAATTTGGCACTGCTAAATGATTTTATGGCAGTGTTGTAGGGTAAAACATAAGTGGTCGAAAATAGTACTAAAATTCATGACAAAAAAGAAGCCCTACCCAATTCCCATGCATAATTCCTAATACCTGCTTACAGTCTTTGCTGACCATTTCCAGACTGGACTATATAAGCTAAGTTGATATAACTCAAGGTTGTCATTACTTTTAGGAGTGTTTCACGTTTTACACTTGATGTCAGCATAAACAACATGTCCCGTCAGCACATTATTATTATTATTTTTGGTATTGTTATCACTGGAGGAACATTAACTGAAGTTCCTGTTGTTCTTTTCTTGCTTACTGTGGTTAAGAAGTTATCTACACTTGACTCATTTCACAGACAGTCACTACAAAGCTGTTTGAATTTCGTATGCTTGTGACAGGCACGTAACTACTGAAGACAGTTCCTCCTTTTGCCTCTTCCAGAATCTACTGTTATGCTCATATTATACTTTAATCATTGTTACAGTTGAGGAGAGCATGAGTTAGCAAATGGATGGCTCACTAGTATGTGTGGGCGGGTGCATGAATGGGCATGCAGCTGGATGGAATTGCTTGCCTTGCCTTTCTCGTGATGTGTGAATTTCCTTCACTGTGAGATGGCTCCATGTACTAGACAGACATGGAATGGAACTTCACACTTTTCACATGCCTTCTCGCCACTTGCATCATGTTTTAAATGATGTTGTTTGTTAGCATAAATGTTAAGTGCCAAAGCCCTCTGGGGTTGAGATGCAGACTTTGGAGTGAATGTTATTGTTTCAATAGCATAAACCCACAGTGAGTTCCATGGGAGGACATAGTCAAGATGATCTAATAATGATGATAATAACAGTTAGAGTCACTAGTTGGTGATCAATTATCCTCTGCTCAAGAAGTATGACTATGGAAACATAAATGGAATCAGCATCCCAAACCACAGGTGGAGGTGGTTATATGATCAGCATTGCTTTCAGAATGCCTATGGTTTCCTTGTTCAATTCTTTATATATATTCATAGAAGTTGTAAAAATCCTTCATGAGTTTGTTAAAATTGAACAACTCATTGTAACAAAAAGAGCTAACACTTGGAAAGAAAACCAAAGTAACTTCTCAGTCATTGAAAGATGAATCTAGAAGAAAGCCCACTATAGAATGCCTTCTACCTACTTCTTCACCATAATCCAGGCGCTATTGCTAGAAACATCCACTAAAAGCACTTTTTAAACTCTTACTAAAATCCAAGTAAATGTGATCCTGGACTTTTATGGGTTATGCAGACTGAGACTCAGTGGCCAGTCTCCTTTTTCCTGACTCATTACACCAAAGATTTCCCAGGTAGACTATTAAAAGTTATTTAAGATTTGTCCCCCTCCTTGTATTGTCTTTGTTGGCTGTGCAACTAATGAGCTCTTTCAATGCTATTCATTTTAGCATCATTTGTTGGTTAAACAAAAGAAGAAAATTCACACAGAGAGGCAAATTTGAGAGAGTTGTGCTCACATTTGAGTGCCTCACAGTGCCCATCTCCTGTTAAAGGGAATGGTGTGTCACAATCTTCTTCAAAAGCATGCCTTTCTATGCTGTCCTTTTTCATTAATTTACATATGTTTCTAAGATGATGAATGATGTTACTTCTAATTATCTTTACATGCAGTTAATTTCCTTCCTTTTTTCCTATGCTTGGTGTGAAAGGCAGTTTCCTCCCAATGAGTGCAGGGGCGCACTGGTTACTGGGAGGGGAGGATACTGATGGAGCTGATCTTCCTGTTGCCTTAGCAACACATTTATTTATCAGGGGTTGAAATGACATGAGTTAATATAGCGCATACCTGCTGATCGGCAAACTCCCCTATTTCAGCTGCAGTTGACAATTAAGTCCTGGACAGCTACAGCCAGGGGTTAATGTTCCTCATTAGGAGAACTGGGTCATTACTGGGAAATCAAGGCAGTTAAGGCAGCATGGGTAAAATACAAAATTCAGCATCTAGAAGAGTGAGGCTCTTTTATGTTAATTAACCTTATATTCCTAGGTTTAAAAAAAATCTTACATGAGCATGTCAGTGGATCAATTAATTGAAAAAGAGCTAGTATACTTTACTCTGAGTTGTCTTCATTTCCTTTGCAAGGATTTCATTATTTTATGGAGAATTCTTATGTCTATATGATGAGTAAAAAGGGTATTAAAATTAAGAAGGGAATCATCATGGAAATCAGTTTTGCCACAAGGGAGTGAGCAAATAAAAGCCTTGGAAATGAAAATAAATAAGCTTTGCTAATACCTCACCTAAGGCACTGCATGTAAGCCCCTAAGACCTGGGCTCTTTAGAGGGACTTCTCTTTTTTATTAAGCAGTTACATAGTTATATGACCTTCAGAAACAGAAACTTTGGGCAAGGGACTCTAATGATTTGAAACATTATTCTCTCTGAAAACTGAGTATCAGTTAAACAGTAACATTTATTAGATACACTGGTTGGAAATTTTTTTTAACTCAGTGGCAGTGTTTTCAATTGATATCTTCATAAGAAATGTATCAAGACCCTTCTTAAAGCTTTATTTTCTTATTTATTTAAAGAACCTTTATGTTGAAAGTAGTATGTTTGCAGAGTAGAAAAAGATTTATTGTACAGAATCCTGTCCCATCTTCATTATTCTGCTGCCTTCATTAAAGCCTCCTCTTGCCAGATCCTTCTCTTCTGGGACTTAGTGAACATAGACAAACACAAAAGAGCCCTTGCTAGTCTCTGTTGCCTAAAATACTTAACATCTTCTACTCTAAACCAAAGACACAGGCTGTAAACTCATTTTAAGGTAAAAACCATTGATTGAACTTTACAGACTTGATAGAGAATTCTACTGTGGTGCTTGGGATTATTCTTCACCTGTCGAAAGTCATCTTCTCACAGTAAAGTCTTCAGATACTGAAGCAGTACTCAGCACATCCCTCTTGGTGGTACGTACGCTATCACTTATCCTTGGATTGGCATTGGATGTAGGTATTGCATACACTGTTGCTTAGCCTCAGGTTGGCATGCTATGGTATCTCTAAATAGCACCCTGGAGGCTGCTTCTAAACAGTGTTCCCAAGATTAGCTGTGATCTTCACAACGGGACCAGTCCTTGGTTTCAGAATGTCTCCAGAGAGTAGAGCTCTAGAATGAGAAGACAAGAGGAAAACTGTAGATGTTCCCAAAATTCCTTTCTTTTTTTCTTGGGAAGACCATTGGACCACATTTTCTGGCCTCTATTTGGTGCGGCAGCTTGATTGAATCTTAATCAATTTAATCAGAAGTGATGGAGCTACTTTCAAGCCTAGATGATAGAAAACCTCACAAGCCTTCTCTTGTGTTACTCTTCCTTCCCAACAAGATATAAAAAGCACTTGATGACATTGCCTACCTTGACTTGGAATCTTGGACAACCCTGTACAGTAAAACCACTGGTCAAATCTCTACCAGCCTGGTATTACAAAGATTTTATACATGCGCAAACCATGTAATCTGTGAATTTGCCTCAGGTGATCTCACTAGCATCGTAATCTTAGTGAACAAAAGCAGCCAGGTTACGCTATGAAGATTTTGGCTTCAGTGGGCCAGTGAAGATGCTATTTAGTGAGGTGGGGAACAGTTGGGGTAGAAAAGATTTTAAATGTTTCATTTGCACCTATTAAGTTAGATGTTTTCAGCCTGCAAGTATATATTTCCAGCAGCAAGTTGATACTCAAGTGTCATTCAGATGACAGAGTAAGGGCTGAAGATGGCAACCTGGAAGTTATCAGCAGCATATGTACAATTTCTTTAGGGAACTTTTAATATGCTAGATTTTAAATTTAAATTTTAGCTTCCTGATCATAAACATTGAATTTATCCTGAGTCTATGGGTATCAGTTGTGTCTGCTTAAAGTTTTGGTCTTCTGTCTTAGTCCTAGTTGTGAATGTCATCAGCATCATGCTTGAAGACAGGCTGTCCACTCTCTAACTTCATTTCCTTCTTTAGAGGAGGGAGAGAGTGTTGTCTGTGTTACAGGACTGAAGATGATAGATGAAAACAAGCCATTATGCAAGTTCCTGGAAAGGGGGAAAAGCCCTGATAAATCAGCTTTAGCTATTTTTATTAGTGAATTAAGCTGACTCCTTCATTAGCTTATACAGACTCTAAAGACAGGACTATTGCTCTTGCCCACTATCTATCTCCTATTGGTTAAAATCCATTTTCCTTAACTTGCTAGAATAAGAAAAGAAACGATACAGCTAAATAAAGTTATCTTTTTTTGTCTCCATTTTCAGCCTACCAAAACAAGTACATACTGTGCAAAAAAAATGGAATTAAACTAGAGAACAAACACTTTTAAGTGGCTGTCTTGTAAATGAAGTCTATAAAAGGCTACCAAATGTCGCTTCTCATTGTATGACTGTTAGGGTATTACTAAACCTGGTTTGAAGGGTTTTTTTTTTTTTGAACATTTTACATCAAGCACTCACATTGTAAATATCACAAATTATTTCCATTTTAAACAAGATGGATGCTGTGAGCTTTTGAATAATACTGGTGGTACCTAGATAGCAAGAAAATAAATCACATGATTTAAAGATGACCTGGTAACCTGAAGAGTTGTTAACTAAAGACATACACAGCCAATACCACAAGGAGCTCTCACGTAACCCCACTTAGACTAATGTATTGGCCAGGATGTAAAGAAAAGGGTGGGAATGTGTACTGGCTACTTTTATGTCAACTTGACACAAGCCAGAATCATCAGAGAGGAGGGAGCCTCAATTGAGAGAACACCTCATAAGATCTAGGGATAGGCAGCCTGTAGGAATTTTCTTAGTTAGTGATTTATGAGGCAGGGCCCAGCCCATTCTGGAGATCCCTGGACTGGAGGTCCTAGGTTCTGCAAGACAGCAGACTGAGCAAGTTGTGATGAGCAAGCCATTAAGCAGCACCCATCCATGGCTCTGCATCAGTTCCTGCCTCTAGATTCTTGCCTTCGTTAAGTTCCTGTCCTGACTTCTTGATGGTGAATGGTGATGTGGAAGTATAAGTCAAATAAACCCTTTCCTCCCCAAGTTGCTTTGGTCATAGTGTTTCATCACAGCAATAGAACATTGACTACAACGGAATGTATATTCTGTACTGTGGTAGGAATGTAAACTAGTATGGCCATTATAGAAATCAGGGTGATCCAACAATCTCATTGCTGACTGTGAGTCCAAAGAAAATCAAATCAGTTTATTGATGATATCTAAGATATGGAATCAACCTAACTGACTGAGAGATAAAGAAAATGAGTGTTCATACACTATGAAAAACTATTTAGCAATAAAAAAGAACAGATCCTGACATTTGTGACATCGTGAATAAACCAAAAGGGAAGTATATTAAGGGAAGTAAGGCAGACACAGAAAAAACGTATCTCGTCATTCATTCACATGAAGACTCTAAAGCAGTGGTGGGTTCTAAACATGCAGCTATGGTAAAATGGACTCGAGAGCTGTGAGGGCAATTCCAGCGGTCTGATTCTAATACTGGAGAAGAACCACCCCGATTCTGGCAGCACCGTCACGTAATCGAAGCATCTGGCCTGAATAATAAAGAAGGCCTGTCTTCTCTCTTGCTGCTTCCTGCTACCCAGAGGTAAGCAGCCTATTCAACCAGCTTCCCACTACTGGGAAATTCTGCATTGTCTCAAGCTCAAAGGGCAACAAAATAACCCTTCACTTCCTTCCAGTGTTCACTTCTGCTGTCTATCATAGCCCCTCAGTGTCTGACTGATGGGTAGATAGCAGAGGGAATTGCATTCCAGACAGTCCGTCACACCCAAGATTGCATTAGGATGCATGCTTGGTAAAATCAGTGTGGACATTGCATGCTCTTAGCACAGTAGCTCTCATGAACTCAATCTGCTTATTAGACTTCAGCATTACAGAATATGTGTGCATTTTACAACCCACATATGCAATGAGAACATGCATCCCTGGCTGTCTACAGAAAACTGATTGACAAAACCTGAGAAAAGAAAAAATGGCAATGTATAATTTTAACAGTAAGAATATAGTTTCAGACATATAAAGGTATTTTTGCCTATTCACTTGTTATTTTTCCCTTGGACATTGCTTTCAAAAGATTAACAATAATAAGTGGTTTCATGTGGAACATGGTACGTGTCCAAGCGGCAAAGGCTTGATGCCCAGTGTTGGAGCCCTAAGAAGCTCAGCCCCTAGTGGGAGATCCTTAGGTTGGTCCTCAGATGCTCTGAAAGGATATTATGAGACCTCAGGCCTAGAAGCACTTCTTCCTGCCTTGTGTGAGAATGATTCCAGTACCTATCTCTTCCTGTTTCTACCCAGTAAATGGCCCAAAGTTTAGGCTCACTCGAGAGCCTAGAACTATAAGCTAAATTACTCTGTTCTTCATTTAAGTTCACTGCCTCTGGTATTTTGTTATAGTAACAATACGAAAGTATTATAATAGAATATAGTTTACCTAGTTCATATATACAATCCCGTGACTTTTTATAAATTTAGAGTTCCCAGGTCACAACCTCCCTTGTATTTTAGAATATTTCATCAACTTGTTGAATAATTCAACTCAGAATGAATCATTTTGCCCCATACTTTAACTGGTCCTATAAAGGCAAATTTGCATATAGCTCTTTAAATTAACTTTCTCTGAAAATTGTATATTAATTGTTTCATATGGTATTTTACCTATGATGGTGTTTTTCAGGCTCATAAGTGTCAGTGATGATGTGATTTTGGCTCTCCTTTCCACTAGTCAGGTGATTTGGGCTCTGTAGATGTCACCTATTACCATGTGACCGACATTTCTACCATCTTGGAATGCTGAGTAATTCTCGAGGACGTTTGCATAAAATTATTTGTGTGAACATGTTTCTTTTTTATTTTCTGGAGTAGATTCATAGGCAGGAATGACGCTAACAGGTTGATAAATTTATGATTCACTTTTTTTTTTAACCTTGAACTCACAAGCTGCCAAGAAGTAAAAGAAATGTCCTTGAACTTCTGAGCCTCCTTCCAGTACCTTTTGAGTGCTGGGATTCCAAGCATAAACCATCATATCCAGTTTATGGAGTATTGGGATCCAACCCAAGGCGTCGTGTGTGAGACAAGTGCTGTACCAAGTGAACTAGCTTCATCCATTTCATTTTTTTTAAAGAAATGTGTAAGTCCCTTTTAATGATGGTTCCTGCCTATAAGGTGAGAAAGACAAGATCTCCTGTGTAAATTGGGAGTGTGGAAGTAATGGAGAAGAGTAGAAGGGGAGAGGGGAGGGAGGGAGAGGAGTGGAGAAAAGTGTATAGCTCGATTAAAAACAATAAAAAAACACCAAAAAAAGAAAGAGCAAAAATAATTTAAAAAAAAAAAAAAAGAACAGTACCAGCCAATTCTCCTTTCCAACTCATTCAGAAGGTGAAGAAGATTGGCTATTCATTGAGCCTCTCTTAGAGCCAGGCCTTCCAAGTGCTGCATAGTCAACTCTGCTGGCTGCTGTAATTGGAATGAAGTTCAGTCTGGACATTTAAAATCTCCTTGCTCTCTGCCAGTCTAAAATGGGGTATTCATTCATAGGAATCCTCAGAAAGCAAGAAAAGTCTGTCGCTTTAAAGGATCTCATATAGGAAATATATATGAAATGGTTTATAGGCGGCTGCCAGGAACTCAGTGATGGAAGGAGCCAGCAGCCCTGGAAATGAGGCAGAGACAGGAGGCCTCCATATACTTCCAACATTGTTCTGTTTGCTAAAACGCAGCCCTGCCTAAGCCCTGGAGAATACATCCCTCTTACATTTCCAGCTCCATATACTTCCAACATTGTTCTGTTTGCTAAAACGCAGCCCTGCCTAAGCCCTGGAGAATACATCCCTCTTACATTTCCAGCTTCTGAGGGGTGGGAGCACTCACTCTCTTCATGTCAATCACTATCTCACTGTCACAATTGTCACACATGCACCACGCTCTCTTTTGCGAGAGCTTGCAATCCAGATTTCTATTTTGAATTTATACGTCCTTGGATTATTACGTTGTTACAGAACTATATACATTCTTTCTTTGCTTGCTTTCCCTCTTGCACTTTACACCCACCCTTATCCTTAGATATTCTTTCCTTTTTTCTTTTTTTTAATTTATTTATTTATTAAGGATTTCTGCCTCCTCCCTGCCACCGCCTCCCATTTCCCTCCCCCTCCCCCGATCAAGTCCCTCTCCCTCATCAGCTCAAAGAGCAATCAGGGTTCCCTGACCTGTGGGAAGTCCAAGGACCGCCCACCTCCATCCAGGTTTACTTAGATATTCTTAAAAGTTGCTTTCACTGAGCCACTAGAGGTGGCAAACTCATTTCTAAATGTTGCTTTTTCTCTGTTGTTCTTTAAGGGAATTTTGCCACATATAATGGTCTAAAATAAGACTACATCTACATCTCCTACATTTACAAGTTAATTCATCTGGCTTTGCCTCTGTGGCCACTTTGAAGATTTGTGTCTTTTTCTTTGTTATGCTCTGTTGCTCTGATACATCTAGGGGCAGAGCAACTGCAGGCCTTCCTTCCTTGCTTTCTTCTTCCTTCCTTCTGAAGCACAATAATAAAAACTCAGAGACAGATATTGGGTTTGGCCTGAAAACCAGAAAAGCAAAGCCTCTTACCTGGACCTCAGTCTGAAAATGGTGATCCTGCCTCCAGGAAACTCAGAATGAGACTGAGAGCTGTCTCTCTCTGTCTTATAATCCTCTCTAGTTCTGCAATTAAGGCTGCCCACACCACTACTGTCTGGTTTCTATGGCAAGCTAGTGTGGCTGCTGAGATTAAAGGTGTGTGTCATTGCTGCCTTGTCTGTAAGGTTGGCCAGTGTGGCTGTTTTACTTTTCTGACCTTCAGACAAACTTTATTTATTAAAATGTAAATGAAATGCCACTACAGCCTTCCTACCTTTCTTTCTTGCTTCTCCCTCCCTCCCCCCTGTCCCTTCCTGTCTCACATGAAATTTGTCAGACTCCTTGAATCTCCATGTTTCTGTCTGTGACAGTCAAAGGAATCATTTCTAGAGCATCTTCAGAAGCTGCCTCTGTCTCATTCTGCCTCCCCCGAAAGAGTCTGGACCTTTCTCGTCCACATCTTTCTGTTGTGCCTTCTGGGTTTGTTCTTTCAGCTTTGCTATTGATTATGCCCTTTAACTAGTTTCAATTATTTTTTTTCTCCAGCTTGTTTTACTTCTGCTTTAAAACTGTTTAGTTATTTTTAATAATTCTTTAGTTGTTGTATATTTATTTTCTTTTTCTTCAAATATTGGCCAAATATGCTTTTGTGTTTGATATTTGATAATCCAAGTATCAGAAGCTTGTGGGTCTGCTCTCACTTTCTCACTTGGCACCTGATGTGATTTTTATATTTTCCCTTGTGTTTTTTTTATTGTAAAGTTTTATTTTTATTAGTTTTAATTATGTCTGAAGATGTGTGTCTGTTTGTGGCTATGGGCACATGAGTACAGGCGCTCATGGAGAGCAGAGCTGGGATTCCCCTGGCGCTGGAGCACAGACTGTTGTGAGCTGCTGAATGTGGATCCTGGGAACTGAGCTCAGGTTCTCTGGAAGAGCAGCCAGTGCTCTTAACTGTTGATCTGTCTCTCCAGCCCCAACTCTGCTTTTGATGTTTGCTGACATGGATACCCTGAGTCTTACCTGAGGTGTATACGGATTTCTCAGAGGGAACATGATTCACCTAAGGTTCTTTGTTATTTTGGCCACTCAGTGGTCTGATATGAGACTACCTCACTAAGCTCTGGCGTCCATTCTTCCAGCATTGCCCCATGCACTCTGATCCTTCCATCTGTCTACACACACAGTGACGAGTAGGTCTTACTAGTAGATGCTTTAGACAGGTAAAGATTACAAGATCTATTGGGGAGAACCAGACCTTCTGATATAAGCCTGTAATCTTAGCTAATCAAAAAGCTAAGAATGGATGTAACTAGAAAAGATCATATTAAGTGAGGTAACCCAGACCTAGAAAGACAAATATCACACATTCTCTCTCATCAGGTTCTTAGCTCCCAGTCCTCTGATGTGAGTACATATCCTGGAGTCACTGCCCAAACCAGGAGGGTTCATTGCTGGGGTAGGGAGAGAAATCAGTGCAGGGGAAACCGCAAGATATAAGTGATCAGGTAAATGGGAAAAAGTGGGGTTAACTATGCTATGGCTTAGTGGTCAAATGATTGCCCAGATTGAGCAAGGTTCTAAGTTCAAGCCCAGTACCTCTAACACAATCACCTGCCCAAAACTGAAAACGTTGAGACTGAGTAAGAGATGATTATAGAACATTAAATGAATACATAGTAAGAAAAATAAAATATCTCAGTCAGACTTGGACTGGGAAAGGTAAACCAGTACATATGTCTTAAGTAAGGTAGGAGTCAAAGCAAGCCACATTCATTTTTATCCTGCAGTGACTTTTGCGAAGTGTGTCCTTTAGAGCCATGTTCTGGAAATACTTCCTTTCCAGTGTGCTTGTTTTTGTAATTTACCATAAGTACATGTTAAATGAACTATAATGCTAACTGCAAAGAACCCCAAAAAGCGTTCCGTATTTTAGTGTTTTACACATTCAACACAGATGCACAAGAAGTCATTGTAATGTCCATACAGACTGTATATCTGGACTACCTTGTTTGAATCCAGGTCTGTCCCACATAGCAATGGGTGAAATGCTTACCCCTCCTAAGCTTGTTTCTTCTATAATCTAAGAGAACAACGGCACCCACCTCTGTAGCTGTTGTAATGATGATGGTTTCCACTATGCTCTTGAGGCTCTTGATGCATAGAAGTGCTGTATAAGTTTCTGCTGTCATGTCATCGTAAGCCTTAAGTATACGGGTATATCAGTTAGGGCTGGGTGAATCGTTCTCTGCATTTTGAGTAGTTGTAGATTTGTGTAATGGTCTTGATCTACAGCAAAAAAAGAAGCTTCTTTGATAAAGAATAAAAGCATTATTTATCTGTAAATATCAGGATAAGTATTTAGAATTCAGCTAGAGAATATGCTGTCTTGGGAAAGTGGCAGTAGTAGGTTTTCCTCTAAGCTCCATAGCTTCATGAGCTACAGGTATAGTACTCAACTTGCATGCCTTCCTGTAAAGCATTCCTTAAGTCCAATTAGATGGCTGTTGGCTACTCCCAGTATAGAAGTCCACTATTGCACCTTTAGGAATATCTTGCCTTCTTGGTCATTTGTAGGCTTCACATCTGGTACGACTATTGATTGCTTTTCTCCCTTGGCAGCTTAAATGGCACCTTCAGATAATATAAATGCTAGTCTTTAGGCAGGAGGATTCCAGACAAATTTTTTCCAAGTCCAGAGTATATAGTATCTTCAGCAATAGGGTCTTACCTGCAAGTTCAGGAAGGCAACCAAGGTCAAAAGCAATAGTCTACATTGTTTTGGAAGTCTCTTGGACTCCCTGACCAACATCTCGAAGAGAGTTTTCCCATGCCTGGTACTGAGCATTTTGTTATTCTGTGGTACTTAGGAGGGGCTCTATAACCCCAAGTGTTATGACTTCATTCTGTATACATATATACTCACATGCACGCGCGCGCACACACACACACAGTATTGTGAAAGAAAGATAAAATTTCCCTATCACCTTTTTCAAACATCCCTTCTTCTGTATTTCCCTCACACTCCCCATCCTTGTTAAAATGTTCTGATGGTTTTTCCCCATTTGTCCTCTCATTTCACTTAGGGTCTCCTATCCCGTCTCTGTGGTTCCCTCCCCTCCCAAAATTCCTTCTCACTTTCATGGCTTTGGTGTGACTCCACATTGCATACTAATATCTATCTAAAGACTGAGAACTGGGATTCACAAGTAAGAGCTGCCTCTCTGTCTTTCTGGGTCAGGATTTAACTTCACCTCAGTATATTTCCTAGATCCATCCATTTACCTAGAAATATCATTATTTTATTTTTCTTTACAGCTAAACATAATTTCACTGTATTATGTACACCACCTTTTCTTTATTCATTCTTTGCTCACTCTCATAGGACCCAACCCCAAATGAAAGCCACAAGCAATTAATGAGTGATGAAAGAGTATTCAGTTTTCTTGAGGGATAAAACCCCTAGTAGGTTATCTAATCACAAGTGATCAGCCACATATACATACAGGTAGCACTAAATGGATTCAACCAGTTGTATTTATGTATGCATATATATGTAACAATAATAATTAAAAAAGAGGTCTTGAATTTGAGAGAAGGTAAGGGGATTGCAGGAGTTTGGGTGAGAACTATAGAAATAATGAAAATATAATATTCATAAAATTCTAAATGTTTTTAATGTAAATTAAAAAATATCAAACAAAAATAATAATATAGAAAAAAGATGCAGGGCCTGGAGCTGCATCTGAGCTGCAGTGAACTTATAGAAGCCCAAGCCTGCCGAACTGTAAGCTGTATAAAATTGTCAGCCTGGTATGAATGCCACCCTCACGTGGAACACTACCCTCGAGCAGTTGCAAACTGGGTAAAGGGTTGTCAGGCTCTCTCTGTTACACTTTTACATATTCTTATCACCCCTGGCCCGAGTTTTGATGTCATACACGGTTCTTACCTTCCTGTGGACTCTTCACATTCTAAATCTTTCCTCTCAGTGTGCCCCTTGTAACCACCTAAACATACTTTCTCCTTGAGGTCTCCTCCAGGGCACTCATCCCAAAAGAACAGAAGATGCATCTTTAGATTAAACTGCACAACAGTGTTAGTTCTTGCTATTACTTTCATATTATTCCTCAGAGATTTTTATAGTCAGAAGCTTTCTTTTGTAGCTCATTTCACAAAATGAATCTCCAAAGGGGAATTTTCACTTCCTGTCTAATTTCATTGCATCTTGGTTAGGGCAAAGCTACTGTGAACACAGTACCTCTTCTCTACTACAAGGACATGTGGGAAGTTTCACCTTAAGGAATTTCTGGCTTTGTGTGCCTAACAGATGAGGTGTAGTAGATGGCAAGGGTTTCCTTCTGATCTGTAGAGCATAGTGCAAGTCTGAGGTCTTGAAGGTGGACTCTTTCGCCCCATTGATTATGCTTGTTTATTAGCACCTTGCTCAAAGCCTGTCTGGGAGAAGGTGCCTAGTTCTCCTTTACCAAATGAGTCCCTGAATTTAGACAAGGACATACTTGTTGCAAGGCTAAAATAAGGTACAAGATTCTGTTGCTGTTCTCAACTATTGGATTCTCAAGCAAAAGGAATGAAAGTTAAATGGAGTCTATAACTAAGCTGATATATTCTGTTCTCAGTCATAAGGTGGTCTGCCTAGCATCCTTCTGAAGAATAGTTAATACTCAACTAAAGTACTCAGCCAGAGTCACTTACTACTTAGTGTTTTATAAATAATAGGAATGCAATAATTTCACCTAAATGGTTAAAACTGTACTTTAGCTTAATAATTCCAAAATGTGAGATTTACTAACAAATCCATAGCCTTTAACATTAAAAATTGTCAGTGACTGTGAAAGTATAAAAATCTGAAACAAAACTGCACTGAATTCTTAAGAAGCTCAGTACCAGAAGAGAAAAAGAAATCTTCAATTCTACTGCACCAATTTATTTCCTGTCCAGATATGTATCATATATTTTTTAACTAAAGTAGTAACTTTCCATAAAGTTAGCTTCCATTTGGTTCAAAATCTTGTGACAAATTTACCACATAGAAAGTATGCTACAGATTCCATTTTTTTAAAAAAGAAAACTATTTCCAGAGGCTAACAAGATGGTTCTGCAGATCAAAAGGATGCCACCCAGCATAGTTGACTTGATTTTTGTCCCTGGGATCCACATGGTGTAAAGAGAGCAGTGACTCCTGCAGGCTAATATATGACCCTCATATGGCAGGCGCCACCCACAAATACACACAAACAAGTAAGTAAATGTGGTGGTTTGTAAAAAAATGGCCCCCACAGGGTGTGGGAGGTATCACTTTGTTGCAGTAGGTATGGCCTTGTTTAGGGGAAGTGTGTCACTATAGGGCTGGACTTTGAGGTCTCATATATGTTCAAGCTACCGCCTAGTAAGACAGACCACTTCCTGTTGCCTGCAAGATGTAGGACTCTCAGCTACTTCTCCAGCACCATGTCTTGTCTGCACGCCTCCATATCCCACAATGATGATAGAGAGCTGAACCTCTGAACTATAAGCAAGCCACCCCAGTTAAATGTTTTCCTTTATAAGAGTTTTCCTGGTCATGGTGTCTTTTCACAGCAATAGAAACTCTAACTAAAACAGTAAGTAAATGTAATTTTAGCTGCAAAGATATCCATGAAATTTCAGTGTAAACCAGAAGAAAATGGTTTCTAAAACTTTTAAAAGATTTGTGTTTATTTTATGTGTATGAGTTCTTGCTTTCTTGTATGTATGTATGTTTTTATGTATGTATGTATGTATGTTTGTATGTATGTATGCTTACAGTTCTTAAAGGAGACTGATAGTGTATTATATAGCCATGGAAGGTTTGATGGAGTCTGAATAGTACACAGAAAGGAATTACACAGGTGACTGAAAATTGAGTTAGTTGTTGTTTATTGCTGTGAGGGTGACTGGGCTACTAGTAGCTTGAGTAACTGGACTTACGGTAACATTTGAGAGAAAAATATTTCCAGAGGCTAACAAGATGGCTCTGCAGATCAAAAGCTTGTCACCCAGCACAGTTGACTCTATACTTAAAAAAAAAAAAGCATGACCCTTTATATTGTTTGGTAGACTAGTCTTCCTAAGTTTTTAAAAATATATACACAGCAGAGTATAGCTATCATTCATCCATCCATTTTAAACCCTATTTTAAGTTCCTGACAACACATGGCATTTAGGAACTTTGCTCTTGTGGAGCTTGTAGACCTTTGTAAGAGCATTGCATACAGATAAATATGAGGTGGTAGGAAAGGACACAGTTGTGAAATCATCTGTAGTAATCCTTGCCAGTGCAGGAGTCAGAGTGAGATGGAATTTCTCGGGATTAATGCAAGTACCAATAAAGTCAGAGTCAGGGAAAGAAGCAGTGAGCAAGGACAGAGAAAAGGGAAATTCTGTTCCAGACACAAACGTGACACAAAAGAGCATGGGGCAGAATGCGGAGAGACAGTGTGGATGGAATGAGAGCCATAGAGATGCTTGAATACTTGATGGGCCAACTTAATTTCAACTTAAGTAGATTCTAGTCCATAGACATTTTGGAGAAGAGTATTGTATTGAAGAGAATGGTGTGATATAGCCAGGTTTGGAAGCAGCTTAGAAGAGTGAGTGTCTGAAGCTCTGTGGTGATCTTGAAGTATAGAGAATAGCAGTTACTATAAAGATGGAGATGAGCAAGGAGACTTTAAATTTCCTGAAAAAGAAAAGATAGTTTAATTATCAATACACTGGTCAGTAAGGCATATTAGTTATCAATTTTCTTCTGGTCCAGAGAATATTGTGAGTGGTGACATGCTGACCCTAGAGGCAAGTTTGATCATTAGTGTTGTGTGATGGATTTTAAGGTCTCCTTTTTAAATGTTGTAACTGTACTTGGGGAAGCCAATGAAGATTCTGCAGAGAATCTGGTTCTACAAGTACTAAAACACTTACTCTAGTAGGGAGGGGGTAACAAGATTAAATTTACAGAAAGTTAATCTAGACTTAGAGTCAATTCAGTCTAATAACTTTCTTAATAAGTACAAACCACTGTTCTAGACAGTGGATAATAACATAATAGTAACATAGCCGTGACCTCTGCTCTTAGGAACTCACAATATGGGAGGGAATAGGTGTAACCTTGCAAGAAGATAAGTACCAAAGGTAAAGGAGTGTCGTGCAAGTGTGAAGGGTCGCTGGCCAGGAGCTCTGCAGTCGCACACTGACGGAGGAGAAGGGAATGCATGAGCTGGGAGAGAGAGCTTTGAGAACTATCAGAAATGGGTGTCACTTTCAGTATTGCTTAAAACACTTAGAAACTGTAAATATGAGAATTAATCTAATTAAAAGTTAAAACATGTAATGGTTTTAAAAACATATATGTATTTATCTGCTAGTGTAGATAGACATTTAGTGAAAATCCAAGGTATAGGAATAGTGAACATTAATCTCATAAGATGAGAAAGCAGGATATTAAATATCTTTACATGAGTATTTTTGAGTATGTACAGGAAGAGGTCTGAAGCTAAGGCACCAAACAGCTGCTCTTTCAAACAGGTGTTAGTAACCCTGAGCAGCGGGACCAGGATAGGGAAGCATGCATCCCTGAAGTATTTGCGTTTTTACAAGGGGTATACACTTTTCTTTTAGTGAAAATGTAATTATAGATGTTCGTGCAGATGTAAAAATAATAGGCTCTCCTTCTGATGACTTGTGTCATATCCGCTCATTTCACATTCTATGACTTTAAGCCTCATTTTTATTCCTTAGTCTACGTTCTTCCTGCTCATTCTGGATAAATTCACATGTCCCCTGGATTACTAATTCTGTCTCCTAAACCTCTGTCCTTATGGACTCCATATAGTACCTTTTTAGGTCATTTGTTTGTTCTGTTATTGTGTATTTTTAGTGCAATCATCTTTATTGATAATTACTTGATACTTACTATATATACATTGTCTGTAAGCTCCCTGGGAGCTAGGGTAAGACAGGAAGTCATCTTACTCCTATTCAAGAGGGGAAAACAATTCTAAACAATAATCCAAGAATTTCCTAGACTAGATCCTGGGAGAAATATCTAAGTGGAAGAGACAGACACTGTGGTATTAGTTCTTAGTATAACAGCCAGTTGCAAACATATTCCCTGCATGCAGTTTAGAGTGAAGTAATGTTTAAATCCAAAAAAAAAAAAAAATCTAATTGATTGGTCACTATGACCGAGGGGGAGACAAGACTTAGTAACCAACTGGGGAGATGATGGATTCTGTAGACATCTGAGGAACAAGCTAGAACAGTGACGGAACACTGTTAGTAGATAGAACAGGTCTATCATTGACATAAACAGTGTGGGATGATGACTGCTGAAGTAAAAGCTTATAGTCGGGAAGACCCGTGCAGCTTAATTGATACCTGTGGCCTTCCAGTTCATTGAGGATGTGTGTCCTTGGACTTCCTGACCAGAGTTGTAGAGACAGTGCTCACTGGCACGTCGTAAAAAGTATTTATGTAACATACAGGAAATAATAGAAAGTCTAGGGCAGTCAAGCTTCTAGCAAGGGGAACCTCTCTAGGAAATCATGGAACACCCACCTAATGGGAAAAATACTGAGAGCTGCTCAGTCAGGTGGAAAGAGCAGGACGATGTAACACAGACCATGGTGCTAGCTAAAGTGACCATGGGATCTGGAGATTAAGCCAGGGGTCTTTGAATGGGCAGAGGTATCTGATCAGAGACCACATAGCGAGCAGGAGAGACCCACTAAGAAGCAGTCTCATCCAGAAAAAGGGCCCAGGAAAGTTAGGAGGTCAATAGAGGGGTCAAGAGAGGGGGGTGTAGCTGCCGCTGTGGGATGAGACGACCCGTGAAGAGTCACGCAGGAAAAGTACATTGCAGAAAGCTCTCATGCTAGTAAGAAAAAGACATTTCAAAGACAGCAAACCCTGTGGTGCAGAGACAGGATCACAGGCCAAAACTGAAGTGAAAACACAGGTACTGCTACCCAGGATTTTCTATGACAGAACTCCCTCCTTGCAAAAAAAAAATAAATAAATAAAAAATAAGGCTATCAGTATGCAAATTGCATGAAACTCTGATGTCTGTGCATCTCTATTTCAGTTCTTAATTTGATTGTTTCTGATGGCAAATCCCAGTCTGTTACTAGAAATCTCATGTAGCCCAAGTCTTTGCCCTCCATTTCCTAGCCTCAAGTGGGAACACTACTTGTGTATACTCTACAAGTGGCCTTGTGGTCTTTCCCCGGGCATTTATCAAGACCATGCTTCTATTTATAAGTACCATGTAGCTCAGAAGTGTCTTAAGAACATCCCTAGTACTATTTCTTGGAGATATATACTAAGACTGTCTCTGACTCTCCACTACCACTCATCGTGCGTTTTTCCCAGGCACTAACCTAGACTCTCAGCTCTATTTGCAATGTTTTGCTATTGCCAGAGGTAGAGTAACACAGAGTGCTATGCACATTGGCGTGTCTTACATGTTGTCTGCTGTAAACCCAGCATTATAAAGGAGAACTCTACTACATGTCTCCTTGAAGCAGTGAACATGAAACACCTTAGCATCTTGAATACCTCTGGGTAGAAAGTACAGGGGAGATAAATTGATTAAAATTTTTAAAGATATCTATATGAAAGGGCAAAGTATAACAATTGCTGTCAAGGGTGTGTAGAAAGAGGACTGCTGAACACTGTCAGTGGGGTGCATATTATATTACAGAAGCCATATGCAAGATGTTAACCTTAAAAACACACATACACATAGCTTTTTACAGACTTAGCAGGTCGTACTTCTGTATTTGTGAATATATTTGTAAAAATGATTAATGATAAAAGAGGCCATGAATTTGAAAGAGAGCAAGGAAGGGTGTATGGAAAGGTCCTAAGGGTGAAAAGCAGAGAGGGGAAGGTTATAATTAGATTCTCAAGCAATAAAAGAAATAATAGCAACAAAAAATAAATAAAAAACAATGTCAGGCATGGTAACATACTTGTAATCCCTGCCCTTGGCAGACTAAGACAAGACAATCAGGACTTTGAGGCTAGTCTAGAATACACAGTTCAAATGTGCTATGACAAGACCCTGTCTTAAACAGAACCACAAAATTAAAACCAGAACTCCCTGTGATCCATTTGCCATACTAGTTGTCTATCTATGAAGGAAAGACCAGTATGTCAAAGGCACATGTTCCCCCTTCTCATTACAGTACTGTTCACAACTGCTAGTGTGTGGAGTGCCCTGTGTCT
Organism: Microtus ochrogaster; assembly: GCF_000317375.1. Lineage (NCBI taxonomy): Eukaryota > Metazoa > Chordata > Mammalia > Rodentia > Cricetidae > Microtus > Microtus ochrogaster. Next base: position 58,712,911 of record NC_022011.1, on the reverse strand, counting down.
ACAAACTCATAAATACATGAGGAAAACAAGTTACATATATACAGTAGAATATTCTTCAGCCAGAAAAAAAAAAAAAGAAATGTTGTCATTTGTATCTGAATGGATGAAACTGGAGATTTTGTTGTCAAACCGGGAACAAACAGATGAGTATCAAGTGATCTCTTATGTGGAGTATAAAAAAGTTGATCTCAGAAACTGTGAGGGATGATAGTTAACAGAAGCCGATTTGCAAACCCATCTCTCTGCACTACCTTCTCTGAAAGCAAGTTTGAAGGACAGAATACAGTATAACTACCCTCCAATTACCAATGCGGAAGGGCTTTAAAAAATAAAAGGGGGAGAATACTGAGAAAACATTTTTTTTCTTTAATAACTTCTTTATTGACTCTTTGGTGATGGTGCAACTGCCCATGATGCACCCCATTCCGTTCACCTCCTTGTCCCATCACCCGCCCACCTTCGTCCTCCTCTCATCCCTGCTGCCCCCCACAGAAGGTAAACAACCAAGTGAACAAAGGCAAAACAAACAAAACCCACAACAAAAACGAAACACAATCCAGAACAGAAAAATCCTTTGCTTCTTTTTTCCGCCTTCTCCAACACTTCTTCATTTGTCCTGATGGCACTGGAGTCTTCAGTGTGTTCTATAGAATACCTCTTTATCCCATCTATTTTACTGTCAGATGTTCATTGTAACAAGTCACTGGTCTGGTTCAAGACCTCTGGTTTCTGGGACACCATCATCTTTGGATCCTAACCTGAACTCCTCTGGGATGTCCTGTGGCTGTCAAGTCTTAGAGAACTTACGGGTATCTGTCCACAGGACTAGTCTCTTTAGCAGCTCCAGCCAGACCTAGATGAACGGTTAGATGCTAGGGTGGGTCACCCCAAGGCCGAGCTATGGGCCTGCATAGCAACCACACTGGTCAGTTCAGGTCTTAGGTGAGTGGGTGGAGCAGCTCCCTTATGCACATAATTGTTGCTGGAAGGTTTACTTAGTAAAAGAAAGACAAATGAGATGGGGATGTGAAGAGGAGGGAAGAGAGGGAGAAATTGAGATTTCAGGAGCAAAAGGGAACAAGGGAAGTGAAATGAAGAAATTGGTTATTATTAGTGAAGATAAATCATCCTTGAGCAAAAGCTGCACACTGCCTGTTAATGTCAGACAGAGCAAGTGAAAAGTATGTCTTAGAAATCAGATCAGATCAGTTGTGATGACAAACGAACAGCTTAGTTGGGAAATAGAAGGCTGTGTTTGAGTAAGAATCGCATTGCAAAATTTGGAAGTGTGAGATGTTTTAAGGTCTTACTTGGTTGGTTAATTAGTTGTTTTGTTGGTTGATTTGTTTTTATTGGAGAGATTGTCTTGTTTTGTTGAAACAGCATCACAGTATTTAACCCAAGCCTGCCTCAAACTTGAGATTCTTCTGCCTTAGCATCCCAAGTGCTAAAATTACAGGCTCACATCCTGTGAGATAGTGTTTGTTATGAGATAGAGATAGGTTAGCAAATCCTCAGGAAGGTCAAGATGCTTGAAACGGCCTCATTGAAGAGTTGTGATTATATATTGCTTCTCCATACTTACTGTCTGCCCCAACAGTAGCAGAAGCTAAGGAACGCCTGTGGCTTAATGATCTGAAAATGAAACTATTAGCTGAAGGTGCGAGCTTCCTTCCTCCTCTCAGTATGTGCAGGAAGAAAAAGACACAAAGACCAGAATGAGCGGAAGAAAAGTATGATTCTGTAGAGATAGTATGTAAGTTCTGGTGTGAGATTCCTGTGTGGTCTCAGATGCTGGAACGGTTATGTTCGATGGTCATTTGGTTGAGACATTCAAGTAAGATTATAATTAGGTGCTTAGGTGGAGCATCTACAAATGCTGACTGTGCACCACAGATGGTACTCTGATTGAAGTAACCTAGGTTGTGCTGCAGTAGTGGACACTTCCACACCCCCATAGGATTTAGTTGCTTTGACAAAAGAATCGCCTTTCACGTCCGTATGCCGCTGCATATGGGACAAGTCTCCATGTGACCACCTGAATGTGCTTATCTTAGCACAACATCTCTGCAGGATTTACTGAGATATGTGGAACTGCTCTCAGATATGTTTATCTGAAGGTGATGTATGCCAGTCAGCTTGCAGTCCTTTGGCTGGAACTGGTCCTCACCCCCAGCAAGCGAGTAAATAAGGAATCTGTGTCCCCAGAAATAGAGACCTGGGTATTAATGAACACAAATAACATCTCCCGTTGCTCAGCTCTTGGTACTCAGTGAACAAAGCAGGCATCACCTGCCCTTCCCACAGAACTCTGGATGCAGAGTAATAGGCTTCTGGAAAGAGCGAGGTTCCCCCAAGCCAGGCAGGAGCTAGATCAAAGACTGCTCAATATATACACACTTATGTGGGAAAATCAGAAATGGTAACAGTGTAAGTGACAAGTATGGAGAACTTAGAAATCCTCAATAAATATTTACTGAATGAGTGCTAAGTGAGGAATAAGAAGAAATTTAGCTCTCTGAAATGAAACAGGAAAGGCAACAGAGAGAGACAGATATAGGAAGAAAAAACACATGGAAACAGTTTATGCTTTTCAAATGTTCTGAATAATATTTGGGAATAAAAGCTGTTCTTACCGTATCTTCAGCTTCCAGGAAGCCTGAAATATTTCCCTGCTGGTCTCTTCTGCTGTAGTGAGGGTGTGGAGGAATGAATTCCCTGCCAGACTGTTCTATCCTTATCTACGCACTAGGACGGGTATGAGCAGGAAGACTGAGCCCTGCCACATTGACTGAAATGTCTTGTTTATTGAAACAAGTTTACTTGACTGGCATTTGTCACATAAAGAGTCGTGGGAAAACAAATGGGAACATTTGGGTACTGAAAGGGTCAAGCCTATGAACATAGAGTTGTGGTATACTATTAGGAGTCAGTCCTTCATGTTCAAAGTCATTTACAGAAGCCATGCTTATTTAAAAACAAAATAGAAAACAAGCCAAAACAAACCTAAAAATTTAGAGATGAACCTCATAATAATTATTGGCATCTATTTGTCCTGCACAGGCAAATCGTAAAACTCATGCTTCTCTACAGCTCTTGGTACTATTAAATACTTAGTACTGGATGTTTTTCCATGTCCAGAAGCATAAAACATTATTTTTAATTATTGCTAAAAATTGTAGCATATGTATCAAAAATATATTTTATTGTTACCACTTTAGATTTTTACAAAGTTGCCATTATAAGTACTGCTGTTATGAATACATTGTAGGAGAATTTCTGTATGTGTCTTTTAAGGCTGGATTTCATAAATTATCATTATTAGAGGAAAAGTGATTGCACACATTAAGGCTTATGGTGACTATTGGCAAATTGCCCTCTAAAGACTATATCTAAGAGGACTGCAGAACAAGACTGAAATTGCCATGACATCACCAGAAATCTCTCCCCCCCCTGTAGAAACCTGCTTGCTGCTCATGATCTCTAGTGACCACTTTGTGTGTGTGTGTGTGTGTGTGTGTGTGTGTGTGTGTGCGTGTGTGCGCGCGCGCGTGCATGTGATGATGGTGATGGTTTCTTGGTAATTGTTTTCAAAACTACCCAGGACTTAGAATTGTTAGGTCATACTTCACATAATGATTCCATCTCAGTGTTTACTCCTGTGTTTCTGCTTTTACTAGTACCACCAAGTGAAGAAGTGCTACAATAGTGGAAAATTCTCACCAGTTAAAGTCTAACAGGCTGTTCCCAAAAATGAATAGAGCTCCCCCATGTCATGATACATTTTATAGGAACTTGAATATAAATTTTCCCTGTTTGTGAGGGATAACTTTTAACAAGTAAATGTCCACTTCATGTTCAGCTGTATTTATGACTGAAACAAAATGAAACAGGATTCACACCAGTCTGTTTTCTGTTCTTATACAAAATGATTATTGAATATTAAAAGTTTTGTGTTGCGGGAGGTCCTTCCGCTCCTCCAGCCTATAGCCGCTGAGATACCAGCCCATTGGGGCGTGGTCTCTCTCCCTTTAAAAAAGCGGCCACTTCCTTCTCTCTCTCTCTTCACTTCCTGCTCGGCCGGCGACTAGACTCCCTTCCTGGTTGCACAGAGGCCTGACGGTGATCTGTAAGTTTTTTCCCCTTTAAATAAATACTACCCTATTAATCATAATTCCAAACTGCTGTGGCATTGTTTGTGACTTACGCCTTCAGTTTTGTCTACCTACAAAAGATCTAAAGTTTGTGGTAGGTTGCAATGCATTTGTTTCGTAGAGAAGCAATGAAAATGTTTGTTCATAAATCCTACTGCCTTTTAAATACTGGAAGTTTTGGGAACTACGCTCTTTACCCGGTTAAGTCTCATCTCACCTGCAAACTGCACCTCTTTCTGTGTTTCCATGAATGTGCCCACCCCTACCCATGCCCTCCCCCCTACACACGCATGAGACAGTATTTAGAATACATGATATACCAGGGATCTGTAGCCAGATTTTTGGAACGCCAAATGAAAAATTTAGAGAACTGAGTGGCTAGATTTCCCTACAGTGTTACTCTCTCTTTACACTGTATTATGTTATATTGTTTCCATCCTTTTCATCTAAGTATCTCCAAGAGAATCAGACTAAAAGAGCATTTCACAGATAAGGTGGCAGTTATTTGATTGATATGGTTGAAGACTGCATATGGTATATTCTTTCCTCTCAAACTGTTAGGAGTCTTTGTTCTTGCCCACAGCGGTAGTATATATGAAAACTATCCAAACACTTCCCAATGGTACATGTATATAATACACATCATCTTAAAAAGCAATGAACATTTTGCCATTGCATCCTTTATTATTTGAAGTAAATCAAACTGAGAGACATAGCACTTAAAACAAATTGTTTGAGAACTCTAATTTTATAAGATCTTACAGTTTCATAAGATTATAAATGCTGTTTTAAAATGTTAATTAGAAGATGCATTTGTTTTAATTCATGATACTGAAAATATTGACTAAATTGTGAGTTAACACATTAAGAGGTACAGATGTCATTTTTCATGAGGTTTCCCGAATGATGTAATGTTCATATTTCATATAGCAGTTTAATAATTTTACATATTTATTTTATATAATTAGTAAATGAGAAATTCAATTGCTAGTATATAGCTATTTTCTGTAATGAAAAAACTCAAATTTCTGAATTATAAATAAAAAACAAATATTTTGAAGACATCTGTTCTACATCTGTCTGGAATAATATAATTTAAAAACAGTATAAATAAATGCAAGAAATACTGTAATATTCACACCTTAGAATGTTAAAAAAATTTATTCCATTTAAATATGATTTGTTGAAGGGTATTTTTCTGTAATTTTAGTATCTTTTAACCACTCATTCTGTCGTTAGAAAAGACTGACAAACTAAAGAAGCCAAAAGCATCGGACACTTTTCATGCCTGTGCTCAAGGCAAGTGTGTTCCTCTCTCCGGACTCCTTTACATGTCGGCCAGCCTCCATGCTCTGAGCTAGATTCAAACTTATCCAACCCTTTTATTGCACTGTAATTTTCTACTGAGTTCTTGAAAATAAGAGATTTATTAAATCGTGTGCTCCTGGTCAGCATAGTGAGGCTGAGTACCATGGCGAGGGTCTCATTCCTATTGAAAGGCAAACCTCGGCTACTTCCTCATGATGATGAATGAAAAATAATCCTTTCGTGATTTTTTTAAGAAAATAAATATGTGTTTAGTGAAAAATTAGCAATTTGGAAGGAAAAAAATACTATATACTTCTCTCACTCTTCCTTAAAAATACAAAAGCAAGACAAATTTCCCCTCCAATAAAAGGTCCTTTTCTAATGCATCAGCGGGGCTGAGTTTGATTCTGAGAGCAAGCAGGTCTGGACGTGAGGGGCATCCTCAGCAGCACAGGATCTTGACGGGAATTGGCAGCACGTGAGTAAACCCTGAATTAACACTAGGTATGTTTTCTGTTTATTACAGGGAGCACGACAAAGATCCAGAGAGTTTTTTTAAGGTATTAATGCATCTGAAGAACTTAGGACTCAACTTCCATGTCTCTGTCCTTGGAGAAACTTTTACGGATGTCCCAGGTACTTGTTTTGAATTTTCTAGTGTGTGTTTGTTTGTTTTTATTGTTTTTATAGAGAGACATGAGCTCTCCAACTTAAGTATTAATTTCTTCTTTGTTAGAATAATCAAGATGAGCACTGTTAACCAAGATTATATGACAGCATTAAAGTCTGATTCAATTAAAAGAAACCACTTAAGTAAGCATTCTTTGATTTAAGTTGAGAAGAAGCAGTCATCTCTCTTATCAAATATGTTTATACAATGTATTTTATGTAAACAAAATATATTGCTTTGGGCATCTTATTGCTACAGAGAGTGAAACTTATAATTGAATGTACGACCTCTCACCTCTGGGGTCACAGTTTTGCATTCTGCTCGTGTTGGTAATGGTCGCCATCTGTTAGGTGCCCTGTGTAAAGCATTTGGGCATCTAGCTTAGATGTGGGGTGGGCCTTAGCCCATAGCATTGTTGTCATTAGTCTATGCCTCTGTACTAAGCTGAAGGAAGTTAAGATGGAAGCTGTTGGTAGCAGATCCTCTCATTCCTTAAGCTAAACAGCACCTTCTCAGGGTCATTGCTTTCACCTTGTATCCCTGTCTTGTTTGATGGGGTCAGTAAAATGTGGAATTTGACACCTCTCTTAAGCATTTGTGTTTGTTTTTTACAGCCTGGGTTGTGAGCGTTGTTTTAAAAGCAAGCAACAACAAAGGTTCAGACGTAGTCTTGTTGAGCAATGTCTTGCTATGCTGTGTTCTGACACTGAAAGGCTGCCTTAGCACACACTCCTCTGGGCAGTGTTTCCTGGTTGTGCCTCAGTATCAGGAACTGCAGCTAGCCTGTCCTAATCGGCCTCATCTGCTGGCTTGCCTTCTGCCTTCTGCAGGGTATGCACCAAACCTTGCTCTTTGCTACCCTTAGGAACCAAGCTTGTGGACCGTGTCTGCCTTTTGGATCCTAGTTTATCATTTCGGTCTCTCCTCTGGAGTATGTTCTTGGAAGTTCCCCATGTTCTCCTAGCACAGTGCTTTCCTTCACAGTGCTTTCTATTATCTGTCACCTTCACAGCATGTGCAGAGTCGCTCGTGTTTAGAATGGAGCTTACAGGAGGCTACTAGAGACGGAATCTGTCCTGTTCATTACTGTCGCCAAAACACTGACCAGTGGTGTTCTAGAGGTCGGCAATACTTATTAAATAAGTAGCAATGTAATTCATGCTCTCTCTCATCTGGGAATTTATAGTTGTGTGAGAGAGAGAGCATTTATGTGTAAACACAGAAAACAGAGAGGGGACCAAGTCAACACAGTTATGCATGAGCAATGACACATGGAACTTAGAGGGTTAACAGTGAACTAGTGTATTAATAACTGCAGCTACTAGAATAGCCAGAAATAAAAGATTGATTAAGTTATTCCAAACAGGGAAAAGCACACCAAAGCAAACATTTTAGAAACTGTATTTAAAGGAGGCAAATTCCAATGAGTAATGCTATGGCATCATTAATGTGAGTGGAATAAGGGGATTCTACAATGCAGTGTAGTAAGTTAATACTGTCTTCCTCAGACGGAGAATGTTGATCACTAAAGCAAATGAGGTGCAATGAGGCAGAGTCTGTGTGAGAGGCTCTGATGGGGGACCCAGGGTGACTGCAGCAGTGGCAGAGAGGCGAGTGAGGGGACTGTGTAAGAGGGAAACAGAGAAGAATTGGTAGGTGGACAATTGTACAGAAAGAAGGAAAGAAAAAAATGCCAACTTCCATGGTTGGTGAATTCAGTTTGTGTGTGCCACCATTGACTGCTTGCAGATGGACTGGCAGAAGACGCTAGAGGAAATACCTGAGAGGTTTCTGAACCAGCCTCACCACAGTGTAATTTTAGCCCCCTTTGTGAAGCAGGCTCGAGTTTTCCTTCAAGCAGCACATCCGTGGGTACTTTAGGATCTTTACTCTTCCCATCCCACACACACTGCCTTTGGAGCTACGTAGTGTTGGGGAAAACAGCAGCTGGGATGCAGTACAGTCCTTCCAGTGTGCTGTGGAATCTACAAGAAAGAATACCATGCTTTCTGTCTGCATGTTCCTTTACTTCCACTTTATGTATCAGCCACTGGCCCATGTGTCATGATGGGAAGCAGCCCTCCGCAGCCAACATACTTCTGCTTGTTTATCACGGACTGCAAATACTGAAGGACTGACTGTGTCTGGTTGCTCTCCAGGTTGTGTTTTTTGAAAGCCATGTAGCCTTTATCCCATGGCCGTTCTGTATAACTTCCATCATTCTTGTCATTCCTCTGGTGTATTTAACAAATGCTTACAGGGCACTTACTGTATCCCAGCTACTATTATTATCCTAAGCCACTCTTCTCACACTCCTGTTTGAGATCAGCTCCAGTTTTTTCTTTTTTTGGAGAACCTGGGTAATAAAGAAACCAAGTAAGTTAATACAACTAAATGAAGCTCTGTGTATGCTGTTCATTCAGAGTATTGTGTACTTGTTTCCTGACTCAACATAATCTAACTTAAGGAGGTAATTTTTCCCTAACTCACATCTAACAATCCTACCTTCCAAGCAATCATAAGCATTATATATACGACTAACTGCTTACTTGACGGGTAGAGAAATAGTGACTCTGGGTGTCAGTTACTTTTAATAACTGCCTATAAGTCATCTTTTACATTTGTGTAAGAAAGAGAATATGATGTAGGAACATTGGATGATTTTCTCCAACTTGATCCTGTAACAGCAGGATGGGCTCCTGCACACTTGTAATCCCAGTGCTCCAGTTGCTGATGGAAGAGGATCTCTAATTCTGGGTCAGCCTGAGCTATATAGGGAGACTATGTCTCCAAACACACATTCCCTTTATCTCACCACAAAGCACAGAGAAGAAAATCCCACTACTAAGTGAAGACACTAGTGCCAACAAGATACTGCTATCAACACTAAATTTCTTCTGAAAAATTTTAAGACTATGGTGTAACTTTGTGTGGTTTCACTACAAGCAAAAGTAATTTTACAAAAATCATTTTCCTGGAAAGTGTCACAAAATTAAGAAGGTCCACTAAGTTTTATAGCCCTGTGAGTCATAACTCTTTTGTATCCTTTTTTTAAACTTTTTTGTTACTTTTTACAAAAGAGGAGGGAGCACAGGGATGGCTGGTGACTTATCCACTCCTCCCTACTGGCTACACTGCACAGTGCAGGAAGAAGCAGGCCAGGAGCTGAGCAGGTCTTCGCCTCCATCCCTCAGGGCTGCTATGCTTGTGCGCACACCTGTTTTGAGTGTCTCTGTTGTGCCAGTCACTGCAAGTAGGCTAACTGATCAAGTAGGAGGCGTGGTCTATCACATGGGGTAGAACATGGTTTGCTGCTTCATTGATCACTTCCGGAACATTGTTTCCAATGTTAATTGATCATTCAGCATGTGCCTGGCTCTGTCCTTCCTCCTCCGTTGCTTTTACTTAGTCTTTACAATAAACCCTGCAAGTTGGGCAGCGTTGGAATTGCTATTTATGAGAAAGTAAGATCACTAAGAAGTGAAGTTTCGCCAATCCGTGATCCAAACATTATGCAGTCTCCAAGGCCAATGCTTAGCCTGCATGCACTTTTTGTGGGGTTCCAGTCCTCTGTCCATTTCACATGGAAGCGCACAGGAGGTGTTGTTATAGGAATCCTGGTCACTCCTGCGTGTCACTTCCATGTCCTTTGATAAACCTTTTGCAAATGGAAAGCTATTTTTTAAAGCCTTCAAATCTATGTCCTAAATATATTTCACCCCTAAGGCATTAAAGTATCTTCATCACAAGAAAGTTAGCACAACAAAATATGAAGTAGAAAAATAGCCCACATCATATTTAGCATCATAGTAATTTAGTATTGCTCAAATTACAAAATAACTTTGTCATACTAGAATAGTACAATTTGCATATATTATCAAGTTTAGAGAAATATACTTTGAATCAAAATCTTAAAGAGTTATGGAGGGATAAAAAAACATTTTCTGTGCACAACATTGTGAAGTCAGACAAGTTCTGAGTGATTTGCATTATGTTTCAACACAAGTAACCTGGATTTAATATAATTTTTAAAAGTTCTTCTCAACTCTCAGCTCTTAAATTAAAATAATCTAGGCTACACTAAGGTGGAGAAAACCTTAAAATTGCAATGACTTAAAACACAAAATAAATGTTTCTTGTCTACACCACTTGTTTACGCAGATGAGTGGGAGTACAGTGACCATGACAGTCAGTGAGGACCCTAGCTGATAAACGCATACTAACCATCATCCGAAGTCTTACAGTACAGTGACCATGACAGTCAG
>NC_022011.1:58694504-58700957 GCF_000317375.1 Microtus ochrogaster | reverse complement strand
AAACAGGTTAGAATTAGGTCCTAGAGTTTTCCAGATAACCCTCAGCTAACTCAATTGTGTGATAAAAAGAACAAGGGAAAGAAAAATAATAAAACCACCTACTCTATTTCCATGAATTTTTATGAAGATTTTCATAGAAGTAGGTAATTTGGGGAAAGTGCTAAAGTACTATGCAAATTTTATTATAAGATTAGGGGACTTCTCTTCAGAGCTTGTGTATGGAATGAGTTTCTGAAATCCCTTTTAGAACCAAAGAAGACATTGAGGGTGCTGTATCTCTAACATTCATTATTATTCAGACAATTAAAAGGTTATTCTGCTCTATAAACAATCTGCATCTAGTTTCATGTTTAAAGGCAACCTGAAAGCCTAGGAACTGTTCAGTGCACATGTTTTGAGTGTTGGCCAGTTCTCATGACAAGGTCACATTGTTAGCCCTTGAGATGATTTTTTTTTTAGTAAATGCTTTAGATATCAAGTCAATGGAATGTGTTTGTATACTTTATAATTTCCCACAAATTGTAATTCTACACAAAATATTCTTTTGTATGAGCAGCCAAGGCCTTATGTAAAATTCTTCCTTATTACAGATATGGTACTTTCTCCAAATGAGTTTTAGCTTGAGACATTTGGGCAGCCAAAAGGTCTGAAGAAAACTGAAAACCTGAAGCATGGTTTTGGCAAGCAGAAGCTATTCTGGTTCCCCTGTAATTTAGGTCAAGAGTAGTGTGTGGAAGGCTTCTGGGGAGCATCTGGCCTGGCAGTGGTTACGACTATGATCTTGTCGTGGTCCTGGTTCTTAGCTCTGGAGTCAAATGCTAGATAATCATGTGGCAATTTCCTCCCCTCCCACCTCCTGTTCCCTCAGCTCCCAGCTACTGTCTCGTTTTCAGCAGTGTGACTGTACCAAAAAGTCAATTCTAGAAAGGTCTAGGTAGACAAACCACATTAGTGTAAAATTTCTACATTGGTCTGAAAATCAAGCCCAATACAAAGTAGTCTGTTAATTAGTTAATATTGAATCATAAGATTATATGCGATATGAAAGAAAGTCTGCTAGTAAGAGAAAACCGAATGAACTCTACTCTATCAAGACTACACCATCCCACCAGCCAGTCCTCTTTCTGAGTGTGTTTTTACTCTCTATTTATTGCCTTGACATGAAGTTGTTTACCAGCTGTGTCTTATGTTCATATAATGTATTGTGAATATCAAGAGAAGAAAATTCCCTAGGAGTTTACAGTCTGATTTGTGAAAACAACAAAAAAAAAAGGTTTATGTTTACATTTTATTATGGCATGCCCTTATTTATTTATAACTTATTCATAATTTTGGATGTACTTTTTACGAACAACATTTTTTTAATGAACAACTTTTAAGGCAAACTAACATACTGACATCCCAAATGTATAGTGGAGAAAAATGACTTATTAACTCCATTTTAGAGGCACAGGTGTAAATGAACAGCTCAGTACATGGAACTGCCTTCACATGGCTTCCAGAAGGAAGCATGTGAGAAGGTCTTTTTCTCAGGAATTTGAAACCCAAACTGAGTGGAATTTTTTTTTACCAGTCTTATGGTGAAATGAAGAAGTCAAACCACCAGTGGCAAAAATAAGGAAGACTACAGAAATGAAAATGGGTTTGCTCCTGACAGAAAAAAAAAAAGTACCATATATATTTTTCATAGCAGAAATGGTAGTGTATCTTAAGATAACTTATATACTTAGTAAGAGTCCAATTAGGGTGCCATAGTATTACTAATATGCCCACACAAAACCGCTGTGAATATTTTACAAAGTAAATAAATAAAAGAGCAAAATGTGAAAGATACCAAGTACAGAGGAAATGCAGCAGCAAACCTCTCCTGTCAGATCCAGAACATGTATGAAATGGTACCTTTAGAGTGCTTTCCCCACTCACGGCCATGAGAGCAGAAGACTCAGCAGAGGGAGAGGATTCAGAAGCAGACTGAGGCGTATGTATTCTGTTTTTTTTTTTTTTTTGGTTTTTTTTTTTTTGGTTTTGATACTTTTTTTTTTTTTTTTTTTATTGAAAAGAAAAAAAAAATTTCCACCTCCTCCCAGCCTCCCATTTCCCTCCCCCTCCTCCCACTCCTCTCCCTCCCCCCACTTTTCTCCTCCTCCCTCTCCAGTCCAAAGAGCAGTCAAGGTTCCCTGCCCCGTGGAAAATCCAAGGTCCTCCCCCCTCCATCCAGGTCTAGGAAGGTGATCATCCAAACTGGCTAGGCTCCCACAAAGCCAGAACATGAAGTAGGATCAAAACCCCGTGCCATTGTCCTTGGCTTCTCATCAGCCCTCATTGTTCGCCATGTTCAGAGAGTCCGGTTTTATCCCATGCTTTTTCAGTCACAGTCCAGCTGGCCTTGGTGAGCTCCCAATAGATCAGCCCCACTGTCTCAGTGGGTGGGTGCACCCCTCGTGGTCTTGACTTCCTTGCTCATGTTCTCCCTCCTTCCGCTCCTCATCCAAGAACACATTAGAAAAATTATCCATTATGATCAAGTAGGCTTCATCCCAGAGATGCAAGGTTGGTTCAACATATGAAAATCTATCAATGTAATCCATCATATAAATAAACTGAAAGAAAAAAAAATATGATCATTTCTTAGATGCTGAAAAAGCATTTGACAAAATTCAACATCCCTTTATGATAAAAGTCTTGGAGAGATTAGGGATACAAGGGTCATACCTAAATATAATAAAAGCTATTTACAGCAAGCCGACAGCTAACATCAAATTAAACAGAGAGAAACTCAAAGCCATCCCACTAAAATCAGGAACACAACAAGGCTGTCCACTCTCTCCATACCTCTTCAATATAATGCTTGAAGTTTTAGCAATAGCAATAAGACAACATAAGGGGATCAAGGGGATCCGAATTGGAAAGGAAGAAGTTAAACTTTCATTATTTGCAAATGATATGATAGTGTACATAAGCGACCCTAAAAACTCCACCAAAGAACTCCTACAGCTGATAAACACCTTTAGTAACGTATGTATTCTTAATAGCCAGCAAGCAGGGTGACACACCAATTCCGGCTTAAAATCTGATGGGTCTTTTTCTTAGTGAAAACTAGAAAATGGTTAATAAATTAGCAACTTCCATGAAGTAAAAATAGCCAAAGAATTTGTACATTATATATTTTATATATTTATGCTTCAACACTTATATGAATATATATGAACAAGAAATAAATGAAGCACATGTTATAAATATGTCAGAGAGACAAAGGCTTGTGATGGCAGAAGCACGTTGTTGCTCTTTTTCCATACTGTGCTGGGCTGTTAGCTGCCATCTCCCTCTATCCCAACAACCCTCAGTAGGTCCAACTTGTTTCTGATGCAGGGGTGAGAAACTAAGGCTTCAGTTAAGTAACTTGCCGAAGGTCATGTAGCTGATAAACAATAGAGGGAATGATTTGAGAAGAAATAAATATCACATCAAATTTTAAGGGGAAACCTATAATTTTCCAGTAATAAAATAAATGTAAATTCATAGGATTTATGAGTAAGCAGTTATATCCACCAAAGCAACAAAAGCAATAGTATATCATAACTAAGACCAGCCAACTTGTGGGGTAACATCCACATCAGGATGAGGACAGGATAAATGATTTTCCTGAGCCATGTAAATTAATATACTTCTGTTTTTCTCAGTAATTTCACATCACAAATTGCATTTAGTAGTTTTCAAGGTAGAGGAATACCCTCATTCCCTTCTCTGCCTTCCCATGGCTAACAGAACCCAGAGGTCCTGCTCCTCCCTGACCCAGAAGTCACCGCTGCCTCTGGCAGTCTCGCCCCCATTTCCTGAACCCACACCTCCTGCAAAGAGCTCACATTAGTTCCCAGACCCCGGGCCTTCGTACGTTCAGTTTGTCCACCTAGTGTCAGCATTCTTCCTAAGCCCACAACGCCCAAGAGCAGACTTGTAATAAGTCCATATCGTAGACTTTCAGTAGGGAGCACTTCAATTTCTTTTGTAGCAAGGGAGCTTCCTCGCAGTCCTTTCCCAGCCTAGTGTCTTAGGAGTTCTCATTCTTCTTGCCATTTCATGAATGCGACTGTTTATTTACCCACCCCGTTGTCTTGTGTTATTCACTGCTTCAAGTTCTCTGTTCCTTCCCCTGTAGGTACACTCGTACCCTTTCCCCTCCCAACAAAGCCCCAAGTCCAGTGAAGTCTCTCTCACCCTCTCCTCTTCACCTCCATATTGGCATCCATACTGACTCCTTCACTTGCTGACTCACATCACACTGCGCTATGGTCATTTAACATTTGGCTGCTGGAACAAGTTCACAGCAGAGCTCCGCAGAAGACAGTTTCTAGGTTTTTAGTGCCATTTCCAGAATGAGCTACACCGAAGAGTCAGGGCACTCCACACTTCAGCCCCACTGTTGAGAGTGAAGTTCCTAGTCAGTGGCTGAGCAGCTCCTTCCTAGAAAAGCCTTGTTAATTCTGCCCATCCTTCCTTCTGAACGCCAGAGACATTGTCAGTACATGCATGTAGCCGTTCACTCTCATTTCTCAGTGCAGCATCCTCTGAGAGTCTGTGCCGCAACTACGGTCTCTCCCAGGCGTGCCATACCTTGGCTTATTATCTGCTACTCCTGCAGCTCCTCTGAGTGGGATATGTGTAATTTCTACTAGAACCAGAAGATGCAGAGCCAGCCTCAAGACAAGATCATTTTCCATCCTACCAGGGGGAAGACCGCAAAGATAATATGTTCCGGAATACAACTCCCAAAACATCTCTCAAGAAATTGTTCTCAGAAGTTATAGCTGTGTGAACATCACTGAGGATAAAAAATGTTCTTTCATTTTCATAAAATGGTCTCAAAGTTTGTGAGAAATGTACAATTGAGAAAGATACATGGAAATCAGTTAATAAATGGAAAAGATCAAGACATTAATAGGCAAATAGGAATGTGAGACTAGAAGGAACTATGAAAGCTTGTAACAGCATCCACGGCTTAGATGTGCTGAAACACAGGAAAAAGAGCTTCTCTGTAGACAGGAGAGCTAAGAATATAGCCCCACCCAGTGCTTTGGTGTTTCACTCTTGTGTTCCTGCATTTGTATATTGTCGTAATTTGGACTGTGACATGGTCACAGTAATATTTTCCCCACTCTGAGACCAGAGGAAGGCCCCTGTGTTCCAGCCTAACTGTTTCTTGAGCCTCTTGGCTGCAGAGTCTGACAGAAAGAACACAGTGGGGAGTGTGCATCTGGACCCATGCACTGAGCTTTTCCAGCTCTCTTTCCCTTGGCCTCTGCTGTTCCGTTTTCAAACAGAAGGCATCAGTTCTTTGCTCTTATGACACGGATGCCACCAGGAGCTGGGAAGGCTAGCTGTCTGGTTCTGCCTCTGTCACTCGCTGGTCTTCCAGCCTCATTTCTCTCACCGGTTCAACCAGCTCTTCAAAGGAGCTCGAACGAGGAAGTGCTCTGGAGACAGGGATTCTCAACTTCAAATGAGGTTCACATTACCACTTGAAAACATTTTATCAAATGTAAAAGAAAACAGTTAGTATCATAATGATGCCGTTTCAAAACACATTCCTTACCATTCTGATGCCTACCACTGTTCTCCAACAAGTAACTGGGAGCCTTTGGCATAGACCAGGCACGACTGTTCCTGTCCCTCCTCTGTGATTGCATCCCATCACTGCCTATCACTTCCTCTCCTGCCTCCAGGTACCCAAAGACTTCTTTCCCACCAAATCCATCCTTTCCACTGTCCATCACCACAAGCAGCTCACCAACGGAAAGACCTGGATAAATCCAGACCCCCTCTAGAAGAAAAAATAGAGCCAAAAATCTAAGCAGGAAGAGAAGAGCCAAATATCTAGGTTAGCCAGTTTGGTGACTCTGTTTTAGGAAGATAAAGTTAGATTATAATCTTGAGAAACAGGGAGTTACCCCCTTGTGATTATCACTGGTATTTTCGGAATTTTTCAATGATCACTGGTATTTTCAGAATTTTCCAATGCCGCCCTCCCTACCCCCTTTGGATTAGTGGGTTGTGGTATTTTTCCCTTAAATACCCCTTCTCCCGGCTACTTGGAGTCAAACTCTCTACCCCTGCTTGAGTTTCGGCCCCAGTGCACTGGCTCCTGTGCTCTCAGTAAACCTCGTGTGATTGCAGCAAGGATGGTCTCTTGTGAGTTCCTGGGGGGGAGGGGGGGCGTGTGGCTTGAGTGAGAATCTCCCCGCTACGGAGCTCTTTCATAACAACACCATATCTAATTCAAATTTTAAAAGATATGATTTCTTTCTTATGTCTTTCTCCTATCTTTAACAATCAAATACAGATTCATTTATCTGTCCTTCCCAGATCTCGAAATCTTGAAATGTGGATAGTATATGTATATATATATATAGTGTGTGTGTGTGTGTGTGTGTGAGAGAGAGAGAGAGAGAGAGAGAG
>NC_022011.1:58656859-58689359 GCF_000317375.1 Microtus ochrogaster | reverse complement strand
CTGGCAGCTGAACGCAGGTTTGATACTAACAGTTTAGACATCTTTAGATGGAGCAGATGGAAAATTTTACACAAATAAAGTAGGAGAAAGTGTGCAATTAGGTTTTTATCTGCAGTTACATGACGCATCCTCTGTTTTAGTTTAGAAGAACACCTTAGTGGGTGGTCATGATCTCCCCTATATCCAGACCCTACCTTCTTGACACCACATTTGATGTTGGCTAAATTCCCAAGTCCCAAACTTTTGTTTTTGTTGAGTGTGAATGAAATAGGGAATGCAGCAGTCAGCAAAGAAAAAGGCATACCATCAGAGAGACTGTAACAGTCCAGTACATTATGGATGCATTCCTTGCTAGTTAAGTCACTATGGTAAAATCCTTGGCAGGATTTTTTTCAATAGTTTATTCATGATGTTCATTATTATGAGTTGTAAAGAGTATGAGAATTTCATTTTTAAAATGTCTTATGGAATGTATCACTTTCTTAGATCTTGTAGACATGCTGTGGAAACCATAACATAAAATATGAGTTACTTACAATAACTAATTTTAATCCCATCTGCTAAGTATGACAACATTAGCATTTCCACTTAATTAAAGCACCCTTAAAGCAGCGATGTTTTAATCACTCCGTTTTATTTACTCTCCTCCGGTGTCACTTATAATTGTAACTTTTTATTTTTTAATAATGAGGGATTTTTTTTCTCCTTGCATCAGACAAAAAAAGTGCTGTCGATAATTAGCAGTCTTCTGTTATTAGTAGACTCAGGTGTCACAACTGTGTCTCATCCTCATTACAGTAAAAAATTTCACCTATCAGATTCATTATTGCTAGATAATGCGACTGAGAGCCTTTGCAGGCCCTCCAGAAAAGTAATTCAGCCAAGCAAAATTATCAGCTAATTATATTTAGAATCAAAAGCCCAACAACTATTTGCAGATAAATTGTATGAATTGAAGTGAATAGATCTGAATATTAAGATTCATAGATTTAGCTGATGATTTGTTAATTGGAATAAAAAGGTCATTTACTAGTCATTTTAACAATAGATCAATTGGAACCCTATTTATTATTTAACTGGTAGTGCATAAGGATTGAAATAATGAATAATTGTATTATCATGAGTGTTTTTCAGAATAGCAAAATATGAAGAACTTATGAGGATGCTGTGTGATTTATTTTTAAATATTATAGACTTGTTTGTGTATTTTAAATTGTAATCCCAAGCTAAATATTAACACTAGTATTTTAACAAGTCCAAACTAGCTGAAAGAGATTGTTCTGCTTTAATGAATTAGAACTTTGACTATGGATTAGATGACTATTTGCAAAAAAACAAAAAAAAAAACAACTAAAATCTAGGTGGTAGGTTTTTTTAATTTTTTTCTGTTACATCAAATAATGCTGTTCCCATCTTATTGTATGGTGTGTTCATTGGTAGAGACATTTTGAACATAGGGTATTATATACTCATACAACGACTTGAAACGTAAGTCAGCCTGTAATGATTTTCTTTTAGTGTACAGAATAATTCAAATTCATTATTAAAAAGCAGATAATATGCACTTTCTGAAATGCCTGTGATTTCTCTCTTAACGTATGTAATTATAAGAGAATGCTCATATGTATTTGCTTTTCCATTGGCGCAGCATTTTAAAACCGAGTGACTTCAGACACCATGCATATTTCCCTTTGGTTCGTGAAGTACATTACAGGCTGATATGCTCAAAAGTTTTCTTAATGATTTGTACTGCAGCACAGCGTAGTTTATAGCTGTGCTTATAAGACATGCACGTGCAGAAAAGGGTTAGAGTGCTCGTCTTCTTAAAGTGATCATTGGTCACTGAAACCTCTGCATTTCTACTGTGCTTTATAAAAACTTAGCATTTTTCCAGAATTGGAGCTCCAAGTCAATACTTTCCCTTTATACTAATTTCAGTTTTACATAATAAAAATAGGGAAAACATCCCCCACTTCAAAACAGTTTAAATTGCATGTACTCTGTCACTGTAAATAAACAAGGTAAACATTGACATGACTTCAGATCATTCTTGGACCGAAAAAAATCTGCAGTTCAAAATAAATTCTGCCTTTGGTCAACATTTTGGATGCAATTCAAAGTTTCTCATAAAATAAACATATTTTAAAGAGTGTTTTGAATTTCACTGCATAATTTCTAGCCAACAGAAATGACAGTGGTATCTTCAAGGTTTAAGATATGTCAGATCAATAGCCATTGTGCAAACCTAGCAAGACTGTAAGGGGCTATACCTTCCCTCTGCTTAGCCCCCTACCACTGCCACAGGGAGAAAAGCTCCTGTAGATGCTCCCTGGGGAAACTCACACTGCAGAACTTTGTGTTTGTTTAATAGTGAAAGTATTCTTTCCTGATAAAATAGAAAGTAAGCCGAATTTTTCGTGAGAAAAGCAAAATTAAAATAATCTGAACGAGAGTTTTTCCACAAAGGGAGAGTTTTACATCTGCATAATAACAAATTGTTTCAAAGCCTGAGCTTGAAATGAAAATGCCCCATCACAACAGATTGTAAATTTTTTTCCCTGTACTTTTAAAAGTGCCTCGATCATTTCTACGGCTTCCCTGCTAAAGTATTTGCTATTTTATTTAAACATTTTTTGAAAAATGAACATTCTGAGGCTTTGCAGCATTATTAGGAAAAGCTGCCCATACTTTCCCATGCTGTTGAATGTGTTTATCTGCTGATTATAAAATGTGTTAAACAGTATTTTAGAAACAACAAAAATGCAGCGCTGCGCTGTGATTAATTCAGTGAACAAAGCATATGCTGCCGGTTCTGTCCCATGGAAGTCGGGCATGATCAATAAAATCTTGCAAAGAGCAACTCTGGCGTTTAGGGGTATACTGCCGACCATGGTTTTTGTCCCACGGAGCTCCCCTCTGACTGACGCTGTGCCTGCTCTACTCTTGTCCCCTCTCTGACGTCTCTGCAGGTTGGAAGCTGTGTACTGTGGCTGCTACCCACTTTGTCCCAAAGACTTGGTTTATCCTGAAATATTTCCAGGTAGCTACTTTCATGTGCTTTTTCTTTGTTGTGATTTAATACAGGATCCATGCTAAACTAAAAGTTTGAAAATAAACTTGAGTAGGAGCAATTGTTTATTTGGCAAGTCAACATGTTAGTGTTAAGGAAAAATTTATGTGTTTTAATACATTAGAGTAAGCTTATATTTACCATCTGTTCTTTTAAGATAACAAAAAAAGCAAGTTTTCAAATAGCATTCTTCATTGTTAGCATACACATCTCATAATGACGGATTTTTATAAGCAGGTCAGTACTGCTGCAATTGCTAACAGATTTTTTTTTTAATGATACACACAGAGAAAATTCAAGGATTGAAAGTCATACCAAATTCTTTACACAATTGACTAGTTAATAATATGCAACTGTTGGACAGAGTGCATCCAGCTATCGTACTGGTTCTCTGAAAAATTCTCATCACTAAATACATCACATATGCATTGTGCTACATTAGAATAATGTATTTTAATCACCCAGAGGAGATGTCTAAACAGCCCAACTACACAGTCTTATTTAGCATTAAACATCCTTGTGAGCTGAGGTAACCTTATAAAATCATGCTTAAATAATGTAAAACATGAGGCGGCACAGAGCAATATGCATTTTTAATTAGTAAAGTGACTAATATCGAGTGTGTGCTTTGAGGTTTTTGTTTCATTAAAAATGTATCTGTTTTTCCTGCAGCTGAGTATCTGTATTCCACACCTGAACAGCTTTCAAAGAGGCTCCAGAGTTTCTGCAAGAGACCAGATATTATAAGAAAACATCTTTATAAGGTAGCTATTGAGAAGAAATTTACGTGATAGAAATGCCACATTTAAATACAAAGAATTTTTTTTAAAAAAAGCATCTAATTAACATACTAATGTTTAAAGGAAACATGCTAGGGAGGGTATTGGTTGTTACACTAACAAGGATTAATTAAACTGGATGCCAGTTGTATTAACCTAGGTCTTAGGAAATACGTGCACTTCATGCACAGTACATGGTTTCTTTTTAATTTATTGTTTTCTAAGATGACTGTCCTGTACATTTAGCCCCAAGAGGCTTATAAAAATGAACCTGGATTAATGTAACTCATTAGTTGAAAAGGAAGTAAAGGGAAGATTCCACAATTATACTAATAAGGATAAGCCTTTCTTCCCATCATAATGAAATCCTAAGTGCTCAGAAATGTAAGGGAATGACATTAGTGAAGTTTGCTGCTGATTGAACTACACACATAAAGACAGACAGCTTTCAAAAGTTTTATTCCCCCACCCTGCAGTCTATTCAAAATGGGCATACAAAATTCTTAGTATGTTTAGAGTCAGATCCAGCCGTCTCAGCTCAAAATGTCAAGGCAAATGGTTTATATGAATAGCACCACCCTTACTCTTCCCTTACCTGAATCAAACATCCTAAATTATAGAAATAGCACAAAAGGCCCCTGCTGAAAATGTAAGTAGCTAAAGTGGGATCTGCTCTCTGGGCTCCAGAGGTGCTCTAGGCCATGAGTAACTCACTTCCTTATGTCCTTTGACTACAGTGTCTTCATTTTATTAAGGTTAGCAAAGTTTACAATCTAGCACTTTTATAGTACAGAGTCTTTTCATTTTTCTATGTTAATATATAGCCTTCAGCATGAAATACACTCCTCTGCCTTTTTTTTATTCAAGGCCTAAAATACATATTTACATGTTGATACTTGAAAAACATGACTTTATTTCTCCAGGAAACAGTTAAACCTCAACAAAAAAAAAAAAGGAAGAGAACCAAAAATGCAATTTAACACCCAATTTCAAGCTCATTATCTTTCATTGTCTATTAACTTGGCAATGGTTCAGAAGGTAGCTCATAATGGTTTAAAATGCTGACTGAACAGTTCCAGGCTTCAGTGTCACTGCCGGAGCCGAGAACTGTTGTATCATGCATGTGAAGCCTCGCAAAGAGTGGGCCTCCAAGGCTCACTCCAGCGTTCACTCAGTCCAAAGCCCAGTAGTGCTCTCATTGATGTCCTCCACGCATGTGATAGGCAGGCAGAGCATGCAGGCTACGAAGTTAAGGAAATACAAATTTTGGTACAAGTGGATTCTTGCTATATTTGTGATGTAAACCTATTTCTTTGTTTTCACAGGTAAAATATCAACTCTTTGTTATATTTGGGAATTTGGATGAAGTGTTTATAAATCTGTTATACCATCAAAATTTTTTTTGTTTTAATGTTGGTTCAGGTCAAGTTCTACTGCTCTATTACACTCCATCTGAGTCTTCAACTCTTTCACAAGGTCTGCAACAGTTGTCTATAGTTAGAAAAAAGCAGATTTCTAGCTGACCTTTCTCAATAGAATTACTTCCCTTCTGAGATATAATGTTTATTTGACAAATAATGGAAAAATTCTAAAAGAATGTTAGCTTGTTGTATGATGTTAATATACAAAATTCTTCACATATTTAAAAATGGCTCATAACTAAACTGCTACATTTTAACTCTCCCAGATAACTTTAGTTTTTACATGATAAACCTTGCAACTCAATGTTTTATAAATTAGTAATCTATAAGAATTTACATGTATATTTTAAGTACTTTTGCAATGAATTTTTTGTTTTAAATCTATGATATGCCTTAATATATGTCCTCATTGGAAAATGTTAGTGATATTGTATCTAAAAATTATTCTCAAAATTTAAAGAAAGTTATCTAAAATTACAAGAAACCAAGAGCAGTAAGACAAATAGCCCATCCTGAGGTGCTGGATTAAAAACCCTAGGAATGGACTCAAGTCTGGTTTGTTATACTAAAACAGGTCAAACTGGTAAGAATGGATGTGTCCAAAAGGTATGAAAAGCATAAGCACAGTCATGTCTCCAGTTCTGTCTTGTTCCTGTCCCAGTCTCTAGTGGCACCTGCTCTCCTGAGCAGATAATGGAGACGTGCTTCCCTCCAGGACAGCTCTGCTTTCTTGTGCAATGGAAAAGGACCTTCGAGTGTTTGGAAAAAGAGCGCAAAGGCTTTTTTTTTTTTAAATGCTCTTTTTTTTCTTCTTCCTTTTTTTCTTTTATTATTTTACTCCTTCTGTTGGACAGTTGTGTTTGCTTTTATAAAGCATATTCTCCTAGGTGTGAGAGGACAGAATGTCATTGGATTCCTTCATTTCTTCCTTTTACATTTTACACCTCTTCTTGTTGTTGCTAAAGGTTCGTGTTCAACATCATTCCAACACTGTACCATCTAGAGTTTCTCCTAACGTACACTTTTTCATGTGGACTCAGACTTAGAAACTTAATGACTGGGATAAGGCTTTTAAACTTGACTTTCTTCTTATAGGAAACATTGCACATTTAGTATGACTAAGAGCTTGGGGCTGTAACTTGCAGCAGGATTTGAAGCAGAGGCAGAACTGATTCTGTCTTGTTGTTCTTTTGTTGCTTAAAATGACATTCTGCATTAGAAGTCTCTGACTGCTTCACCTGAATGACTTCAGGCCTGTGAGGTTTAAATATCCATCCCCCTCCCCCATGTGTATGTGCAGGTGTCTCACGCTCACACACACACACACACACACACATACACTTAAAGATCATTGGAAAAATCTAATACATGTAAAAAGTAAATGCTTCTTAATAATTTTAAAATCTAAACCTTTTATCACTTTAAAAAATTTAAAATCTACTTCTTAAAAAATTTACATGCACGAATTACATACAGGTTTTGACTAAACATTTTTCTCTAACATTAACCTGTATCGTGCTCCAGGTAGAAAATTACGCTAACCGTGTACTTCTGTGGGGAAAGAAAAAGTTTGATTTCTCTCACAGTAAGAGCTCTTCTGGACCCATCAGCCTACTGGACATGAGGTTTCGGTTCCAATGCAACGCCAGTTGCACTGACTTTTTACATGGACAGTAGCACTTTTCTAGAGGCCAGGCTGGATGGAAGTCACACTTTTGGCCTTGATTTTAGTCCGTCACTCGCTGAAACACTCTAACAGTTGTGTGAGACTGGAACATTGTGCTTCATCATAACTTTTTATCCTTTTAAGTGCTTTGGAAAAAAAGAGATGGTCCCTTATTATCAGTACTGAAAATAGAGCAAGAATATGGCCAGTGTGCAGGGTAGACACCACCCGTGCTCACAGCAGAGACCTCTTTTCTATTTCTTATATCTGTTCTTCATTTGCTTTGACTTACAAACTGGGCAATGGCATATGAGTGTGTGTAGTATGTGTGTGCTGTGTCTGCGTAAATACAAGTGTGTGTGTATATCTGTGTGTCTGTGTATGTATGTATCTGTGTATACATGTGTCAGTCTGTGTGTATCTCTGTGCATGTATATCTTTGTGTGTGCTTGCACTTGGGAAAAGGAGGAAAGTGTCCTTGTGCTTTGGGGCAGTCACCTGTAGTTTCCCAAGGTTTTCAGAAATAACAGTTGATTTTTACTCTGTCCTTTTTAAATTGTTCAGCAGTTGAGAACTACAAAATCTATTATTTGGAGGAAAGAATTTTCAGATTTTTGTCTAAAACTCATTCCAAGCAATGATTGTGCTTACAAAGCAGACTCGATGCCCAGAAAAGCCATTTGCAGTGGTCTTAATTATGTCAAACTACATTCATCCAAACCACAACCAAGCCTTTTCTAAGTCCCTTTAAGAGACTGTCACTCTGGAGTCCCCTTTAAATTAGAGCATGGAGTCTAGATATGGATACGGTGGATCTTACCAGCATTAACACTACTCTGAAATCTTACTCTTTCCTGAGAAAATGAAAAGAGTTATAGTGCTCTCTCAAGAGCTTATAAAATCTCTAAGCAACACCTGTAAAATATTATGCAGGTTCTCGGTCTTTCTCTCCTTCTTCTGTCTCCCATACACCTTCCTCCTCTCCTCCTTTTTCCTTCCCTTACCATGATTTTATATGGTTTGTCTCTGCTTTGGCCCATTTAACTTGGTTGAGATTTTGTCATTCTCCTTAGGTAAATTCTTGGCCTGTGGGTTACTCCTCTGCAGATCTAGGTTTTTTTTTTTCCCCAACCATAATAGCATT
Source organism: Microtus ochrogaster (assembly GCF_000317375.1). Lineage (NCBI taxonomy): Eukaryota > Metazoa > Chordata > Mammalia > Rodentia > Cricetidae > Microtus > Microtus ochrogaster. Next base: position 58,681,279 of record NC_022011.1, on the reverse strand, counting down.
TTTCCCCGAGGAAGTACTATAATGAAATAATGAATAAAACCCATTTGGTAATGTAAAGCACCTTATAAATTCCATGTACTAGTGAGGGCATTTATCTTGTGCCCTTGCTCCTTAAGGGTAAAACTCACATGGCAAAGCTGTTTATTGAGAGTTCCATATACCTTCTGTGTGTGAAAGTTCAAAGACAGGTAGTCACCTTCTAAGAGCCATCATCCATGGCGTAAACCAAGGGATGTGTGCAGCAGTCTCCCCATGTGCAGACTGCTCCCTCTCCCAGCTGAAGTCAGTGCTGTCTTAAACCAGCCAGAAGCCAGGCTTTTCTGGAGTCATCCATGGAGCTTGGTGGCTGGGGAGTTGTAGCTGGAGAGATGAGGCAAGTTTGCAATGTGAGTTTTCAGGCGTCTCTCATTTCAGGGCCTGCGCTTCTTCACTGCTTTCTAATCTCTCCTCCCCCTTGTTGCAGGGTGAAGTGGCTCCATTTTCTTGGGCAGCCCTACATGGCAAATTCAGGTCTCTGCTCACAACAGAACCCAGGGAAGATTTGTGACAGATGGGGCAAAGTCACAAACTTGCAGCCTAAGGCAGAATCTGAAGAACTTTCCAGAGTGTGCCCATATTTACCTGATCAGAGAGAAAAGAAAATCTGCAGAGGAAGCCGAGCCTGGCTGCTTGTCATAGCTGACACAGAGCCATCTGCCACAAACCTGTGGCGGCTTCAGATCTCCAATCCCTGCCACCACCCCAACTCAAATTAAATACAGATTCCTAGAGACGTTATGATGGTTACACATGTCCTCGGCATCACATGTAGGAGACTGTTCAAAAAAAATATGTGGCCTGTTGTATAACCGCACTCATGCATCCCATATGTGGTGCCACATTGAATTTCCGGTTGAATCCGTTTTTATCCTTTGTACTGGATGACATGGTGCCTGAATTCTTTCTTTCTGCCGACACGATGGCAGCCAAACTGCAGCTTCAAACACTCACACTTGGCTGAGTTTCTACCTGGGTTGCCAGGTTATCATCCGAGCCTTCTTGTGTCCTCAAAGGGCCACAGGGCCTAGAAAGAGGATCAGAATGCTCCTGAACTAATTGGGCAGCCATCTCAAAGCTGCTGTAGGCAAAGGGCTGCTTTAGCACTTTTCTTTTAGCAAATTAATGACTCTCTGGCACAGGAATTTTTAAGTGAAGGTATTAATAAGGGGTCTGGCAGGTATTCCCATGATTCTCAGAGTTTCATTTGCATTTAATTAATCTTAAAGAAACTTGCAAGATAAACAGCTGTAATGCAGACAAACATGGCAGTTACCGTGAGTGAAGGCCTCTCATCCATAAAATGAACACGAGATACTTGTTCTACATTTTCTTCTTATGGGTAAAAATAGAGAAATCAAAATGCTTATGACAAAGCCATAATTTGGTACAAATATTCTTCAAAAATATTTGCATCCAACTACAAATATATTCTGTGATAAGTCACTTATGATTCTTGTATTCAAGCTGCTCTGTTTGTTGGTGTAAAGATATTTTAAATGTCTGGATTGTAAAATAAATTTTTAATAAACTACCCGCTGTAATTTTAATTAGCATATTCATTTGCGTTTAAGTGTGTGCACCTATCTGTTTCTTACTGAATGCTGCCTTGTGTCAGAGAAGACAGAATACAATTGTCTCTTGTAAGGATGAACAAGGATCTGAGCTGCAAATGTTTGTTACATATTATGACATTTCCAAGACTTTCTTTGCATTCTGGAAAGCAGGAGGTAAACATTTGTAGTCATTAAGGTAAAGTCTGTTGATAAACCATCTTCTGTTTACTGCCAGGTAAATTGTAACTTCCTTGCCTATTGAAATGGAAAACTTCTATGTAATGCAGAGTGAGGAAAAGCCAGAGAGGTGACTAGACTAGGGCCAACCCTGGGTCTCTGCTCTCTAGAGGAGCTGGGTGGTCTTGCAAGCATCCAAGATGGAGCAGATGGTTGCACTAAAGTCCTACAGAGTCCTTGTGATAGGTATCAAACTAGAAATCAGAAAATCAGTCAGGGTTAAGGAGCCATGCATGGTCCTCAGGGTAAAGGCAGTCATGTAGACCAGTGACCTAGGAAGGAAATCCCAGAGAGCTGGGAGTTTCAGAGCAGGAAATGGAAGCAGCAGAAAGAAACCTAGCTGTCTGTGGGTAGACTCATGCCTGTCTACTGTGAGAACCACAGCAGGTGGGGCCATTATGCCACTGACTTCTTGTCCTTGCCTATGAGGAAGCCACTAGACAAAGATACTTCACCCTGTTTGTTCATAAAGGGCCCAGAAGCTCTCAGAAGTCCCACCTTGTCTTAATCTTTGGAATAAGGAATCTAGCAGGGATGGCTCATTTGAGACCAAAACAGAAGATACCATTGTAAATAAGAAGCTCATAGATACATCTCTTGGGCAAGGTTTTACTTTATACCCTCTAATGAAATGATGTAGTCAGAAAGATACTTTTCACAGGTGGCCAAGAAAAGATACTTGGTTTCTCTGGTTTTCTGTGGTTCTTTTTCACTGGTTAATAGGAAGAAATTGAATCTCTTCAGAGAGTATGTCCCAAATATTTAAATATCTTCCTCCTTTTTTTTTTTTTTCCAAATAAGATCTGCCATTCCCCAAGTTCATCTCAAACTCACTGTGTAGCCCAGTGTGACCTTGGGCCTCCTGTCCTTCTGCCTCAACCTCCAAGTATTAGGATTGCAGGTGCCCACCACTGCAGCTTGTGTGATGCCAGCCAATTGGAACCCCAGAGCTTTGGCAATGCAAGGCAAACTCTACCAACCAAACTACATCCCTAACCCCATTTTCCTGATGGGAGGCAACTGTGGTAACGATACTGCACATGACCTGTGCATGGAATTTTTCCTTCACTCAAATTCAAATCAACTTTTGCTTTTGGTTGTGCTCATCATTCCCCACAGGCAACAGATTTGCAGTATAGTTGCCACTTAGGAAAAGCTATGCACTCACATTCAATATTGGTGCTTCGAAGTCATAAAACGTTCGGTTGATGCACACAGTTCTGAACATTATTAAAGGCACATCTGTATCTCTGAGTGTGCATGTACTTCTCAATAGCTATGACATGCTGAGTGCGGTGCTAACTGGGAATAGAGTTGATTCATGATTATGTTAGAAGAGAGGCTAAGTAATTCCCGTAGTTCCTGGTTTTAGTATGTTGTTGTTTTGTTTGTTTTTTGAAACTTTTGCTCTTTTATAGGTACTTTTAATTTTTGTTTCTTTTTAAATTTTAAATAGCTTTAAAGTCTAGCCATTATCAAATATGACACCGTGTCTAGGGTACTTGCCTTCTATCTACACACTCTCTATTTCTCTCAATAGGTAATAAAATATGTAGTTCTTAACCTCATCAGTATGCCAGTATTGACAGGATAAATCAAAAGACTATCAAAACATCCCCGTTCGGCGGGCATCTTTCAAATACAGTTAAGCTGGATGCCCTGCTCTTATTCGCAGGTCTTCAGGCATACCACATAGAGGGGACAGCAGAACCCATAATGAAGTGGAGACTCTCAGCTGTAGAAGGCCACGTGGATTAATTCCAACACCTTGAAATGCATCTGGAAGCAAAGACTTCATTTTAGTTGAAAGTGTTAATTATATTTGATATTTTTAAAAGTAAAATCTGTTTTTGAGAAAGCATCTGCTACCCAGAAATATCATGAGCCACAAAAAAGATTTCATGTAAGCCCTAAGTTACTTCCAAGGGTGATGGAATCCGTCTTCAGATGTTTCCCCTGATGTCCTTTAATGCTGACATGGTCTGTGGTTTTTACTCTTCTTCAGGATCTTAACAAGCCTCACCTTAAGTGTCTCTCACTCCAGGAGAAAACTGGAGTGCTTGTCATCAGATGTTATATTAACAATGAAGAGAGTGGAGAGCCTATATTATAAACATCACCATAGATGTGTTGCATCTTAAGCCATGAATTGAGATACAGGCCATCTTCCCTTAAAGCATTCATTAAAATGCAACTGAGACAGTTTTAAAACAAGCAGTTCTACCTACTGCTCAAAGAAGGTAAATATGTGGTTAAAATATTGCACAAAACGACAAGAATTAGCACCAACTTTACAGCTGCCCCTTGGGAATTCTGGTGGAAAGGGGACAGCCCTGCAGTAGAGGCTTATTCCCTCTGTAGCTAAAAACCTCCTCTGCAGGGGAAGCTCATTGGCTCAGAAAGGCTTATTATTACTTTTGCTTTCTGCCTCTTTGTGTGTCTTAAATGTTATTGTTGTTATTATAGTGTGTGCCTTCTGACTGGAGTTATAACTCGTTTCCACTGGGAAACGAGTGGTCAGGACTCCTGCCCACCAGCTTTAACAAGTCTTTGACTTCCTGAGTCGAAAAACCATTATTTTCCCACAAAAAGTGATCAAAACTGCTCAAACTTCTAATTACTCATGAGAAGATGTCCCTCTACTTTCCAGAAGCCTAGGACCTCATTTTCACCTAGACACAAATCATATTATGGACAAAGTCAGACTTCGCTATCCTTGGGTTCCCTAAACTTTTTGCCTTGAACGTGCAGCTCTTCCTAGCAGCTCTTCCACTGATGTTCAACCCAGAGACTCTGAATTGATGGCTTCAAGGGATAATCTGTTGTGCTTCTTGAACTCCCTATCTCTTACTGTGTTTGAATACATACTGTAGAGTGTTCGATGTCACTCTTACAGGGAAAACGTACTTGTGTGACTCGGGCGGGGGAGAGCAATGGAGTCATTTGTATTTGAAGTTTTAATGTTCACGGTATCGATTCACAATTGAGAAAATTAAACCATACCAGCATATTTAGTAACCAGAATACATTAGAGTTACAAAAAGACAAAGAATTTGATCTTTGAGGAAGCATCAAGTTCAAATTGCCTTACTCACTTGAACCCCTAATTTGATTCCTCTTACCTCCAGACAAAAGGCTGCATGGACAAGAGGCACATGAGAGACCATGAAGTGCGGCCGATACTTTCTGTGTTTTTATGATTGCTTTTATCTGGTCTTTAAGGGGGCATTGGACGTGCATGGTGTCTGTCACAATCTCCACCATTCTCTCTTCTTACATTTGCTGGATTCATCTGTGTGGTTTTCTTGTCAAGAATTTGTGTCTATGGCCTCTCAGGTTAATTCACACGTGGAAAACTGCGGCCCTAAGGGGACACTGCCCTGCTTTAGATCCTGTGGAGGCAGAGTCATATCTGGGACTCAGATGTTTCCAAGCTCTTTCTTGAATTTACGTTTGGTTCCATTGGTCAAGTCCTACAAAGAAGAAGTAGAAAATGTGTGTCTTCATCTGTTGGCTTGCTGTTTTCTTCTGCCTCTGGCTATCAGAAGGAGCATGGAGCACTAAGTCGCTAGTATCTCCCCTAACAGACATATTCCTGCTTCTTCTGACCATGCATGCATTCTGAATGAACAATAGGAGAGCAATGCAAAAGCAGTGATTTCTGGTGCTAGAGCCTCCCAATGGGACCTGTAATATTTCTGAACTGACCCTCCTCTGTTGTCTTTAAAATCTACAAGGATGAAGTTGCGCATCCCCGAGCTGTGAAAGGCGGTCCCACATTCTCTCGGAGTGCCAGGGCTGACAAGGAACGCTGATACTGTGGCACCTTAGTTGTGCAGGGCTGAGCCTGCTTCCTCTCACCCCAGTAGATAACCCAGGAACAACATCCTGGGACATATTTCCCCCAGGAAGAAAAAGAACGGAGGAGTAACTTTAAAAGAAGCTACTTCTGATATGGTATTAGACTTTAATTCATAGGGAAATTTATGCCTGAGATATGAATTTCTGAAAATAGAGGGTTTTTTTAAATGAAAACACTGACACATCCTTAATTATAGAGTAATAAATACCAATGGCATATTATCTTCTGATATTTCCTTACACAGATATCAAAGCATGCAGCTGCTTTTGAAAACTGATAATCAAGTACAATGTAAGTCTATTACATCGTGTTCTCACAGCCCACCCCTACCACGCAGCACGATGGAGGCCTGAACAGCGAGAGGCAGAGCCGATGCTAGCAGAAACCTAACTGAACAAATTAGCTTTGAATTGTAACTTAAGAATCGCAGTCAAACCAAAATGCCTGCCCTTGCCAGGAAAGGCATTCCAAAGAGCATGCCAAGAAAAAAGCTGTTGCTTCAGGATTATGGAGCAGTTCTGAGAAGACCCAAGAACTTAGTGATCAGTCAGGGAACGCGAGTAGTTAACTATACAGCGGGAGGATGCGTAAAACTTAGAGAGCATCAGTAGTGGAGTGGGGAAGCAGAGCAGGGTTTGGCCAGAAAGTACTAAGTTCCTCACTCCATTTTTCCCTCCTTTCAGTCCAGGCAGCAGAGAGAAAGAATCACGGTCAAAGAAAAGTATGTGGAGAAATGTGGGGGGTAGAAGAGGAAATGAAGGTTAAACAAGGCCAATATGATTCAGAATGAAAGGGAGGGAGGAAGGATAAGGAGCCAGCTGCAATTACTAACGTTACATTAAGAAGAGCTGAAATTGAGAGGGGGAGTTCTGGGTATTTTACTAAGTGGATTAATGTCCTCTTCCCTGAGTGTCTGAAGTTGCTGATTTTAATTTATTTGGTACAGAGATTTATTGTGAAATTCTTAATGGGAGCAGGGGATAAATAAGGGCCGTTATAAACTCAAAACTAGGAAAGAGGAATGGAGTTTGAAGCTACGGACAAAGTTGAGTGTTTTAAAACAAAGTATTTAGTCCGTACAAGAACTTAAAGAGAAATAAGAAGTACATTCAAAAAAGAAACAGAAATTCCCTATCGATGTGTGAAGCCAAGGATCCTGAGTGACTTAAGAGCTGGTTTTATTGCCATTCTCCTTTCTCCACCCATTAAACACTGAAGAAATCTTCACTCTGGCATCTAGAAACCTATTCATGAGCATCATTTGTTAATATAAACTGAGTCCTGCCCTGCTCTTCAGTGGGTGGTAAGAACTAACAACTGGCCTAAATGAAGGGCCGCGGGGTGATGCTGTAAGAAAAAGCAGTCTCGTGATTTGCTCTTTTTTTTTCCTTACTTATGTTTCTGAGGGATACCCCCAGAAGATGCAGAGTGTGTCGTTAGCTCCCAGCAATGGATGCTAAAGAGGTTCTGTACCATTCGCCTAAAGATGCGCCAGAAAGTGGGGAGTGGACAAAACCCCGTGTGATTTGCTTCTCTGACATTTGTTAGCCTCCTAGTCTACTCGTGGGGAGCGAGAAAACTGCTTCTCAGTCTCCAATAGCTGAAGAAACTTAACCGGTTGTGTTTTATCCCAGCTGCAGGACTGTCGTCTGGCTGCAACTAGTCCACATACATCTTGGTTCAGGCATTTGCCTGCCCAATAATGTCAGGATCATTTAAATTGAAATTATGCATCAGAAGGTATTTAAGAATTACTGATATGCAGCTATTAATCTTGAATGCTAATGGTACGATTTGGGGTGTGGGCAAATCACTTAACTGAAACCACATGAAAAAGCACTTGGAGTTTTTTGGTTTTTTTGTTTTTTTTTTTTCCTAAAGCGCTATGGGGAAAGATGGTATGGTTGGGACAAAATACAATAGAAAAGTAGGAGAGCTACTCCTGTGAGGGGAGAGGTTAGTGAAATGACCAAGGAGCCCTGTGGCCTTGCCACTTTCAGCATGGCTCGTCGTTGTGCAGGCAGACCAACCCCTCTGCTTCTTCCGAACTGACACAGGAGTGCCAGAAAACCCAGGGGGAACACAGCATGGTGGTGCAGGACGATCTCAGAGGTCATTTACCCTATTTTAGTATTGGCCATCGTGCAGGACTAGAGGCTTGCATCATGGTAAGCCAGGAGCCTTGGAGTCTGCACAATTTACCTTCTCTGCAGAACTCAAGAGTGGCAGAGTGACCTCTAACTTAAATCCCAGGGGCGGGGTGGCGATTGTTTGGGGATCGTAATCAATTAAAAGAAAAAGGAACTGGAGTGTCCTTTTGCCATTTGATCCAAAGAGCCACCGAGAATTTGTGGGCTGGTGCTTGCATGCAGCTACGTTCCTTGGATTTTCCGTCTGATGGCTTTGCCCCTTTATTTCTAGTGTGATGATACCAGGCCAATAAAATGAAACATACAGAATTGCAAAACTCTGTGTGTGTGTGTGTGTGTGTGTGTGTGTGTGGTGTGTTGCAAGGGTATTTATTACTAAAGATAAATTGCAACACTTTAAGCACCAAATTTTAAAACTTAAAAACGCATGAATAATGAAGTTTTAAAGCAGCAAAGTGTGCTGGAGAGGAGTATTTATAGTCTTTTCTGTAAGAGGTTCCCCAGACCTCTGGGTGCATCAGCAAACTGTCCTCCTACACCATCGAGTGTGCAGCTGCGATTTGGCCCCAGGCACCACCTACCCATAGTCTCTACCTCATGCATTTTACATTGCACACATTATAAATGGGGGAGGCCCCCCTTGGTGTTCAGTGTTTCCTTTTGTCGCGACCATCAGCTGACACTTGGAAAATGTAGCATACAGTTTTGTGTGTCTTTAATCTGTAATTAAGGATCCCTTGTCCGGGGCTTGCCACCTCTGTCCTCCCTCCCTCCCTCCCTCCCTCCCAGCTCCAAGTCTACCCACGGTGGGGTCTAACCCGTGCTGTAGTCTGAGACTTTCCTGGCCGAGCTGCAGGACACCCCGCCCGCGAGTGCTGACGACCGAGCCCTGCCGTGGTCCCCCGGCTCTGCAGCGCGGGCCTGGGGTCGCCGGTAGCAGGGCACCACCGGGGACCAGATGGTTTCCGCCCTGGACAACGCGCTCTCTTTCGGCGCAAAAGGGCGAGGGCGGGAGGCACCTTGGCTCTGGGAAAGCAGGGCACCGGAGAGTTTCCGCGTCCCGCTGCCCTAGCAAGCGCACGGTGGGGCGCCGCAGCCGCTGGAGCCCGCGGGGCCGCAGTGGAGACGCGAGCCCGGCGCCCGGCTTTCCGCCGACTCCGGCTTCAGCATCCCTGCCTGCTCGGTGGCACTGCGCTGGGGACTGGGTTCCGGTGTGGCTATGTTCGGCCCTCGGAGCGTGAATCCGAAGATGCACTAGGCAGACAACCGCTGCTTTCTACACGCACACTTGTTTAAAGTTTGACCTACGCAGTCCACGGAGGAGATGGGCATGAGGATTCTGCTGCAAGGTTCTGGGATATACCTTTAAAACACTCCACTCTGGCATTGTCAGAGTCTGATTTAAATCACATGCCCAGAACGAGTGTTGTTGAGTTTGTTTTTGTGGGAGTTTGTTGTTGTTGTTGTTTGTTGTTTGTTTGTTTGGGGCTTTTCCCCACACAGTTCACATCATGCCTGCATATTGGGAATTATAAACTGTGTTTCCCTACCTGTCCACCGCGGGTTGTATAGGAGGACGAGGTCATGGAGTATTTAAAGCAGTTTATTTGGTCAGAGAGTCTTTTCGAAGCAGCCCAATGATTTATTCTTCAATTGCTCTAAGTCTGGGGAAAGTAGAGAAATTATGTTTAGTATTTTGAGACTTCTGATGGATTAAAAAGCTTTTCGAAACAAGTGCTGTGTATCATACCACTTTTGAGTGTGATGTTTGAGTGTGATATGTTTGAGTATGCAGGTTAAAGGCACAAGTGAAGGGAAAAGGGTTCCCATTCCCTGATACCAACAGTGGCCTTTTCTTTCCCATCCCATGTAGCCTGCATTACACTGTAAATAGTCTATACCTGGTACATAGTATAGCTCCCTCCTTTTTCACCAAAATTAGGGGTGTATGCAAAAGTAATTGATATACGACACCAACTGTTACCCAGTTGACCCACAGGGCCCGTGACCATCTCTGATATCACTCGAGATTTTTTTCCCCCAGATTATTTGAAATGTTTCTCGAATTATAGATTCAAGATATAAATAGATTGGCTAAAGTGTGAGAAAAATCTGTGTTCTATACCTCGACAAAGAGGCTGGAAGAGGGTGGCCTACAAGAGCCTACCTACCCCAAGAGAGCTGCCCAAGAAATCGTGGTGAGCGTACTTAGAGGAGCCTGTAAACAATGATGGGGCTTTCAGGGTCATGAAACTGATGGCAATATCTGCTCCATTATTTATTCACCACAGCGAACTTTGCACATCTTAGAATAGTGTGTGGAAACTAATCACCCTCTATTCTGTACATCAGAATAGCAGATGCGTCTCCCTTCCAAACGAGCTGAAGAGTTAAAGCTACCATTTAGAAAAAACGTCTCAGGAAATGACACTAAGATCTGATACATTTCCTTTTCTCTCTGGAGGAAAATATCTGTACATATATTGATATCATGACAGCTTTTCTCCTTCGGAGCACAAGCTTCAAACCAGTTCGCACGCACGTGTGTGTGTGTGTGTGTGTGTGTGTGTGTGTGTGTGTGTGTGTGTGTTTAAAACTGATAGACACTTTCACTACGATGAAAGCTGTCAAAGCAATGAAGGGGAACTTCTTTTAACTCCATAATAGCAGGTTACATAGTAAATGAATACCGATGGTCAAATAGCCAATTATGGAATAAATATCCGTTGTTTACAGAGAGGTGTTAAATGAGCCTTTGGAGTACTAAGGATTAGGCCTGCTAAGCTACAATTTGTTCTTCAACCCATTATGCCTTCCCTTCAACAGGCCAGGGCCACTGTAGGTGGCGAGCATACAGAGCATGTTTCTCTGTTGATTTTAGTTTGCTTTATTTCAATGCACACTGTTGTTTACTTTTTAAAATTTAAATAAATGTCAGCATTGTATAATTTCTATGTTAACAAAGCAGTGAGCAAAATCCCTTGTATGTTTATAAAATATTATTGTTTAATTCACATAGTTTAGAAATTCCAAATGTTGAGAATAGGAAGGAGGCCAAATACCATCTGTTTATAACTCTGATGCATCGTAATATGTGTACTTTTAAAAGGAGTTTGGTCAATCACGCCACTATTTTATCTGCTCAGAATATGGTGAAGATTTAAAATGTAATTTACAGGATTACTTTTAGCATGTTGCACCCAACTGTGAGTTGTAAAGAAATCACTGTCTTCTGTCTCCCTCAGATGAGTCATGTGACAGCCCCGATTAATGGGGGCTGTTAAACGTGGCACTTTTGCTTAGCTGCAGCATTAGTCTAACTTTGGCTCAGTCCACATTCTTGATACTGATTTTAAAAAAAAAAAACCCTCCAAGGACAAATGAAATAAAGAAACTCTTGGCTGTGTCTTTCTGCCAGAAGATAGCGACTTAGCATGGGTGGCAGGGGATGGTAGCTAATAATTAGCAAACAAGAGCCCTGGGAAGTCACCTGTGAAACATCCTTCGCTAGTCTGTTGAAGACAGCATTTGACACTGCCTGAATTTAAAGTGGTATTTTCCTGTCCCTGAAACTTCTTATTTAACTTACCTTTTATTTCAGATCTATCTAATTACATACCGTGGAACAGAGGGAAGTACACTTCCTTAGAATACATGATCAAGGGTGTACTTGGTTGGCTGGCTGGCTGGCTGGCTGGTTGGTTGGTGTTGGCTTCTTTGTTTTGTTTTTGTAAATTACAAGCTCAACTTGTTTCAGTTAAAAACCCTGTTCAAACTAGAAAGGGTAGAGAACCTGAGAGCCTTCTGCTACAGGACAACTATAGTTTTGAAGACCAGAGCCATGGCTGGTCTGTCTCTCTCTCTCTCTCTCTCTCTCTCTCTCACTCACTCAAAGGGGGAGTCAAAGGTGAAGCCAGATGTCCTGAAGAGGGCTTGGGGAACATGATAAAATGATTGTGACGCTATTGATTGTCACAAGGTAAAATGTGTAAGGGGCCGAGTCTTGAAATGTTCTATAGATAGCTCCTGGAGAAACATGACAGCAAGCTCCCATCAACTGGGTACATTCTAGATGTCTGACCTTCTCCCCGAGCACTCAGTGAGAGCAGTGTTCTTATGCTCTTCAGTAATATCTGTTTCCTCGAACATTTTAGTTTGGTAGCTCAGTCTAAAATTACACCAACGTAGATGACTTAGCTATATATATAGCTAAGAACAGTGGGAATACGTTATCGAAGAAAACAAACTGACCTATATATACTGTGTTTCCTACTTAAATTTTACATGTTAAAAAAAGCCATTTTCCTTTCATATCGATTGAATCTTTATGTTCTAGAAATAAAAGGCTCCTCTGAGAAAATGTTCAAGTGTGTGGGGGCGGGGCAGACAGGAAGATGGCGGGGATAAAGATGGAAGTGGGGGAAGACAACTCAAGATGGCATTAGAGTAAAATGATTTTAGATGCTTCGCGTGGGTAAGACCTAATTATTAGGAGTGTCATCACTGCCTGGATTGTTACATTCAGGTAGTAAGCAACTGAAGGAAGCTCCCAAGGGAGCCTTTTGGATGTACGTGGGCCAGTTTTCAAATTCAGCATTCTTTAGTAAGCTTGAACTGTGTGTCCATGTTCACATTGTGGGAGACAGCAAAGAAGACCTCTTGAAGAGTTTGCAGTTTAGAAACGAGTCCCCAGAACATGAGATGGCTACGGCTGTATAATGTTGCCTTCCATACCTATGAAAACAACGACAATTTTTAAATGGATGAATTATTTGCATGTGCCTTTTCCTTCTGAATACTTTGGCTAGCAGTTAATTCCTAAACAAGGGAAAGAGGCCATATGATGAATAAATTCTTTAGCACTACCCCATCGAATAAACTGCAGTGGATATGATCAGTACTGAAATTAGCAGATAGGTGTCCGAGTCTTGATCTCTTTAGACCCAGTGTAGAGCCCTAGTCAGGACCCACCTTGTGTATATATAACCCTGATCTTGATGGAGCTGAATAGGTGGCCTGGTGATTTCATGCTTGTGGCTCTTGTAGACACTCCACGTTCAGTTCCTAGCACTCACATGGTAGTTCCCAGCCATCCATCACACTGCTTCCTAGGGAAGAAATGTCTCTTTCCAACACACACATACATGCAAGCAAAACATGAACCCATGTAAAATAAATAAATACTTTGAAGTATATCCATTAAAAATTATTACTGAGCCCTGAAATAAAGCTATATAAGTACCACTAAGTAAGTATATGTATTTAAATATGACATACATACGTAAATATAAGTATATACGTATGTATGTCATATTTAAATAGAGTAAAATATAAAAGAAAGAAACAAAAAAGATATAAGCAACTAGCTCCTTCTAATTACTCTAAAGCGTGCTAGAAGGTTTGTCTTGTCTTGCTTTTTATAAATATCTGACCTGAACAAAAGTACATCAAGGACTTCAACTAAACAAACAATAAAAGATAGCTATATGGATGACATATTGATACAAGGATAAAACACACAACAAAACCACCCATTTTAAAAATGAAGATAAATTTAATAATGCATAGTAAATAATAAATGCTCTTCCATTTCACGTGACAGCTCATTAAGGGGAAAACCCACATGGACTGTACAAGGAAATGGAAAATGTTGGCTAGAACGGTGTAATTAACTGTTTGCTCTCTTTAGCTTAAAGGAGAGAGAAATGGGGTAGGACTTATTTTCATTCAGACCTCAGTAACCTTAGAAATCAATTCTGACTCGACAAAAGAAATACAAGGAGGAGCTGGAGAGACGGCTCAGAAGTTAGAACTGCCCTTCCAGAGGACCTGCATTCAATTCCCAGCATCCACATTGAGTGGAAGCTCACTCTTACCGGTAACTCTAGTGAATCTGATGCCCTCCTCTGGCCGCCTATGGGTCTGGGTGTGTATGCATGTATATGTACATATATAAAAATATATGTACATACATATGTATACATACATACATACACATGGTTTTTTGAGACAGGCTTTCTCAGTGTAGCCTTGCATATATGTGTGTGTGTGTGTATATATATATATATATATATATATATATATAATTCTAAAATTAAAAAGAGAAAACTTGAAGAAATAAAAGGAATTCTGGTTGTTCTCCAGCTAGAGACTGCAGTTGGCCACACTGATTGCTGTACCCCGATATCTGCTCCTTTGTTCTTTGCTTTTTTGTCGGAATACCTTCACAGGTTTTAGGAAGCTGGGTTCTTGCTCATTCTGTTGTCCACTGTAAGGCAGGCACTCTATGGTACTTGTGTAGCTCCTTGCATTTTGATGGGCTTTTTCAGCTGCCGCCTGACTTAGGTTTTATAATACCCTATGATGTAGGTAAAGTAGATCATACGTCACACATTTCAGCAAGCAACTCTCGACTCCACTGCTGCTAAGTCACAAAGCTGGGTCTAGATGCTCTGCTGTGTGTCATATGCTTTCCCCCTTTCACTGAGGATTCCATAGTCCCTACTCCCTGGAATCGTGTGTACAAGATGATGACTTTGCAGATACGGGAGGATGATAATTGAGAGGAGAAATCAAAGAAAACAGTGACCTTTGGCTTTTTCAGTGACACGAGGAAGAACAAGCTTTTAAAGCACTCCCCTTCTGCTTAAGAGGTGTGTCAAAAATTATACTATATAAACCAAAAATAAATTCAAAGTCTATGACGGTACTCTCGGTTTTTCACAGTTTTCGAGATTTTTTTTAATTTTATTTGCATAGCATATATGTCTGTGCACCATGTGCGTGTCTGGTGCTCATGGAAGTTGGAAGGGGGCATCCCCTGGAACTGAACCTGCACGTGCATGGGTTGGTGCTAAGAATCAAACCTGGATCCTCTGCAAGAGCAAGTTCTCTTAAACATGCCATCTTCTCCAGCCCAACTCGTGGGTTTTAAAGAATAGAAATCCCAAGCAACTTCTAGAGCTCCTTTGAATAGAGCATGAAGAGTTACTTTGCCTCAGAAATGAGTAGGCATTTGAGGAGGCTCGAAAACCTGGGAAGGAGGAAAAGAAAATGATCACAGAATGGAAAAGCAGTAGCTAGAACTGAGTTTACATGCCTGACAGCGAGTTCTGCCTGTGGGATAGAGATGCCTTTGCGTTCTTTCTGCTAGAGGGGTACCTTACCCACAGTGTTTAGCTTGGCTCCCGAGTGTGTCTCCTGGGAGATTCCTGATCCTGTCAAGCTGATGATGAAGACTCACCAGCACAGCTTCCTAGTTTCCATTGCTCCTGGGCTGCCTACCAATCCAAAGCCACATGCTCTGCCCTCTTGGTTTGTTTTTCTCACAGGCAAAAATGTAGCAAGACGGGCTCGATGGACTTGCTCAGTGGAGAAAACCAATGCTTTTGAATTGTAAGAAATCTAGGTGCAGAA
Source organism: Microtus ochrogaster (assembly GCF_000317375.1). Classification (NCBI taxonomy): domain Eukaryota; kingdom Metazoa; phylum Chordata; class Mammalia; order Rodentia; family Cricetidae; genus Microtus; species Microtus ochrogaster. The sequence continues at coordinate 58,666,022 of NC_022011.1, read as the reverse complement.
TAGTCTTCCTAATCTGTCTCCTGACTTGTTGGATTCCCTTCAGTCAGCCTCGTGTGGTTGCTCACTGAAGGGCTCAGCAGTCCGGCCACCACATCCCTATAGTATCTCTTTCAAACACAACTGGTATTTTCTTACTTGTATCGTTCTGCAGTCAAGGGAAGGGTTAGTGAGAAATCTTCCAGAAGGATTCTCACCCAGAACTGATCATCATGGATGTACACACTGGAAGCAGCGGAGAAGGAGGCGGTTCTAGCACTCCGAAACTGAGGGAGGAGATTGCAAGTTGAGGACCAGCCAAGGCTACACAGAGAGTTCTACTACAGGCTAGCCTGAGCTATGTAGTGAGATCTTGCTAAACAAACGAAACACTGTTAAGAGACGGAGAAGCGATAACATGAGTGGAGGGGTCAAGACCAGGATGGGGAACCCCACAGAAAAAGCTGATCCAAACTAGTGGGAGTCACTGACTTTGGACAGACAACCAGGAAACCTGCAAAAGACTGATGTAGCCCGCCTGAAAGCGGGTGACAGTGTGTGGCTTGGGAAGTTTGAGGTGCCACTGGTGGTGGGACCAGGAGCAATCACTAATGAATAATCTGACTTTTTGGAGCCCATTTTCTATGAAGAGAAAGCTTGCTCATCCTAGATGGGCGGGACTTTGGTCCTCCCTCAACTTGGTGGTGATGATGTGAAAGAATTCCTTGATTCCCCATGGGAGGCCTTACCCTCTCAGAGGAGCAGATGGGAGGAAGGGGGAGAGGCAGGGGGAGAGCTTGAGGAGAAGGAGGGGAACTGGGATTAGTATGTAAAATAAAATAATGAAAACACCCGAATCCTGAGGCACATGGATAAGATAGATGGCTCACAAACCAAATTAAGATATGTTCGCCAAGATAAGAAGGCAGAGATGGCTGTGAGGTGAGCAGCCCTGATGCAGCCCAACTTACAGCAAATACTTATGTCTGCTTCAGTACTATTCGGCCTCTACATGTGCAAAGACTCTTGATAAAGCATATTTTGTTACAGCCAGGCATAGCGGCACATGCCTTCAATCCCAACACTCTGGAAGCAGAGAGAGGGTGTTCTCTGGAAGTTCGAGGCTGGCCTGGTCTAGGTAAAGGGTCCCAAGACAGCCAGGGCTATGTAGAAAGATCCTGTCTCCAAATTAAAACTTTATTAAATTATAAATAAATAATATTTGTTGTAACTACTACTGGGACCATTTGAACTTTAGAGTTTTGGGTGAATATAAATACCATTTGCTCTTTCTCTCAAATTTTTATATAGTTTTTACGTTTTATTTGTTAATATAAACAAAAATTCTTGAGTCTTAAAAATGTATTTTTGCCATTCTAGTTGTCAAAATTAGTGGTATTTTTGTTTTTGTTTTGTTTTGAGTCAGAGTTTCTTTGTGTAGACCTGGTTGTCCTGGAACTTGCTCTATAGACCAGACTAGCCTCGAACTCATATAGATCTGCCTACCTCTGCCTCTCAACTTATCTAATAATAATTTCCCAAATAGAGTTAATGTCTTACTTTACACCTGTTCGTATAATCTCTATTCACCCATGCATTCATTCAGCAGTTCATTTAGGTTGTGTTTCGTGTTTTAATGGAAGGCATGGATTAGTAAGAAAAGGCCCAAATAGGAAGAGCATTTATATAAGCTCAGACTAAAGCAAGCTTTCTACTTAGAACATCATTAAAACGAAGCCATGGAAGAGAATGAGGCTGACATGGACGTGTCCCACCTTCGTGTTTGATGCCAGGATTCCCCATCTCCCTGTATGGTTTTCCCCACTTCTTATGTTCTGCCCTGAGTCTTGCCCAGGCAAGGAAAGACAGGCAGTGAAAACTGGGAGGAAAGGGAGAGAGAACAGAAGTTCAAAAGATTAAATTGCATGGGGAGGTTATCTTGATAGGAGAGTGGAATTTGAAGACAAATATAATGGAGCAGAAGCAGCTGTTGTGTGTTTGCTTCTGAGTGGGGGTGGGGGGAGGAAGTGAGGGCAGCCATGGAGATGGTGCCCTTCACAGCGCTCTGTGAAAAAAAAAAAAAATGACTGAGTTTCTTTGAAATTTGTGTTTGGCCTATGCACTGCTGTGTGTGTTCTTTACCATGATGCTGACCCGTGGGTTATTACCGCATACCACAGCTCTAGTTGATTGTCAGTGACAGGTGTTAAGTCACACTAGTCAGACATAAAATGTGGCTCAGTTCTACGTTGATAAACCCTAGGATATGATTTTGGACTTTATAAGGGTACAGTGCTGACCCTATAGTCTTTCCTCTGGTACACACACACACACACACACACACACACACACACACCACTGGAAGTGATCTCTAAGGCAAACATGTGATAGGAAAGAGGTCTCTTGTACCTTTCATATGATCCATACAACCTCAGAAGTGAGGCACTCTCTTCTCTAGCATCCACATCAAACCCTAGCCAAAGAACTCTGATCACTTCATACTTGAAGTAGGAGAAGAGCAGGTGGCCTTCTGATAAGGGCACCGGTACTGTATTCTAGCAATAGGACCTTTCAAGAATATCCCAACTCTTAGGTATAGGGCACATTGTGAAACAAGTCTCTGCATTGTGTTACGTAACACTGTTATCACCTTATAGAATAGAATTTTAACTTACATTGAGGTCTCTAGCATCCTTTTAAATGTCTTCCTGAAGATGACACTCCAAGGCTGCTTTGAAATGAAAGCTGGTTATATGTGCAAAGAAAACCAAAAAGATCTGGGGAGGGAGGGGGGCCTAGAGCTATAACACAAAGTTACAATAATTAAGGCAAGTATTCATGGCTGGAGAAAAGATGAGCTGACATTTAAATGTCCTTTGTGGGCCCCACAAGAAGAGAAAATACACACTGGAAGATAAGCCTGTGTTTTGTTTGTTATTGAGACCCACTCAAAAGAATTGCCATTGCATCCAGACAGTACAATTAAAAGACATTAGAAACAGATTGCAGAGTTTACAAGCTAGGGAGCTTGCACACCCACTTCACACACTATGGACTATAATTCAGATGTCAAGGATCAGTTAAAGACTACTTGTTGAGTTCTGTACAAAGGCTTTTCTCTCCAATGATAAGAAGCACTGTAGTGGAGGAATGTCTGAACTTCCAAAATAGAGAATGCAGATAGAACTTTTTTACATAATTGTTCCTCAGTGTTCATCAGCTCTGGTTACATAAATACAGGTCACTGGAATGATAAGCATAATAGTAGGTGATTGAAAGTGGCTAAAAAGTGCTGTAGGCTCTGACCATGAGGTTCTTCTTACAATGTGCAGGAAGATACACCTTTTGGTAGCAAAACCCATCGAGAATATATCATAAGTAAACTAGAAATTGGTTTTGGTAGGCATGAGATTGGACCGTTGTTGTCAATTCCTCCCTGGTATGTAATTCATCACTGTAATTGTGGCCTTTCTTACAGTCCTCTGTAATGCCTCCCTGGTACATCAATGTTAGGCTTGACCAGGACCTTGAACTATTACCTTACCAAAAAAAAAAAAAAAAAAATTGGAAAGTAGGTGATCTAGTGTCTAATCCAAGATATCACCATAGCAGAAGCTCACTCTGTCTTCTCCAACTTCTGCCCCCACCATGAGGCTCTATGGCCTGTGTAGCTGCTGTTCTAGTAGAAAACTAGAAATGGATGAAGTAGACCTAAACCCAACTTCTTAGACTGGATCTCAGACCTGCAACCTGCATTTGAGTCAAATAAAAATTAATTCTAGCTAGTTAAGTCACAGTCCCTAGGAAGAGAAACAAATACCTGTTTTCTTAAGATACTGAATGTTGTGGTGCTTTTCATGTGACATTAGTCTTGTAGCTGAGTAATAGAGTCATATTTGAACCTCTCCCACCAAGTTTCCTGAAGTTGGTGGTGTAGCTAACAACTCATAACATTGTAGAATGCAAGAATCTTAGCAACTGCAAAATTAATCAATTTATTGGAATTATGGGAAGAGGTAGGAAAGCATGCATAACTCTCCAAATGCAGAATCATAACCTAAACTGAGAGCCAGGCAGTGTTTCTCTGGGGAAATGACATCAAAGCTGACTAACTAAACCAGCCCTTAACTAAACAAGTGAGGCCAGCATCCAAGACAAAGGAGCAGGGTTCAAACTGCCATTGACCCAGTCAGGTTCTTGCATACAGATTTGTGTCTGGAGAGAGAAGAAACTGTGAGTGTTGGAAGGAATGTTCATTTTATTGGTGTGGTGGGCTGAACTGTGGCTCTTAACATTCACACGTGCAGTCTTATCTGTTAACACTGCCCGAGAAAATGGGCTACGTGCTGGTTATGGTCTCAGAAGTGGAAAGGACTTGCTTTTGTTCTCAGAGATAGAATACACGGTCTTGGAATTTCTGTGGGGAACGGAGGTAACTGAGGTAGAACTTCCTGAGTTAACTTTCAGTGACAACCACAGCCGAGAAACCTCTAAACAGGCACAGGGAGAGGTTGGAGAGAAAACTTGTTTATGTGGAACTATGTTTCTCCACCTGAGGGTTGCAACCCTTGGGGGTTGAGTGACCCTTTCACAGGGGTTGCATGTCAGATGTCCTGCATATCAGATATTTACATTACAATTCATACCAGTAGCAAAAGTACAATTTTGTAGTAACAATGAAAATAATTATATGATTGAAGTCACAACAACATGATGAATACATGTTGCACCATTAGGAAACTTGAGAACCACAGATGTAGACCTTGGTACACAGTAGAAAATGACCCTCCCAAAGAATCTGTGGTCATGGACATGTCCCTCTTCTAAGTTCAGTATGGAGGCTGCATGGCTATATGCATGCAAAACACTCCATGTTCAGATGGTTCAGAGTGAGAGCAAAGCAGACTGAGATGAAAACTCACCCCAGGCCACATGTAATGTCTGCAGACGATGCCTGCAAAGATGAATACCCCACTCAAAATTATAAACAGGCAGGGAAACAGTTTACCTGGAAAGACATAGGAAAAAGAACAGCAGACCGTGAGCCAAAGAATTTCAGATTATACAACTATCAGACATCATATGATGTCTGGGTCTAAAAAGATTGAAACTAAAATAGAATTTTTTTAAAAAAAATTATTAAAGTTTGGTGAAATGCAGAGCTGGCTCCGATGACCTGAGTACCTCAGAGCTGACCCCACCTCTCACAGGGGCAGTGCAGGAGAGCTGACCCCACCTCCCACCGGCGCACCAACTCAGCTGCTACCCAGGCCCAGAACCAGGGCTTTGAGTTAGCTCACTCCAGCTCCACCTACCCCACCTGTGAGCAGCTGGAGTGTGTGAAGGGGCTGACTCTACAGAACCAAAGCTGCAGGATCTCCATGATTCAGGGCAACAGCAAGATATCCAAGAGGAGTCTCCATGAGGGTCCAGTATTGATGATGTGCCAGAAACCAAACGCCTTGAACCAGACCAATGACTCATTGTAATGAACATTTGCAAGTAAAGCTGTTTGGACAAATGGACTTACTGTGTCACACACTGTGACACCCTGCAACTTCCATGGAATTTTTTTTTTAATTTTTACTTTTTTATCTTCTTTTGAGGAGAAGTTACATGGGTGGAGGGCGACATGGAAGGACTGGGAAATCAGTGGGATTGAAGTACAAGATATGAAATTAACAAATAATCAATTAAAAGGTTATGAACAAAAGTGAGATGCAGATAGCTGGGAAAAGAAGCATTCAGAATGCGAACAATAAATTATAACCCTGAAATTTAAATATAGTCAGTGATTTTTCAAGTACGTATTAATAGAGCTTAGAAAGGAATCGCCAAATGAACAATGTAACTGAGGTTAAAAAGACACATATCAGGTGATAAATATTATATATAATCAGATATGACTTCTTCATGAATTTATGCACAGAGATAGAAATATATGCATGTGTGTATATATTTATGTATATACATAAAGTGGAAAAATAAAACAGTCCCTAAAATGTGAATTTCATTAGGATTCAGCAGAGGGAATGAGAAATATAACATTAAAACAGATTAGTTTCAAAGGAATGATAATGAAATTGACAGCAGACACTACTACATTATTATTATCATTTCAGAGCTGGAGATGAAACGTAAGGACTGTGTATCCTAAAAAAGTATTCTACCACTAAGCTACATCCCTAATGAGGGCAGACCTCTTAGAAACAACATAAGAGATAAAATAACATAAAGTATCATCGGCCAGACTTTGAGAGAAGAGTGTCATCAATCAACCATTTTATAGCCATATGTATTCCATTTCCTATGCCATGCCATTCAACAATTGTATCAATTATAACTTTTCCTTTCCATATAAATGATGAGAAACTTGCACTAGTAGAATGTTCTAGACAACAAATCAAATTATTAACAGAAAGAAACTGTATCTTGACAAAAATTATATATAATGTATAACAGTCGGGATATCTATATCACAACTTCCCACAATGCTCAGGGACCATCACAGATGAAGGGACAGAAAGACGTGCAATAGTGTGTCAGGAGTTTCCTCCTAGGATTATTGCAGGAACCATCACCCTGGGGAGTCTGCAGAGAACCCCACACCCCTAATTGTGTTAGGAATCGTTCCGTTCTATTAACAGAGCCTACCCCACACCCAAATTGGCTGTTAATGGAGAGCTATCTGTTAGTGGAACCCACCCCACATTCCAAACTATCTAGAGAACTAGGTGTGTCAACTCCTAGTTGTGACTTCCTGGCCAACATGACCTGACTGAATGTAACCTCCTGGCCTACGTGACCAATGTAAACCACATGACCAACGTGAACCACGCGGCAAGAGCCCAGGCCCCTGTGCCCACCCCCCAACTCCTTACCCTATATAAGCTGTACACCATCTCTAATAAACGAAGGCCTTGACAAGAACCCTGCTTAGCCTTCTTCTTCTCTCTTAGCCCATTTATCTTTCAGATAGTGCCTCCCCATGACCCTGGAATAACTGAACTGCCTACTTAGTCTAGGGTTTGTAACCCGCCAAGGCAATCAACAATAGTGTCTTTTAGACATATAGCACATTGCACTCATGAACTCAGAACACCTCTCATTGCCTGCCCAAGACCTACACAGGATCAAGACCATCAATACTCCAGTGTGGATAGGGGAGGGGTCCAAGAGACCCCACCCAAAATGGAGCACGTCATAGCTGCTGACAAAGAATTGCTGGGTGTGATGGTTTGAATAAGAATGGCCCCCATGTCTTGCAGACTCAAATGCTTGATCACCTCGAAGTGGCACTATTTGTAAAGGATTAGCAGGTGTGGTCTGATTGGAAGTGTGTCACTGGGGGTGGGCTTTGAGGTTTCTGAAACCCATGCCAAACCCACGGTCTCTCTCTTCCTTCTACCTCTGGATCTAGATGTAGAATTCTCAGCTACTGTGTCTGCCTTCGTGTCCCCATGCTTCTTACCATAAGGATAATAAACCTCTGAAACTTTAACCAAGCAAGCCCCAGTTCAATGTTTTCTTATAGAAGAGTTGCCATGGTCATGGTGTCTCTTCACAACAATAGAATACTGGCTAAGGCACTGAGGAAAACTGTGCCCTTCGGGGTTCTTAGTCTGGTTAATAAAGGAATTTAGAAACATACTCAAAAGGAAGCTCAAAGATAATTTTATTAGGGTTTACAGGAAGCCACCAGAAAACATCAGAGCATGCTATAAATCTCAGCAGCTGCCAGGAAGATGGAAAGCCAGTGCCAGATTGTTTGCGATGAAGGCTGGACAAGCAGCAACCCCGTGATGAAAGGAGATGAAACCATCAGAGAAAGAGTGAAAAAGCCCAGAGTGGAGTGACCAGGAGAAAATTCTTAACCTTTGGCCAGTGTTCAAAGAATTAAAAATTAATAACCGAATAACTAAAGTGAAATTTTCATGTTTGAGTCCTGACTCATAAAAGCAGGCAGGCCAGTGCTACTGGGCTTTGCAAGCCCTAAAGTCTTCTGGGAAGAAAGGTACATTATCTCATTAAGGTCATAATAATCCTTTTCATCTCCTTTTAGGTAGCCTGTTGTCCTTCCTATTGCTCTTATGAGACATCATGGTTCAAGCAGTTTACAGAAGAAGGAGTTTATTTGCGACTTACACTTTGAAAGGGTTAGAGTCTGCGACAGTCATGGCAGGGAACATTCCTGGCAGGCAGTCTTGACACTGGAGCAGTGGCTGAGAGCTCACATCTTTAGACAACAACCACAAAGAAAGGAGAAATTGAGAGACCCTAGAAATGGTGTGGGGTTTTAAAACCTCAAAGCCCTTCCCCAGGTGACACACCTTCTCCACCAAGGCCTTACCTACTAATGCTCACCAACCGGGGACTATGAATTAAAATAAAAAAATTAAAATTAAAATATATGTGTCTATGGGGTGCAATGATATTTCATTTGCATTTAAATAAAGCGTGCCTGAAGTTCAGAAAGTAAAACAGCCCCACTGGCTTACAGACCAGGTAGTCGTGACACACGATTTATTGGCAGTAACTACACTAGTTTGCCATAGGAAGTAGTTGGTAGTAGTACACACCCATAATCCCAGCCCTAGAGAGGAATATAAGATGGGAGGAGACAGTTCTCACAGTCTCATTCTGAGATTCCTGGAGGCAAGATCGCCATTTCAGACTGAGGTAGAGGTAAGAGCCAGTGGCTGGTTGTTTTGTTTTTCTGACCTTCAGGTTGAACCCCAATTTCTGTGTCTGGGTTTTTATTAGTCATGCTACAATGGAGGCTATGCTCATTCAAACCACCACACTTAGAAGTCAGTATTCAGGAAAATAAGTTGTTATGACTGTGTACAGATTTTGGTTAGATCTTTATTATTTCAAAACAAACAACAGCAACCAATAGTCAAAAAAAGTTTTTAAATTAATGGTGTAGATTAAGTAATAAGTGGCGGTAATTGCGCACCTCTTAAAACTTAGAATGAGAAGAAAGTAAAAGGAAATTCGTGAGGTCAATAATCAAGGAATACCGAGGGCTAGACTCTCAGAAATAAAAGGAAGGAAAGAAAGGCAACATTGAAATGTCAAACAACAACATGAATGAAGTTGAAGAAAGGAAAGGAAAAAGAAAAGAAAGAAGATACATAGTGACCTTTGCTCACTATAGGCAGTTGGCATAGGTTTGCTCTGTCTT
>NC_022011.1:58620256-58656759 GCF_000317375.1 Microtus ochrogaster | reverse complement strand
GAAAAGAAAGAAGATACATAGTGACCTTTGCTCACTATAGGCAGTTGGCATAGGTTTGCTCTGTCTTTGACAAGGGCTGTTACTACAGAGATCAAGATGCAGTCAATGTTGAGTCTTGAAATGCAAGCCTGCAGATCTTAAAACATGACTGGGAATGAAAGATTTGAGGAGAGCAAACCAAAACACAATTTTATCTCCCCATTTTACATGATGCCCTGTCAGCTACAGGGGCACCAGAAGTGGTTGGAGGGAAAAAGAGGACTCTGGGTATTAGTGGTTTCCCTGTTGAAGTGACCTTCCTGCACCCATCTGAGTTACAGGGTATCAGAACAGAGAGCTCTGTGGTCTTGTAAATTGACCAGGAGGTTAGCAGCCTCCGATTCCCTTGTGCACAAATCGCAGAGGTAGCTGTGTAGACAGTTTGGGTAGCTGGTCTGCAAGAATCTTTGTCACATGGTTTATGCAGGCCCAAACAGCTGGAAGATGCTTAGAGGCCAAGGCCTCCACTGAACACACCAAGGTTAAGTTTATGCTAAAGGATTAATACAGGACCAATTGGGTTGGGACAGTTTAGCTATCTGCATACATTGAGGCTTGGGTATGAAGTGAATATCATCCCAGATTTTTACTTCTTTGCATGCTGTCCTGAGTATGGTTTTGAAAGTTTCTTAATGGCTTTTTTTTGTAAATTTGAATCACTGGCTGACTGGATGGATGGATGGATGGATGGATGGATGGATGGACGGACGGACGGACGGACGGATGGGTGGACGGACGGACGGACGGACAGACAGATGGGTGGATGGACAAACAGATACATGAGTTAGTAAAAAATAAAATGGGAACCTAATCTTAAACCCTCTGTTAAGGATTTTCCCTGTGGAAACCACCTAGAGACAGCCAAGCACCATGGCCACCCCTCTCCATCTCTTCTAGTGAGACTAGAATACAGAAGCTACTGCCGTTTCCCTCTGCAACTGAAGTGAGCCCCACCGCTACCAGTAAGCAGCAGCTTTGAGAAACTAGGGTATCAGGAAAAGATAGCGTTGGGTTCCGCAGAAAAAGAGATTTGGTTAAAAACACAAAATGACTTCCAAGCAAGTTTGCTTGTTTGCTGAAGACAAATAAAGAGCAGTTGAGTTCTTTTATGCCCTGCGTGGAATCTCCTTTTCATCTTGTTCTTTATGGGTTTTATACTTAGGGAGATGTTAATGGGAGGAAATTTGCGATTCCAAAGGCGTCTACAAGCGTGTGCTCAGACAGCACAAGTGAGGCGCGGTCTTAGGCAGATTCTCTGCTCTGCTTTAGTCTTCAGTTCTTAGAGGGTATTGTCGGTGCAGCAATGTGTCACAGCTGCTATTAGAGAAGTCCGAGGCAAAAAAGTGCGTGCGGTGAGATGATCAGCCTTGGCAGTCCCCACATGCGGCGCGATTATATTGTAATACTGTTTGATGCAATCATATGTTTGATCAGTTTCAAGAGATGAATATCACCTCACTTCAAACAATATGGTACAGTCTCATTGTATGGAATTATGGCTGCTGTCAATCAGCATATGGCATAACCCTTAAAGTGCCAGCTTTGGGGAATGTCATAAAAATGATTTCAACACTTGCATTAATTAGTAAGTTTTTGCACTAAAATGGAAGCAAAAACCTGTTAAGACAATTTATGTGCTGTATCTTTGGCTTGTTTTCACTATTGGAGCAATGCGCGTGTCACCCATATGCGTGCACACGCACCTGATTAGCCTAATGGTTATGAAAACGCCCATTCTTATAACTATGGGATGCCTGTAAGCCCCTTGGTATAAATGGAGACATGCTTTGTATTTTATTTAATGATCTCTTGGAATACACCGACCAAAATAAGAAGCTAGTGGGAAGTAAGGGAAAGCATTCAATGACCGAGTTTTTTGGTCTTGATAGAACAACGTGGAAATTTAAACCCGTCAAATAAGAAATAAATAAATGGTAGACTGCTTTAGATGTGACACAGAATCATAGTCTTTGGAATATTATTAATTGCACCTTTCCAAAATTAATGGACTTGATATTTTGAGTGGATAGAATTATTCTCATTTTTCCCACATTAATAAGCAGGGACTATTTATTTCCTCTTGTTTGAAGTTTCTAAAATTTGTCATTCTTTGTTCTTCCTTTGTAGGACAGTAGCAATTGTCCCCACTGTGTGCGTCATTGGAGGGACACTTTTACCTTGACACATGCCACTGTGTTTCAAGACTTCCCACATTCCCTTGCTCAAGATGGCCAATGCCCACAGATGCACCCATGTTTGTTGAGAGCATTATGTATCACTAGACTACAGTAATTTTCAAAGAATTTCTCCCCCAAATGATTTCTTGAAATTCTCCTACCCATATTTTGAGTTTCTTTTGTTTCTTTTATCAATTGAAAAGTCACCCTTGTGATAGACAGGCATTGAGTATTGCCATCAGTGCCCCCCACTCCCTCCTATTTGTGGGCTTGTATAGTTCACTCCACTTGAGTATGAACAGGGCCTTATGGCTTGCTTCTGAAGCCTAGAATATGGACAGGATTATTAGATCAACTCCATGATTAGGTCATACGAGATTGGCTTCTGTCTTCCTGGTGAAGTCACTCACAGACTTTCTGTTGTTAGCACCCAGTGGCCAGCAAGGAATGGGACTTATTCCAGTCATCACTGATTAACCTAATCCTACCAACCAGGAAGATATGAGCTTGGATGGGTATTCTTCCTTAGTGAAACATTTATTATTCATCAGTGGTCCAGGAAGTTGAAGCCAGCGCTTTTACATGAAGAAAAGGAAAGCCCTCTGTCCCAGACCAACAGATGAACCTTGGTGTGACTGTGCCATTCAACTGACATCTGGACTGCTCTCTCCATAGACATGAAGCAGGACATCCTGCTAAACTGTACCCAGTTCTAAAAGCCACAGATCCAGCGGGGTAATGCTTGTATTTTGGGGGGATTTTTGTTTGTTTGTTTGTTTGGTTGGTTGTTTTTTCAAAACAGGGTTTCTCTGTAGCTTTGGAGCCTATCCTGAAACTAGCTCTTATAGCCCAGGCTGGCCCCGATCTCACAAGATCTGCCTGCCTCTGCCTCCCAAGTGCTGGAACTGAAGGCTGTGCCACCACCACCCAGCGTACGTTACTGAACTCTGGCTATATTTTTACACAGTGATAGACAACTGAAACAGCCACTCTCAGTGAACACACTCAGTAGCTCCTCACCGAGCCTTTGCAGTGAGTGGTAGAATAACGTAGCCGGAAACAAATGGCTTTATATTTTTGCTTCTGTAGTCTTCAGCCAATGGGAAGCTTCAATGCGATGGCGGGTTTAGGAGAAGGGCTAATCAGGTGTCCAGTAGAGTCTAGAGAGTCTTGTGGGCTTCTCACAAAGATCCTGCTGCCTTTCGTGGGCAAGAGGTGTTAACCTGCACTACTCTTCCAATTAGGATTATAAAACTTTAAGATTTATATTTATACATATTTATATATTTATATTCAATTTCTAATACTGATTTGGTTCCATTGAGATACTGGGACTACAGAAATATGAAATGGCTTTTTTTCATGTTGCCAGTGTTATTTTCAAAGACACAGCTGTGTTATTTTATACATATCATCATACCAGATAAACAGGTTATTGAATTTAGGGTTTGAAACTCCGAGAAATAATTAACTACAGCCTTCAAGAGAAACTAAGACCTGAGTTTTCTTATTCGTATGTCACCCTGAAGGTTGTGCACTAGAAGAGGTTCACAGAGGCTGTGTATGCTAGCTACTGTTTACTCAGTCATCCACAGTAATAGAGAATAGCAGTGGTTAAAATGGTAGTATAGCTAATATTCAGACATTTTTTATTTAGAGAGTCATTATAACAATTTGACCTCTCCCACAAGTATTTAGGCTAATATTAAGGTCCCCCCTCTTTGGGTTCAAATCTACTGTTGCTGTAAAGGAAGAATCTATTTGGGTAGGAGAGGTGAGTCAGTTGATTACAGACATGTTCCGTTGGGGGCTGTGGGTTTTGGGGGCTCTCCAGGTGTGACTCATCAAGAATTTCTTTACTTAAAAGTTCTTGAGTGATTGAGGGCTTGAAACAGTAATAAAAAAATGTGAGACAGTTTTCCCTATTAGGTTAACAACATTTAAATGAATTTTAATTAACTTTAAATAAATTATGTCTAGTCTAGGTTATAGGGAAAGTGACTTATGCACAGTTCGTGGGAGTGTAAATTGGCATAGCCTGTTTATAGAGTAATTTAACAAAATCCTTCAACATTTTAAGTCCACTTCATGTCTAAGAATTTATGCCAAGAAAATATTTTTATGTTAAAAAATGTTCATTAAAACACTGTTGATAGGAACAAAAAAAATTAATGCAACCTGATACTTGTCAGTAAAATTAAATATACCATGAAATAAATAAAATGAAGGTGACTACAGCCAGTTAAAGGGAAATATTTGTATAGGTACTCAAAATATATCAATATTTTTTAAATTATTCATTACACACACACACATACACATCAAATTTGTTATTTAAAATGTCAATCTTGTATATGTATAACAAAGCTGTCAAGAACATTAGCAACATCAAATCTTCTAAATTGGTTTCTCAGTGGAGAAAGTATCCTAAGTAATTTGAATATTTTTTAGTGAATATGGTTAATTGTAAAGGCAAGTTATTACATACCAAATATAAAAACAAGAGTCTGTTTGAGACAAAGTAAGATTTGCTACCTAAGAAAACATTATTTTGGTTATCCAGAATAAATATGCTTGTATTCATAGACTACATGTTGGTTTCCCGGCCACTCAGACCTGAATAATCACACAAAGACTTTATTAATTACAACACTGTTTGACACATGGCTTAGGCATATTCCTAGCTAGCTCTTAAATCTTAAATTAACCCATTTCTACTAATCTATGTATCACCACGAGGCTGCGGCTTACTGGTAAGGTTCTGGCTTCTTTTTCCTTGGGCAGCTACTTGGCATTTCTTTGACTCCACCTACTCTTTCTCTATATCTCTCTTCAGATTTCCTTCATGGCTCTATTCTGCCTTGCCATAGGCCAAAGCAGCTTCTTTATTAACGAGTAGCAATAAAACATATTCACAGCATACAGAGGGGAATCCCACATCATATGCTAAAACAATGCCCTTGAGATTTGATTTTATACAGGACAAAAGAACAAAGAATGAGGTTGCAAATGATTGCTTACTATTGTATTGTTCAGTGAAAACACACAGGCTAAGGGCTTTGGAGATGACTCAGCAGCTAGAGCACTTTCTGCTCTTGCAGAGGACACAGGTTTAGTTCTTAGCATATACTTGGTTGCTCATAATCGCATGTAACTCCAGTTCCAAGAGATCTGACTCCCTCTTCTGTTCTCTGTGGTCACATGAATATATAGGGTGCACATAACAGACAAACAAGCAGGCATACATATGAATAAAATAAAATAGTTTTAATGAAAAATTAGATAGATGGCTAAAATACCAGTTTCTCTGTCAGTACAAAAGTTTCAAGATAGTTGCCTTCAATCACAACCACAGAGAAAGGGTGTTTGGGGAAGAGTCCAGTGAAATAGGACTTGAACCATGGCGTCCTGCCATGGATGAGATCAGAGAAGCATTGCTTAGTGCCTCCTTCGAGATTGAATCAGAAGCCGCGGGTCCAAGCTTTTTCTAAATGGCTGTGTAACGTGTTTCACTAACCTTATTGATCTACCTGTCATCTATCTATATACAGAGCTCACTTACACATCCAAGAGTGTAACCTATGAAAGGGTAAAAGTAATGTCGATTGAGACGTTAGACCCACAAAAAAGTTTTTTTCCCTACACCAAACCATGAATTGACAATTTTAGCTATAAAAATGTAAGACTTGACAAAGAATGGATTGGTATTAATTATAAAACATAATACTTGGTTGTATTGTTTTTGGTAGATCATTAGTCATGGGGCAGTTAGCAGTTTGACACCATGAAAAGCAGTTGTCGAGCTCAATTTTAATAATTTTAATGTGTTTTCAAAGCATTTTCTTTAGGAGTGTGTTTGGATAACATTACTCTCTTCTTGCAAAATGAACTTGTGTTTTGTTTCAAAATCAAATCTGAACAAAACATTGAAGTCTGGCATACCCAACAAGGAATGAAAGTCATCTAAGTGGGCGGGGTGGTATGGTGGATACTGTAGCCAGCTCACAGTAATGTAACTGGACTGCTCTTTAAATTAAGTGAATTTGTATGTCTGCTTTCTCATAATGGAATCAGTTTTGATATACTCTTTGTTCGTGCTGTTACTGCTCCAGTCTGAGGGTTCTTTGTATTAACTTTTTAAAGTTACATTACAAAGAGGTTTTAAGATTTCCCAACAGGCTTTTATTTAACCAAAGCTTTTGATCTCAAACCTGCTGGGGCCTAGTGAAATCCTCACCAATTCTCTGGTAACTCTTCACTATTGGAATTTGAAAAGACCCACCTGAAGGATTTAACTCCCTGGAAGGTCCCAGCTGCCCTTCAGCTCACTCCTCTATTCAAGCTGACAGTGAGGGTTCTGGCAACCCCTTTGTGATCTCTAAGCAGCCTAAGGTGTCCTTTGCAGTTGTAGTCCCCGGGAAATAAAAATCAGGAGGACACAGACCTATATACCTCATGTCCTGTCACCTTCAGTTGAAGGGGACCACAGGGAGTCTGCTTAACAACCTTTGCTACCTAAATACCTCTTGGACGGGGGAGCACCATAAAAGAACTTTCATTGCATCCATTACCCCACTGCGGTGCATAACAAATTAGATTTAAAAGGCTACCTCTTTCCCTTAAAGCTATTTTCATCATTTCTTTAAAATTTCAATTTAGTGTCTAGTGACAGAATCTTCTATCATGTACTTTAAAACTCTGTAATGACAATCACTCTAACGGAACACTGGTTCCAAAGACCTAGATTTATGTTATTATAGGCAAATCACACTTTAGAACAAGTAGAGGAAGGAAAAGAAAAAAAAAAAAAAACGATGCTTAACAGATGTAGATGTAAAACTCTCTGCAGCAAACACCAGCTGGGGATCACTTCAAAATAAAAGTTTGAATTAATTTTGTTTATCCCACAGCCCCCATTTAGGGGAAGAATTGGAAGTTGAGTTTGAAATTTACCTACTCTGTGTATTAACCTGCTTAAGAAAGTGTAAACTCATACAAAGAACACTCTTGATTGCAGCGTTTAAACATTTCGTTAATTAGTAACTCCGCCACACAGAGGCTTCAGGATATAGGGACAACAGCACGGATGAAAACCCTATAAAGTTTTGCAAAGAACATGCTGTTCGCCGCCTTTGAGGGAAGACCAACTTCTTCTGTGCGGCTTCTCCTAAATATTTCTTGCTTTTCTATTCTTAAGATGTCTTCATTATTGGAAAAAACATCAGCTGTATAGCGATAAATATACATTGACTGCAGGAGAGGTCATCATTCTGTTGATTAAGCCTCAAATTAACCTCACCTTCATATCAAATAACTGGGAAGAAGTCTCTCTGGGGGGGACCATGCTTGCTGTTGCTCACCCACGGCTCCTTCAGGGTGCACTGTGCACTCTGCCTCTGGTCCCAACCGAAGGGGCTCTTGGCATAAAGTGGCTTTGCCCTCCTGAGCTCTCGGGCAACTATAGAAAAGTAGTCTTGACCAATTGCAATGTTTTCAATTCACGCTAATGGCAAACCACGACCAAGCCTGTAGAACATGGCCCTGTGGTTCATTGTGATATCCGTGATATAACATTTGTTTATATCACATGTCAGTTCGTGTCTCCTTCTGCCTAGCTGCCTGATGGATGGCCTCCCCCAAAAAGAGCCTACAGTCTCCAGAAATGCTAAAACGTTGATAGTTTGGTTAGGCAAAACCAGTGGACACCGAGCTGTAAAGATCTTTCTGGCTGTCCTCCAATGCTGGCGTGTGGCCACACATTACCGTACCTGGGCTTTTCTGTGTATGCTGAGTGTTTGAATTCGGGTCCTCGGGCTTGCACAGCAAATGCTCTTATTTGCTGAGCTGTCTCCTTAGACACCCCCCCCCCAGTGAATTATTTTGTTATCAATACACGCAACATTATGCTCAGAAATCTCAAGTGCTGACAGTTGTCCATCAAATGACATCACATAGAACTTTCATATTATTAACGTTTTTTATTACCACCGTCTGTTTGTGGGGGGGAGGGTGGCTAGTTTGTGATAATAAATGCCAAAACCCTGGAGGTTTTTCTTAGACAACAGATTTTGTAGCAATTGGTATTTTTAACTATTGGGGAAAAAAAAGCACTGTTTATTACTAGAGATATACCTGTTTTATTTCATATTTTCTATATTAGGACATGAATATTTATCCTTTTTCAAATTGTCGTTGGAAGGAAATTCCTACAGCCTTTCTAATACATGCAAATCTGTATTGTATTTTCATTTATAAACATTGTGTTCAAGGCTACCAGGATTCTAAATGATGCATGATAGTGGTCTCGAAATTCGGTTTGGGCTGCCTCTATCCCTACTGCTTGCTTTGCAGCATCAACATTTGATTTTTGAAAATCAAAAATCCTGCTCCAGAGGTGGCAAAGGAAATATTCTAAAAGGTTATAGAGGACATTCTCTGTAATCAAGGTTAAGACAAGAAAAATGGCGCCTCGGGGAACACGTCAACCGAAAGGAAAACTTGACCTAACACCAAGCTCGCTATCAGACTCAACAGCTGCCACATCAACCAATGAGCCTAGAGGGGAGGCAGCCAGGAAGTCAGGTGCCGAGCGATGCTGGAGAGAGTCCCTTCCAGAGACCCTGGCAGCGGGCCGTTCAGCTGCTGTACAACCACCGCACAAGCCCAGAGGTGTTGGATCTGGTTTTGGACCACAGCAGGGGAGTGAAGTACAAACAATACTGTCAACAGCAAGACTGTCAAGTTAGCACAGATAATATATTCATGGGAAGAGATATTGCGCTGCTGTGAGTGTTCTAGAAGGATGGCGGGCCAAGGGAACGCACTGAGCAGCTCTGCAAGCGCAAAGTACCCCCCGAGGCAGCCCCTGAGCAGGAAGGCTCCACTGGCCTCTGGCCTTTCCCTTCTTGCAGGAAGCCCGTCTTGTGACGCGAACTCTCATGAGTCTGAATAGAGGCTTAAGTACCTGTTTAAGGAAAGGGTATAGTCGGGAAGGATGCCATATTCAGATTTCAAAAGAGAGGGGGCTTTGCTTTTGGCATGAGTAACAAAGAGCTGTCATGTTCCTTTCCTTCAGTAGAGAAAACAAGTGACCCAAAAATAGAAAATAAATGACCCTTTCTGTGATTAGCAACTCATTGTGTTTGCTTCACGTCAAGAATGCTGTCAACAAACTAATAATAAATACTCACTGATCACCTCTCCAGACCAAAGCAAATAAGCAGAGACCACATCTGTGCTGCAGGTCTTGGATGACTGACATGTTCGCCACTCAGGAGCCCGGGGCTTTTGGAGGGTGTTGCCTGACGACAGCAGCTTTTCTCCGGCGTTGAGCAGTCGGGTGGGGATTCTGAATTTTGAGCTCCCTGTACAGACGGCTATCCTGGTTAGGTGATTGTCCGTCTGCTGTGTGGCTTCCAGATTGTACCACTGTGGTACTGAAACTTGGTATGGCCCCCAGGGAAACCTCCCAGACTGACAAACATCAGTTCTCTATAGCCACTAGCACCTGAAATTGGACCCTGAGCAGAGTGCGTTTTCAGTAAACACTTGGTAGGCTTAATAACAGCCACTAGGAATGGAGGTAATTCAGGAAGTTTGAAGCAAGGTAGAAGTTATACCATTTATTCGTTTATTGAAGGCTATTTCTCTTGGTTTTTTTGTTTTTCTGACTTCACTGAGGTATGATTGAGAAATAATAATTGTATATATTTATTATATAGAATTCAGTGTTTTTATATTTATATACTGTAAATGTATTACCATAATTCAATCAATTAATATACTAATACTTCACACTGTTACCTGTTTTTGTTTTTCTTTAACGTGGTAAGGGCAGTGGAAAGTTTTGCTCAGAACACAGTATGTATTTATTACTAACTATAGCTGTCACTCTGTCCCTTAGGGCTACAGTTTGTAGACTTTTACTTAGGGCTATAGTTTGTAGACTTTTACTTACAGGCTTGTTGTCTTTGGGTTTCCACTACTGTGATGAGACACCATGACAGAAAGCAAGCTGAGGAGGAAAGGGTTTATTCCGCTTACACTTCCAAGTTGCTGCTCGTCACCAAAGAAGTCAGGACAGAAATTCAAACAGGGCAGAATCCTTGGAGGCAGGACCTGATGTAGAAGCTGTGGAGGGGAGCTGCTCGCTGGCTTATTCCCCATGGCTTGCTTGCTCAGCCTGCTTTCTAGTACAACCCAGGATCACCAGTGCCCAGAGATGGGACCGCCCACAATGGCCTGAGTCTTCCCCCATCAACCACTAAATAATAAAATGCCCCCCCCAAAAACAGATCTTAAGAGATCTTGTAGATATATATATAGATATATATCTCAGTTAATGGTCCTATCCCTTCAGATAACTCTAGTTTGTGTGTCAAATTGACATAAGACTAGCCAGAACACTTGCATTTGGTTTTTTGTTGGTTTTCATTTTTTGTTTGTTTGTTTTGAGACAGGCTTGCTGGTAACCAAGACAAGACTGGAACTAGCTAAGCTGCACGGGGTCACCTTGAACTTCTGATCCTTGTATTTCCCCTTCTCAAATGCTGTGCTGTGGCTTGAACCCGGGGCTTTGAACATGCTAGGCAAACATTGTACCAATAGAGCTGCATCCCCCACTCCCCCCTCATTTTTCTTATAACAAAGGATTTGTACCCTTTTATCAATCTCTTCTCTCGGCCTTCAACTTGTACTGTAGAGTGGGGTGATGGAGGAAGGTCATTGGTTAATTAAATAAAGAAGCTGCTTGCCCTGATAGGTTAAAACATAGGTGGGAGGAGTAAACAGAACAGAACGCTGGGAGGAAGAGGAAGTGAGCTCAGACTCGACAGCTCTCCTCTCGGGGGCAGACACCTCAGAGAGACACGATGCTCCACTCTTGCAGGCAGAGGCGAGAGCTCTGCTCTCTGAGGCACACGCGATGAAGCTCCGACCCAGGATGGACGTAGGCTAGAATCTCCCTGGTAAGCCACCTTGTGGGCTACAGCAGATTATTAGAGATGGGCTAGTCCAGGTGCGAGAGTTAGCCTAAAAGAGGCTAGATAGAAATGGGCCAAGCAGTGATTAAAAGAATACAGTGTCCATGTAATTATTTTGGGGCATAAGCTAGCCAAGCGGCTGGGGCGCTGGGGACTCAGCCCCGCCGCTTGTATTTCAACAGTGGGGGATGTGGAAGGTATTGAAAAAGTGTAAGTGAAGTGTAATAGAAATGCATATATAACTAAAACATCATACTATACAGGTGCACAAAGACGGGTACTTAGTATGGCCACAGGTTACGTGGTCAACATGTGTTTGGTGAGGCCGAAGATCCCTAAGAGCAGTCTAGTACTCATTCCAAGACTATGGACGCCGCCCAGTGTGAATGACCTCACATGTCTCATTGAATTTTCATTACGACCTTAAGTAGATATTGATTTTCCATCTCACGCATATGAAAACCCAGGCTAACACTGCCAAAAAACATTGTGTGAGTTTAGTAGAGAGGCCAACCAGGTTCTCCATCCAGTGAGAATGACTCAGGGCTCCATGGAAGGATATACATCAGTGAGAACGAGCAGGAGCCTGCCATTCAGAAAGCTAAGGTTATGCAGCCTTTTTTGTGCAAAACCCTAGCTGAGTTGAGAAGCTTCCTCAGAATAAGAATGTCTGTCTCCCAGTGTGTGCTTTTGTGTCCTGTGTGGATGCCTCTCATTGTTGGCACCGCCTTGTTTCTGAAAGACTTTCCCTGATATCTCCTTGTGCCTGACCTGCAGACAGGGCGGGGTCTTCCACACCCAGTTATCCAGCAAGGAGGGAACAACTAATTTCAAACCTAATTGGTGAATGAGTGGATAATTTTGTCTGCCAATTTGACTAGCTCGATTTAACAAAAATCTATTTTTATTTTTTATTTTTATTTTTGTTAAATCAGGGGTAAATGTTGTTTGAAGAGGTTCAGGGTATTTTGTTTTGTAAGACAGGGTCTTACTATGAAGTTTTAGACAGGCTTAGGACTCACTGTGTAGGTCAGGATGGCCTCAAATGCCTCAAATGTGTAGAGATCCACTTCTGCTTCTAAAGGGCTGGATTAAAGGTGTGCACCATCACACCCAGCGGTTTGTTTTTGATAGGATAGACACATCTTTGAATAAATCAGATTACCCTTGATAATGTGGGCAGGTCTCCTCCAGTCAGTAGAAGGCATTAAAAGACTAAGTTTGTGGACAAAGTAGGAATTCAGCCCCAAGACTCTCTTCAGGTTTGATAGGTGATTTTAACTTTTCTCTGCTTCTCCAACCTGGGGTCTGCTTATCTAACTGATTTTACATTACTTTTGAGCATTGACAATGATTCTCTTTCTCTCTTTCTCTCTCCCCCCAACCCTTTACCTCTCTTACTGTCTCCTTGGAGAACCCTCATTCATAGACCAGGGCCCGAGGTGCAGGAACATTAGCAACCACTGATAAACGGGCTGTATTTGATTATATCCATTGTACTAATGAAAAGCGGTAAAAAAAAAAAAAAATGGAAAGTAACCAGTTGATTTAAGAAATGAGTGACAAGCCTAAGAATACCTTAAATAAATAAACATGAGATTGTTCTAAGTTGGCATGTGGAGTATCAGACAGTCAGTCACAGAAAAACATTCTATGTTATCATTATATTTAGAGCAAGCCCTTCCACTGAGGGAAAATGGGCAGGATGGTTTAGCTGAAGTTCAGTGGGTGGTGGGCCCGGAAGGTAGTTTTATCTAGCACCTACTGGGTGTCAGGGGCTCTGGTGTACTTGACATCAGTTATCACAACAGCTGTTCTTGCTGAGCCCTGAATTTTAGAAATCGTGTCTGTGGTGATAGTTGGTCAAGGGAGGGGCTTTCTTCTTGACTCTGGACCCTCCAGTCAGTGCTTCTGCGCACGAATGGGCTAAGCTTGCCCTCTCTCTAGACTTGTTCGTCTTTGTTGTTCTCTGCTTCTTCATCTTTTAAATTGTGCCCTGAATACTCTCTCAAGGGACCCATTTTGCTCTCAGCAAAGCTGAATCCAGCTTGCTGCTGCTCTCGAGGCTACTGGCTTTTGTTTTGCTTTAGACTGCATGCAGCTGGGGGTTTAGGCCCAGTGATCTCTCTCATGTAGACTACACTAGACTCTACGTTACACGCGGACAAGAGCTGCATATAGTCTGTGCCATCTACAGCGAGAAGGTCACTAAAACATACATGGCGTGTCAATTGGAATCCATTTGAAACCAAGGCTTCCTGGGGCCAAAGATTCCCAGGTGCATCTCATTGCCTCCTGATTCTTCCCAGTAAAAATGTCCATGTTTCTCAATTTTTGAAAAGAAATGGGAAAGCACCTGATCATTTCCCCCAATCTCTGCCCCAACTCAGATACTACCTATACAGAAATTTCTTTTAAGACAATACTGTGTTATTTTACCATTTGAGAACTTTTCTGAGCAGAAAGACTTACAATGAAATCTTCTTGTTTCAGGCTAGGAAGCCAAATTTTGGAGCACATATACAAAACTTTTCTCCACTAAGTGTAAAAGCTGGTTAACTATTTTTCTTATGTGTGTACCAGCTTGTCTGTATGCAGGCTGTGTGTAGGTAGGAGCCCGAGGAGTGTAAAGAGGCTGTCACAGGAGGTTATAAGCTACCTATGTGGGTGCTGGGATCAAACCTGGGTCCTCTGCAAGCATAGTAAATACTCGTGACATCTGATCTATCTCTCCAGCCCCTTTGTTTGGTTTTGTTTAACTGTACCACAAATATATACAAGAACAACCCAAAATATACAGATCTACTGAATTGTCCTAGAACTAGGACAATTTAACTGGAACTAGGAAACTAGTCCTAGTTAAACCTGTACTTTTAAGGCATTTCAGCTAAATACATTAAAGCTTCAGTAATATGTGTTTACTGATTATGAATGCTACGTAAGTCTATTATGTCATATTGGAAACAAATGTTCTGACTACCTATAAAGAGAATGTATCTCAGTGACTTTTTTTTTTTTTTTTTTTTTTAGCTGCCTTGATTCCACTAAATTGTTGGCTCTCTTGCAGAAAGGACAAAACTAAAAGTCTGTGTGGAAAAACAAATCACCTTTTCTGCACCTTCTCTTTGCCTGCCCATTTACTACCATGTTTCTCAGATCTTGGCATGTTTAGGTGCCAAAG
This sequence comes from Microtus ochrogaster, assembly GCF_000317375.1. Lineage (NCBI taxonomy): Eukaryota > Metazoa > Chordata > Mammalia > Rodentia > Cricetidae > Microtus > Microtus ochrogaster. The sequence continues at coordinate 58,642,381 of NC_022011.1, read as the reverse complement.
TATCTGCTTCAAACTTTTCAGACAGCTATGCACAGGGTTCGGGTCCTAATAGTTCAGCTTCAAAATCATACAGTGTCATGGCACTCCAGTCTAGACTCTTTAAAATGTGCAGGAAAGCTCCCCCCATTCCATAAATTCATGTGGGATTCAAAATCTGATTTTACTTTCTAAACATGTTTCAGTCTGTCTACTATAACGTGATTGGTAACACCAAATATGACGTCTATGTCTATAGAATTCCACATTAATGGATAACTCCATCAGTTAGGGATATATTCATCTTCAATTTACAGAGGAGACAGAAATGTGAGTTAATCCAAAAGTTTCCCCATCTTGAACAAATGTTAGAGGTAAATATCAACTGGCTTGGGGCCCACAACTCAATATTGTCAGGACAGATGTCAGTATAGTGTCCTTTCCTTAACCATAGTGCCTGTCAGATGAAAGACAGATGCTACTCCTCTAGACAAGGAGAAGGCAAAAGCATCTGGATTTGCCTTCCAACTCTGTCTTATTGGATGGAACTTCAGGTGGATCTACTCAGCATCTTGGAAGTCAGGGCAGTATTAAAAGGTTGTATTGCCAACATGAATTCTTTGTATAAGGAGACAACGCAAGGATCGGCGTTTGAGGCTCTGTTAGTATTACCCTCCACAGACTCTTTGGAAAGCAAAACTTTTGGGCCAATGGCCATTACAGTGGCCCACATATCTAAATGTCAGTTTGCTTCTGCCATGTCCACTGAGTGCTGGAACTAAGGATATTCACCACCATACCTGGCTCAAGTGAACAAAAACATGTTTATTTCCCTTACACAGGAAGGACAAAGAGTCTCACTACTAAACTCTTTTGGATATATCCTATTAAGCTGTAGAATGTGTATTTATGCTACCTAAGATCCCAGAAAATATCAAAGATAGAATGTAATAAAAAAAAAAAAAACAAGAGTAAAAGTTAACTGGTTATGGCCCTTGACAGCTTCCAGTGTCCAAGAAACCTACAGCTGGAGAGAAGCTCACAGCCCCAAAGTGACAAGATGTCCAACCAGACCATTCTCCTTGAGGAAGGTTAAGTAAACCCAGCAGGGGACCTAAGATACTGGAGCATGACAAAGTCAACTGTAAATATGTGAACTAATAAAAGAAGCAAAAGACAAAACTGCTATAAAGTGAAAGAACAAAACATTAATGACAAGGAAAGCTAAGTTTGAAAAATAAAAACCTACAGAAAAGAAATCTGGTGACGTAAATACAGTCCTGGCTCAACAGCTAATCAACAGTTAAGGAACCCCTGAAACTGCGAGATATACCCGGATAAAGTACCGCCAGCTAATACAGAGCAAAGACCGAACATAAAAGAAATAATCCAGAAACCACATTTATCTATAAGCAGGTATAGAAAGGGAAGATGAATGAAAACAAATCTACATTTAGACATATCACGGTAAAAACAAATAATTGAAAAGTAGTGCGCTTATTATGTTATATGGAGTAGGAAAAGAGCTCTAGAAAGTGTTTGCCAAGCAAGCCTGGATCCTCAGCATTCAGGTAAAAAGCCAAACACAGCTACTTACACTTGTAGTGTGGATGGCAGATGCCTGGAGCTTGCTAGCCAGCCAGCCTAGCCTGACCAGCGAGCTCCCAGTGAGAGACACTGCTCAAAAATAAAGTGGAAATCAGTCAACGTGCAGACAGTAAGAGTGCTCAGGTCTAGATGAGCCATTTGGGTTACATCTCTTCCCTTGATGCTCATGGATCACCTCTGAAGTGGGTGTGTCCAGAAAGAGTTTATAAAAACCTGGAGGAGACACCAAAGCCAAGCAGCACTTGTCTGGCATTGCAGTTCAGTTGCATACATCACAGCAGCCGAGAAGGCCAGCACATGATCAAGCCAACCAATACCCCATCGCGGAGGAGATATACCCCATTGCCGAGAAGATATACCCCATTGCCGAGGAGATATAAAGTCTCTGCTACTGAGGAGCCGGTAGCAAGGGATGGCTGCTGGGGAGGGAGAGTTAGTGCTCTTCAGGGCTGCAGGCCCTAAGAGGCTACCTGTGCGCATGCAAGACAGCACCAAATGGACTTAGTGTGTAAGAGGAGAGAAAGAGAAGAGAGGGACTGACAGACAGACAGACATACAGACAGAAACAAGCAGAGACACAGAGAAGGACATACACACAGAGAAAGACGGAGACAGATAAACACCCACAGAAACAAGATAGAGTGACAGAGACTCAGAGGAAGAAGGAAGGGGGGAGAGGGAGAGGGGGAAAGAGAACATAAAATTGAGAAGGGAAAGTGGTGGAAAAGATAAGGAAAGAATTGGAGAGGAGGGTATGTGTTTATGCATTAAAGGTAACTAGAAGAAAAACTCCAATTATCTAAGCCATGGTAATTTTACTGCTCTACATAGAGAGCCGCAGGTCAGCTAGGGTTGCATAAGACCCATCTCAAAATGAGTGAGTGAAAGAATGAATGAATGAACAAATAAAATAGGAAATATTAACTATCCTTGTTCATCTCAAGAACTTTCTCTTTGTGACTTTGTCAGTTCTATTTTTTTTGTTTTGTTTTGTTTTGTTTTTTTGGTTTTTCGAGACAGGATTTCTTTGTGGTTTTGGAGCCTGCCCTGGAACTAGCTCTTGTAGACCAGGCTGGTCTCGAACTCACAGAGATCCGCCTGCCTCTGCCTTCCGAGTGCTGGGATTAAAGGCGTGCACCACCACCACCCGGCTTGTCAGTTCTATTTTTAATAGAGACATTCATCCCTTTTTTAAAAGCTCAGCTATGTATTATATTTTTTTGTTATACAATGAAAAGAATTTTCATGTGATGAGAGAGGGGGTTGTTTGTATTCGCTCGGGTTTCATGTCACCGGAAATAAGAAGCCCATTGGTGGGCACAGCTTTTATGAATTAACTTTACTGCGCTATCAAAAGGCAGCCATGGTTCAGATAGTCCCTGTCATTGCTGAGGTTCTAAGAACAGAACCCAGTCACTGCTGGAATCCCATCTGCCCCAGTCCACTTTGCAATCTCTATACACCTACATTTTGTGGTGCTGAGGATCAAACCCCAGAACTTTGAACATACTAGGCACATGCTATGCCACTGAGGTAAAGCCTTGGACCCTCCATAGGGTCATTGATTCTATATTTCAGATTATATGCATGACATAGGGATAAGGATAAATAACAGGTGTAAAGTTATATGCTTATCCTACTTTGGATTTCTTTAAGTAAATGATGCCAGAATGTTTTCTGAAGGGTGTGTGTGTGTGTTTCGCTTTTTGAGAGAGGGTCTTACCATGTAATTCCTGGCTAACCTAGAACTCAGAATAAAGGCCAGGCGAACCTCAAACTCACAAAGATCACCTGCCTCTGCCTCCCTAGAGCTGGGATTAAAGTGCACACCAGCATGCCTGGCTCCGAAAAGTAGTGAATATGTTCTATAGGATATAGAGTGTTAATTTTTTTCTATTCCTTTGAGATCAATTTCTGTCCTTTCCTCTCCTATTATGAACCCCCAAAAGGAAAGTGATGAAGCCAGTTCTGATTTACATCGTGAGTTCTAGGACAGCCAGGGCTATGTAGAGAGAACCTGTCTCAAAAACAAACAAAGAAACAAAACTCACCACCACGACAAAAGTCTATGAAAAAGACGAAAAAATGTTCAAAGAATCTGTGAGGAGAAACAGAAGTGAGCGGAAAATCAAGTAATAAACTGAAAGGAGGGAATTACTAAAAGTTATAAAACATTGTGATGAGGATGTCCATAGAATTCTGGGAGAGGCAAAGAATTCTGGGAGATGCGGCCTGTGGTCAAGATGCTCTCCACTGTATCTCCTGGACAGCCTCCATAGCTCTGTCAGCTACAAGTGATTCTTTCATTTAGTTTCATTCAGAGAACATAAGCAACTTATTGAAGACGGAAGAATTAGTAAACACTAGAAATTCACACCCAAACGTATGTGTACTGGAAAGAAGTAGGCGGGCCACTCTGTCCCTCTGGAAAGAGCAGAGACGTTGGTCTTCTTCTGGGCCCCTTTTCTCTAACTAATTACACAGCTGGTTACTACAGAACAAAGGAGGACAAACAGAGAAGAAGGGTGACCAGGGTGAGCGGGGCCTGGCAGGGAGAATGGAAGATGATTCATTGAAAACCCTTTGTCCTGCAGCTGTGTCTGTGGTGACACCCTGGGCCTTGCAGGGTGGGGATCTAGATGGGAGGAACTGAGGCATTTTCAGGCCCAGGCAAGCCACAAAACAGCCATGAAAGGTCTTCACATTTCTCTCCCATTTTCTTTCCCAAGGCCTGGCTTAGCCTGGCCTTAGGGAGCAAGCCTTCCTCCAGAGAGGCTAGCCAGCAGGCCAGGGGCTCTTCATTGCCATTCTTATTAAAACCCAAACCCTCTACCGCTTCCACTTCACCCACCAAGAGCATCGGCAGGAGGCAGAAATGGAGAGAACTGTGACTTGGTACCAGCCAAGGTGACTGTCAAGTCTTCAGTTTAGCAACAGGGAGAGCAAGAGTGCGCAATAAATACATGGTAAGGTAAAATGACCTGGTCATTAGGTTTTTTTTTTTTTTAAAAAAAGAATGAGAATCTTGCCCTACTTAAGAATGGTCCTTGAAGTAGTCATTTTTACTACTTCAAAATATTATCATTCCCATTTTATGATTTTTTGAGTAAGAAATAAAGGTCACTTAAAAACTCTCCAAGTTTGCTGTTATCTCGAATTAATTCTTGATAAATCCATTATTTAAATTTTTTCTATTCTAATTAAAGAAGGGCTTGGGGCTCTTAAATAAGAACAAGTGTTTAAGAAGGACTATTTAGAGCCTGCTAAAAATTTCAGTGAGGGAGTAGGAGTCTCAAATCTACAAATGTTAAATTGTCCTGGCTTTTGAGCTCTTTCCCCTTTCAAGTTCCTAGGTTAAAAATTAAGCCCCTGCAGGGAAGGGCACCTGCATTTGTTTGCCCTATTATGCTGCTATCCTGAAATGCTTTACAGCTGTCTAAATTAGCATAATTAAATCCACATCAATTAAAAACCTCAAGCCCCCTGTCCCCTTCACATGTAGATGATGACATTTGTCTAAGGTGCGAAGTAACAAAGGGGCCTTTTTTACAGTTGAAGACCTGGCTGAAAAGGTCACTACAAGGATTGGTCTATTGTAACGGGTTTACCTTACCGCTAGGCAAGTGGTCAATGAGAGTTATTTGGTCAAAGTAGCGGCCGTTTGCATTTCAATGGCGCTGGCCATTAGAGCCGTGCGTTTTACAACAGGCCTTGCCTCACAGAGCTCTTTATCCCCCAGTAATGAGAGAAAACAAAGAGGCATTCTGACCTGGTGGTAGAAGCCTTTCCTTTTAAAGGAGGGAAGCCTGGTGACCTTAGCGGAGAGAGAAGTCTGCTCTGTGTGGTGCTGGCAAAGAAAATTCCTGGAGATGGAAACTGACGTGAGGTCCAGGGGTTAATTTCTGGAACAGAAAAATTTGCATACAAATGAAAAATGATGGGATTTCTGTTATCCCAAATTTTCAATGTCATCAGCATCAAACAGCAGCCCACGTTCCCTTCCCATTTGAAGAATAGTCATTGCCTTAGAGAAAGGGGCACCTGGTGGGTAGGCAGCTCGAGGCAGGTCACGACAATCTGCGCAACTTCATCTCGAGCATCATCTTTGTCATCTTCCAAAAACACCCGAACGATATTCACTTGTATAATTACAGACTGCTCTGGCTCAGCAGGGCGTGGCACAGGGTGAACTTCTTTGAGCCCGTACTTTTTTTTTCAACCCCATGAGTCGCTTCCATTTCCTTCACACAAGATCCCGGAGCGTGGCAAATGGTCTAGGTTAAAACCAGCAGAGACGACATGAATTCCCCAAGGCTCATTGTCATTTCTTCATTCTTGTTTTGGCTTGTTGTTTACTTGGAGTGGGGTCAGCTAATCCCCTTTTCACATGCCCCTCCCCCCCCATTAATAAGAAAGAAAAGTTATGCTCTGCATAAACTTCAGAAAACATATAAAAGGAGAAGTTTGAACTTGGTGCATCTGAGGATGGAGAAATCCCTTGAGGCCATGAGGCAGGCAACAATAGTCACACACAAAACATGAGGGTAAAATAATATTCAGGCCAATGATTTTCACATACTTATGTACTGTCTGGTCATATGTATGTCTGGTGCAATAAACACCTTAATACACATATAAGAAATTTATCATAGATACCTTAATTTTTTTTGTCAGTCATTTTTATTGTGATTATGACTTGACAAAGAGATTTGAAACCAGCAAGTCCAATAATCTGATGCCCTGTTTGGAAAAAGAGATTCATGTCGATTCTATTATATTTTCACCAAATCTCACAGAGTCAATAGAACAATGGCATAATTAGAAAGTTTGGTACAATGTTCAGCCCCGGCCCTGGTGTGATGGAATTGTTTGAATGCCGATTGGCTGAAACTTGTTTGCTGTGAAGGCAAACATCAAAGGAAATAGTCTATCTCTCAACTCCAGCTCCCAAGTGTCTTGGAAGTATAATACAGGGGAGGCTTAACACTCCCTGCTGAGCAAAGGGCACTGTGATGCTGAAGCCACTGTTAAGTGAAACGCTGTTTGCAAAAGGGCTCTTTATTAGATAAACAGCCAAAGCCTCGGAAAGCATGGGGGAAACACACCCTAGTCACAGACAAAAAATTGGGGGAGAAGACTCTTGAAAGTTAGACCGTATGTGTTGACAAAATTTAGGGATTTTAAAACATGTATCTACACATTTATTTTATAAATTGTACATAAGACTGGCTCCTTTTCCAGTGCAAAATCAAATATTTAGATTTGCACAAACCTATGGAAGCCAGATTTTAGACAAAAAGGGATTTTTTTTTTTTGTCAGACTGTCAGTCTGAATTTCATCGCAATCTGTTCAGCTGTTTTGTTGCAGGCAGGCGTAAAAAGTACCGGGGAAGTGCGTATTTGTATTTATTATTAAAATGAGAGTGCTAAACCCTGCTTTCTAATGACCTTCCATTCTTAAAGCCAATGCCAGTCACGAAGAAGTACATGGTACTCGTGTGAAATACATGCGCAAAGGCACAGGAAGAGGCTGACCGGTAAGTGCCCGTGGCTAACAACTACAAAATAGACTTTTCAACATTTTGTAAAATGATACGGGAGTCTTTTGCCTCAATAAATTTTACTGTACCTGTATGACTTTGCCTTGGAGAAAATGAGAAAATGACAATTGGCTGGTGGCAAAATTGAATGTTTTATTTAATGTCATGATCTCTTTATTCCCATCCTTTATGCTAAAATAAAATTCACTTGAGTTGGCATATTCAACGTCATTTAACATGTACACAATTCCACGCAAAGATTGCCTCCAAGAATCTTCTAGCTAGAACTTGAACCTATGGAAGACGGGTCAGTATAATGATAAACAAGTATTAAATCTTATTTAGTTGTTAGTTTATAGAGCTTCCAGCCATGACTCTTTGGTGCACTGTGCTTTATGTAGAGAGTTGCTTGCAGTTGGAATGAGACTAAGATGTTACTTTTCCTAAGTAAGGCTTTCACACAAAGGGGGGAAATAGTACAGTTGCTCTCACGCTTGACCATGAGAGAATAAACATTCAGAGTCTGTTTTGTAGGTTAAAATCTATAACAAAAAAAAAAATCTACTTTTAACAGAGTGTGTTGGTCTGCCTAAGCTGCTCTAATGAAATACCATGGACAGGGTGGCAATTTCACCCAGCACCATGTTTGAGACATCTATGTTCAAACCTTGATCTGTCCTGAGTGGCAAGGATTTCCTACTTCCTATAAGGGCACAATCCTATTGGGTCAGAACCACCGCCTATGGCATTTAACACTAATTGACCCCACACAGGACTCTCCTCTAAATATATGACATTCTGGCTTATAATACTTCTGAAGAGATTTGTGGAGTCCACACCAAGACAACCAACTACAGGAGCTGCAGGAGTCCTCTCTCCCTGGTCATGTTTATATCAGCTCCCCAGAAGGCCATTCATATCAGAAATTCTGATTTAAATTTTGCATGTTTATGAATAGCAGCATCAATTGCAGCTCCAGGATGTCAAATAGTAGTCTCTGATATAGCTAGGAGGAGTCTCAGTGACTGCTGAGGACGCCATTGACACATATTCAGAGGCAGAAACTGAATTCCTTGCAATGGGTCTACCAAGTACAGGAAGTTGAAAGCAGTGGCCTGTTTCATACAGTTGTCATCTTTGACTTACTATTCTGTTCTTCCATTTTTTTTTTTTTTTGGTCTATATCCATCTGTCCACCTCAAAGAAGGTCTAGTCTTACTGAAAATGGGCTTAAAAATTTCATCGAACCCACTACTATTCTATTAGGTAAAATGAAGTTTTTCATTTATGGAATCGCATTTATGTCAATGGTCAGGCTTTTGCTGGCCTTTTTTATGTTGGAACCTTACGTTGGAATTATTTGCCAGATTTTGAATTTTAGTGAAGATGGCATCTAATACGATGTGGTGTGTAGAACCTAGAACTGTCAAGCTACGAGTAGATTTGTACTTTCTATGAGAACACTGATTAAGTAAATATTCCCAGCCCTGGCAAAGCAGAAATGAGTAAATAAATGAAGAATAAAGATAATGGTACACGTGGCATTTTAAAAGCAAGCACTGGGTATTGTTCATAGGGGTACAGATTGCTATAAAATTTCTAGAAATAAGTATTAAAATGTAGAACAGATTTACAGTTTTGCTAAGGATTTGGATATTTGGGCTTTATTCTAAAAATGTCAGTATACATTTATGAATAAAGATAGAAATTGCCATCCTGTTTTCTATGGCAACAGTCACTACTCAAGAGTTGGCTAAATCAGGTGAGATGTTTGCATAAGTAAACATAATGTAATGTTTAAATAAGATAAAGGAAACCAATGTGGCCTGTAAAGATGTACATGTTACATGTACACAGTGTGATAAAGATCAAAAGTTGTAGAGCGATTTGCATAGAATTCTTTGATGTCACTCCTGCAGCGGTGACAGAATGATATAAAGTGATATGATGCTATAATGACATTTATGGTATGAAATGTGTTGGAATATTCATCTGTCCTGATAACAGAGACTCAGTCTGTAGCACTATACAGAAGCAAGGAGGCAGTTTGGTTAGGTGCATTGCACACTTTTGTATTTCCCAGTTTCTTCAAGTTATCTTTTTATTAGCAGGGACAATATGATAAAATTATTGTGAACGGAATGGAGAAGTATCGGGGACTTTTTTTTTTGTTACAAGAAAGCTAATACAAGAATTAAAAACTTTGGTGTAATGTTCATAGATTCTTCAAGCACTGTGCGATGTGTATTTAAAGTTACATTTATAGAAAGTCAGCCTAATGAAAATGGAAACAATGAGTCTGCGCTTTGATTTTGTTTCCTAATTTCCATGGTAATACACGGTTTTCTGGAGAACATAAGATGATGTATTAAACGACAGGAAACACAGTGAAAAGTGGAGATTGTCAAGATCCGTGTGTGCAGATGTGGGCAAAGCTACCGATCTCTACTTCCCATGAATCCTTTCCCCTTTATTCTGGGAACAGAAGCAGTCATGTTGGTTGTTGGTCCTTTGTTTTTGGTGACTCGGAGAGTCTTCCTCAGTCTGTCGGTGATGGCGACAGGAGCAGAGCTACACCTATGACTGAAATACAGTTAAACTGGGATAGTTGGAGATTTTTTTCTACTTGTTTTATTTTTCAATATCTACTAATTCATTCATGCAACGCACATTCTTATGTGCTAAATACTGAGTAAAAAAGTACTATCTCCTTTCTAATAATATTTCATAGACTCTGTCCAATTATAATTGCAAGTCAGCATATAAGTCAATGATAAATACAAACTAGAAGCAATAAAGGAGATCAGGGAAATAGGTTCACAGTGGCAAAGGACTGAAGGTTTTTTAAAAATAATTTTGATTTGTATGTATGGGTGTTCCCTGCATGCATGTGTGTGTGCCATGTGCATCCAGTGCCCTCGAAGGCAAGAAGAGGGCGTCAGATTCATGGGGAGTGGAATTACATATGGTTGTGATCCACCATGTGGGTACTGGGAGTTGAACCCAGGTGCTGTGGAAGAGCAATTTGTGCTCTTGGCCACTCTCCAGTCCCTAGTTGGAAGTTTTAAGTAGGTCTGAAAAGGCTTCTCAGAGATGACGTATGGAAAAAGATGGGGTATTGAGAGAGGGAAGAAAACCCAGCGGAAGTCTGGAGGAAGATCTGTAGATACAGCAACCTAGCTTGGGATTCTGCTCTAGATGCTCATGGGACAGAGACTAGAGCCGAGAGAAGGAAGAAAAGAGCAGACAGAGGCTGAGGCAGAAGCCCACCAGGCCTGGAGTCAGATTGCATAGCACTGGGAGGTCCGTGTGACAGTGTTGACTTTGCTTCTGAGTGAGATGGAGCCACAGAAATGGCTAGGCGTGGTGGTGTTGACCTATATTTTGGCATCAACCATATCTCCATCATGTTGAATATAGCCCAAGAAAGGGAAAAGGCAGAGGTTGGGGAACTAGTCAGAAGATTCACGTGCCATTCAAGTGACAGGCCAGCTCTTGATGCTCTTGATGCTCTTGATGCTATGGGAACCAGTAGGGTCCTGGAAATAATCTGTTATTTAGCTTCCTCCATTCTGCCAGCACTTCCACATTCTCCTAAGAAGTTATTTTTCTCTCTAAATTAGACTACTGCATTTTTATTCTTGTAACATGAGCACCCGACAAAATTAAGAATATTTATAAATAATTACAAAACTAAGAACCTTTAACAAACTCCGTGACCGTGAGTAAGTCACTTAATCTCTCTGCATTTCATTTACTCCTGTGCAAGCTGAGCAAGTAATAACAAGATGAATCACTTGAAATTGACATTTTATGGGTCAGCTTTCTCTCACATGGCTCACCTCCAGAACCTCGAAGATTGGTTGCTTTGAGGATTAAATGAACAAACACACGTAAAACACTTAGACTCGTGCCTAGCCCATCATAAGAGCCAAATGAACTGTTGGCTGCCGCTGCTCTCATAGTTATTGGTGCTTTCATTTCCAACATTATCTTATTTTCTCAGCCTTATCACAGCATGGTAGCACATAGGATAGGTAGCATCACTCACATTTAAAACACATTTAAAAAGCACCTTCTCCACCTTGTTAAAGGATGTTTGCTTACACATCATGGCACTGGGTCTCAAAACAACCCCCGTGGTATGTACATGCATGTCCAAGTCTGTCTTGCATGTTGAAACTGACAAACAGAAGACAGGTGAACTGGACATGTTTGTTAGTCCTCTGCCAGGTGGGAGCAAAATAGCTGCGGGTTAACTTTGTGTGGGTTTGTGTGGGTGTCTGGTTATTTAATGAATGCATGTATTGAGACATGGTGTCGCTATGTAGATCTGGCTGGCTTCAAACCCACAGAGATCTGCCTGGCTCTGCTTCCCTAGTGCCATTACACCCAGCCTATATGGATATTTTCGTTGTCTAAATGGCTGAAAGCCAAGTTCAGAGCTGAAGGTGTCTTCATAGCCCAGGTCAATGATTTTGTTCTTTCCTTGGGAAGCTCTTGGCTTCTATCTGTTGCAGAGGCAGGCAGGGCACAGAGTATGACGATGCATTCCTGTGTCTGTGTCTTCTCTACTCCCATCCCACATGTATATTGGATTTTTCCACTCCTGCCTCAAAAATAGTTAAAAATGAACAAGGAACCACATGAAGGACCGAACTGATGAATATTCTCATTTTATCCTTAGAAAACAAGACAACGCATAAGAAGTAGATTGCCTGGTTTCAAACAACCGCTAAACAAGGAAGCCTGAAACCCAGGTGGCAGAAAAACCACATCCAGAATGCCATCAAATATGAGAAAAGCTTCAGACCAAAACGTAGCAGTAGGTGTGCTCAGCCTTGGATGTGCCTACCAGACGAAAACCCACCCCAGATGGCATATCCAATTTAATCAACATCACCTGTGAGCCAAACTGAATAGTAAATGTTAAGACAGGATCACTAATAATGGGGACCTGGAATGGAGCCAGAATTAAAACAATGATCTGCTTAACAATCCCTCTGGGCTGGATGCATGCGGAGAACGGATAAATGCTGGATATCGAAACAGCTGTTCTATGGCAAGCTGAAATGGGGTAATCATAGACGGCAAAGGGGGAAAGAGACGCTTGAAAGTTGTCTTAAATAAAATCGTACTTTAAATAGTATGTGACCTGGCTGTGGCCTTTTTGGAACCAGCCACCACCTCCGAAGTACCCCACCATGCCTCTCTAGAGAATCAGGTAGCTGTTGGTGAATAACCTCCGCAATTACGAATACCCAGGAAAACCGGGACCACCAGTGTCCACATACATGGACGGCATTAGTCTACGTGAAGACCTTGGGTACTTAGACTCTAAAAGCCAATGCTCTAAGTTAAAATGTCAACACGCCTTGCTTATCTTCCAGAACTTTACTGTCTTCTCTGAACTCCTTGTAGTTATCAAATAGGATAGCTATTATTATAATGTCAATTGTTTGATTCTATTTAGATTATAGTTGCTTGCATCTTACCATGCTCACAGGTCCTTAGAAGTTGGTGATAAAGTTAGCATGGTGCAGAAAAAGGCCAGGGAGAGTGCCACTTGTGGGTCACCTTAGCTTTTACCACTATTGCTCTCTTTGGGTGCCAGTGACTCCACGCTTTGAAGTAGAGAAGGACTGTGTACCAATGTTTTTGGAAAGTCTTATTGATTGATTGATTCTTGGTTCATTTTCGCTTTTGCCTGTCATGTGAAGAAAGCTCACATCACTATATAACTCTTCATGGACACAACCATATTAAAATAAACATTTTACAGAACTAAGAGGAGGGCCTGCTAACTAAGTAGACAGCCAACCAAGATGCCAGTTATTCAAAAATGAAAGACAAAATTTTAATCAGGAGTGGCTTTAAAATACATATACCAGCCAGTCGTAGTGGTGCATGCCTTTAATCCCAGCCTTGGGAGGCAGAGGGCAATAGATCTCTGGGGGCTAGCCTTGTCTACATAGTAAGTTCCAAGGCAGCCAGAGCTATATAATGAGCACCTTTCTCAACTAAACAAAAATAAAAAATAAAAAAAACATATTTTTTATCACTGTTATGATTACTTTTTGGGAATATATTAAAAATGTGTGTACTTACCCTGATGAGCATATAGAAGTGTAGAAATATATGTTTTTGTCATGACTAGTACCAATTATGACTAAGTATTTCAAGAGCAGGGTCAATTATATTCACTGAGCAGCTGTAATGTCATTGTAGGGTCATTGAATTCCATGTGTATGAGCCCAGAATCAACTCCTATAAACGCCTCAGTGCAGGGATTCCTGCCTCAGCAGCTTGCTTCACTGTTCACAGCTCTGGAGAGCGGCTATAACCTCCCAAGGGAAGGCACTGATTTTTAATGGAATGAATTTTCTTATTTCAAGGCTTATCTTGTGAACCCAGATGACTCTCAGTTACATCCATGTTTATTTAGCACTCTTCACAGTGGTCAACTGATAGGATCAGACTATGTGTTTGTCAACAGATGAACAGATAAAGAAAATATGCAAGTGTACACAATGGAATTGTTTGTGTGTGTGTGTGTGTGTCTGTGTGTGTGTCTGTGTGTCTGTGTGTGTGCGCGTGCATGTGTGTGTGGTGTAATGTGTGCATGGTGCTATGCTTGTGGAGACCAGGGGCTAATAGTTCATGTCTTCTATGATCTTTGCATTATAGGCTTTTTGTTGTTGTTGTTTTGGGATTTTTTCTTCATTTTTAAAGATACGGTCTATCTCTCAACTTACAACTGGATTATCTTCCTACCCTGTTTTCCCAGAGCTGGGATTATAGACATACAATGTCATGCTGCCTTTTCCACATGGATGTTGGGATCTGAATTCAAGTCCCCATGCTTGCTCAGTGAGAATTTTAAGCCATATTCATAGGGATGTTTATTTGGCCATGAAGAAAAATGAATATGTCGTCATATATTAGGGGAAGTAGGTCACACTAAGAAGAACAAATATCTCACATTTTCTCTTATTTGTGTACTGTAGGCTTTTCTGTAGATACATGAAATCATATACACGATGTAAAAGTAGGGGTGAGATTGGGGATTGAATGGGAATAATGGGAGCATGATGAAAAGGGGGAGTGTGGTGTGAATATGGGGGGATGAAGAAGAGGAGGAGTATGGTGTGAATATGGGGGTAATGAGAAGGAGGAGTATGGTATGAATATGGAAGGATGAAGAAGAGGAGGAGCATGGTGTGAATATGGGGGATGAAGAAGAGGAGGAGCATGGTGTGAATATGGGGGGATGAAGAAGAGGAGGAGTATGGTGTGACCATGGGGGGATGAAGAAGAGAAGGAGTATGGTGTGAACATGGGGGTAATGAGAAGGAGGAGTATGGTGTGAACATGGGGGATGAAGAAGAGGAGGAGTATGGTGTGAATATGGGGGTAATGAGAAGGAGGAGTATGGTGTGAATATGGGGGTAATGAGAAGGAAGAGTATGGTGTGAATATGGAAGAATGAAGAAGAGGAGGAGTATGGTGTGAATATGGAAGGATGAAGAAGAGGAGGAGTATGGTGTGAACATGGGGGTAATGAGAAGGAGGAGTATGGTGTGAATATAGGGTAATGAGAAGGAGGAGCATGGTGTGAATATGGGGGTAATGAGGAGGAGGAGTATGGTGTGAATATGGGGGGATGAAGAAGAGGAGGAGTATGGTGTGAATATGGGGGGATGAAGAAGAGGAAAAGCATGGTGTGAATATGGGGTAATGAGAAGGAGGAGTATGGTGTGAATAAGAGGGATGACGAGGAGTGGTGTGAATATGGTCAAAGCATGGCTCAACTTGTGTGAAAGTGACTTTATGAAACCTTACATTGTGCACAATGAATACATGCCTTAAATTGAACACACAGGGAAAAGAATCATTCTTAAAAAGAATTGTTTTAAAAATGTAATATAATTATGTTTTTCCCACATGTTCTTGCAACCACTCACTACAGAGTTAAGTAAATTGCATCTTACGACCCCAAAATTTTTAAACCTGTCATCAAACTATCATCATTTTTTTATTCTTAGATTAAAAATCTATCAGATTGAACTTTCACTCAATCTCAAGCGTTCTAGAATTATGTTTAAGAAAAGGATATTTTTACAGTAGGAAACTGTCAGGGGAGCTGTGGAAATTTTCATCCCTTCTCCTTCTTCTTTGATTGAATTGGTAAATTGCTCACCAACTAGTTCACCTTTATAACAAAACTTTTCAGCCTTTGAGGTGGGTAAACATATGTTTGGTATCTACTCAGCTCTAATATTATAGCAGGCAGATAAAGGTCCACACAGAGAACCATCCACAGAGCTGTCAGATTTAAGAAAGGCAGTAAGTAAATAAAGTGTTATAGACCCTAGGGATAGCAGAGGGAGAATCAGTCACTAGGAAAAATGGTGTCCTCAGTTTTCTTTTCTGTCTTCACTGGCCTTCTCCAAGCTAACGTTGTTTCAATGAAAAGAAAACACACACACACACACACCCCTTCAGAACCCCATTCCCTACACTACTAACCTGTGAGACATCTATCTGTTGATACTCCTTGTAGGTATGCCATTTGTTTATAGCCTCTCCTCTGTAGCCGAATTAGTTACTTTCCTGTTGCCTGGATAAAACACCATGACCAAGACAAGTTACAGAAGAAAGAGTTTATTTGGGTTTACCGTTGTTCCCAACGGAAAACAGTCTATCATGACAGGAGGGCGTGGCTTCAATCAGAGGCGTGGCCGCTGGAGTGGAATGCTGAGCCTTCTTGTCTGCAAGTACCAAGCAGAGAGGGTAAACTGGAAGTGGTGTGAGGATTTAAACTCTCAGAGCCCACCTCCAGTGGCATACTTCAACAAGATCACACCTCCTAAACTGCCCTAAACAGTGCCGCCAGTTGAAGACCAAGTGTTGACATAGATGTGCTTAGTGGGGACATTCACATTCAAATCACCACAGTAGCTTTCTGGTGGCTGGTGCCGGATTACACTGATTAGTTGAATCTTTTTCTGTTGGCCACGCCTACTGTTTTTCAGATGATTAATAAAATCTGAGTGGTCAACCGTTCAAGAAGTACTAGCCGGCACCCTAGACATATCTTTCTGGCTATTTCTGATACACTTCTATATAGATGGATATCTATAGCCATAGAGAGACACACCCACAACTTAAGCGATCTCGGGTGGACACGTGAGAAGGATCACAAGTGTTTCCCCTCTTCTTCTAAGTTAGTGGTTTTGAGTCCGGTCTCCCAAGTTGCCAGGTGGACAACACAATTCGGGTGTCTTTCGCACATCCTGTGACATTGCTGCCCATTAAGAACAACTGTCGAGAAGCTCTGTTAAGACCTGGCCGTGTGACATTACAGAGCCCAGATGTAAAACGAAGGGCTCACTAATCCGAATAAGCTTACACAGAATGTTCAGCTATGTCCAGGGCCATGCCAGGAGAAGGAGACTCTGCGTTTGTCATTGAATAACACCAAGGGCAGGCTCCTTTATCGATATGGTAACGGAGAGAGTTTTGTTAGCAGTATTCTGTGAACAAAACACTTAAGAGAATGTATGTACACAATAGTTAAAAAGAAGGGTTACTGACACAGATGCCAATTTGGTGGGGCATATGGAACATTTACACTTGCCTTTTTCTTTCTTTCTTGCTACAGCTGGTGCTGATTTAGTATGTGAAATTTTACTAGCAGGAGTGCTAATCAAGACAGAGATTCTGTAAGGATTTAGTCATTTGTGTAGGGGAAACTACAGGGGCCATTAAAAAGTAGAAGATCGTCTTATGGAAGAGCATTATCATTATCAACCCCATTTTTAAACTAAGCAGACACAATGGTACTGTGAGTGTCAGTTTAGCAGCCGCAAGAGTCAGGATGCTTCCCGATAATGCTCACAGAGAATTGCACCCACAGCTTAAACTTTTGGTAAAAGCATGTTCTTCAAGTTCGGTAGTGTCGGAGGGATGCAGAAGGCGAGCAATTGAACAGTTAGTGGTTTAACTTTTCAGTCTGGTTGTTTAGCAAAGATGCTTCGTGAAAATTAATTTTTTTTCTTAAGAAACAGAATTTGACTATAACCGTACAGACAGAGGATGTATTTTCCTGAAGCACTGGGGAAGTTGGCAAAAGATAATGAACGTACAGGATCTGGTTTTACCTTGGAATACCTGAGGACTAAGTTTTACAATCTGAAGACTTTCACACAAAAATTCCACGGGCCATACAAGAGTTCAGAGGAAAATTAAGCAAAAAAATATCTTTCATAAGTAGCAACAGAACTGGAGCGAGTACATTAAATATGTTGTGCAGGTGGCCTGGTGGAGCTGGAGACCTGAGCAGCAGCTCCCAGACATCTGCTGCCGGAGGAAACTCGCGACGTGGCAAGTGGTGTTTGACGCTCCCCGTGGAAGAGTGCCAGCTGCCCACGGCTCCTCTGCTGCAGATGAACAGAAAGTCTTGTGGGTGCAGCCATGGACATGTGCCTTGCCCCATCCTCCACTCCCTAAGAGTTCAGAGGACCAGAAGAAGCTTTAGTGAAAACACAGTTAGGTATTGTGGGACTCTCTCAGATCATCCAAAGTGCACTGTCAGAGGGGAAGTGAACACATGCTTGTTAGCAAGCCATTTTCCTTCTATTTTCATGATTCACTTCTATTACTTGCTGCAAGTAATTTTTCTTCAGCATCATGATTCAAGTCTTATCCTCAGAAAAATATTTGAAGAGAAGTAAGTTTTGCTAAAGTGTAAGCAGCAAATTATTTAATTATGCAATAATTGAGAGTTATAAATATTTAAGGTGTCTGATTTGTCTTATAATATTTTGATGTAAACATGGCACCCTTAAGAGATGAGAATACATTATGATTAATAAGTAACAACTGAGACTGGCCAATAAAATTCACTTCCTGAGGGAGTTCTAGGCTAACCATTAAGC
The DNA here is from genome assembly GCF_000317375.1 of Microtus ochrogaster. Lineage (NCBI taxonomy): Eukaryota > Metazoa > Chordata > Mammalia > Rodentia > Cricetidae > Microtus > Microtus ochrogaster. The sequence goes on along the minus strand of NC_022011.1, from coordinate 58,624,317 downwards.
TAAAACAAAGCGAGAAAAGATAGCATAGCCAGTGTCCAACGTTAGTCCTTCCCCAGAATACTTCAAAATTAGGGAATCTCTTATTTTATTTTATAAGACTTTAATGTTACTTTACAAAAATACAAAAAAAAAATAAGAAGCTCCAGTAAAGCAAAATAAAAAGCACCAACATCAGCTTAGTTATTTAACTCAAACTGGAAAAGTTGAAGACATGATTTAAGAACAAAAGGAAAACAGTGTGCATGGGTTTATATGGCAGTAAAACCTAAGACCCTGGGGACCAAGATTTCCCTTCTACCACAGCATCCTTTCGTCTACATTAGTGCCCGAAAAATGGAGTTTCAAAACTGAGGGCAAGGAGCAAGTGGGAGAGTTGGGTGCTTAAACACACTTGAAAGAGAAATTCATAAATTCACCTTTAAAGACAAAGGTTAGCTAGAATGTGTATTTTTAGCCATCACTATGTTGCACACATACCCAAACATAAACACATACACACCCAGCGTTCAAAGTATAGGGGTTTCTAAGCAACAACAGATAGCCTTTTTTTAACAGTTCTGCTAGGCAGTTGAAAGAGATAATGTACTTCAGAAATGGCATCTGATGAATACGGTTTGAAAAATTTCTCAATGGGACCATCATTTAAGTAGAAAATATTGGTGATAGGTTCTAGGGGGTGGGCGCATCCATTATTTCCCCCTTAAATCATTCAATTATCTGGTAATCACTTATTCTACTATCCAGACTTCTGAGTAGTAAGGAAAAGTAGAACACAGTATTTGAAAAACAGACAGGTATTCATTCCCTTTATGATGCAGGAGGTTAGTCAGCTGGGGAATAATTTATGAGGGTTCACAAACTGTGAGCAGTGACGGCGAGCATATGGCAGAGCTGAACTGTGGGCAGGTCAGCTTTGGCAGTGTCTGTCAGTCATTGTGAGCATCTAAGCGCACGTGTTAAGGGGGAATTCAATGAGAAGAAATTATTTGGCAAGTTCTTAGAAACGTGCCTCAAAAATCCAAGCAACTTTGTTTTACCATATAACCCTCATTGATGACTCTTTCCCATCTTACCTGCAGAGGAACATACCCCTTGCAATGTATTGTTGCCCTTTCTTTGTTTGGCTAAGAAAAACTGAATAATCACACACACACACACACACACACACACACACACACACACACACACACTGTGTGCGTGTGAAGGTGCAGTTACGTGGATGCTGGCATTTGCGCAATGACTATTTTCTCCAGCTGTTCAGGCTGTTGAGTTTGTCTCCATTTTGAGTGACCTTCTTTGGGGAGGGCCATGTTTCTGTTTTTCTCTCTCCCTATTAGAGAATTTTTGCTTTGTGAACGCAGTAATTTCTGGCAGGGGGCACAGATGACAGCTCACAATGTCCATGATGAGAGGAGCGAACTGAGTATACAGAACAGAAGGATGAAGCGGATTTCCTGGGATACACAGGCAGCAGACTGGAAGGGACACGAGAGAAGGAGGAAGAGGGGAGGTATGCAGAATAAGAGCATCATAAAGAGACGAAGCAGAAGCAGCCAGAGGGACGAGGCACTGAAGTCAACAAGTGTCCCCGAGTGTGGGTGAAATCCTGCATGGCTTGGATGCGACAGGAGCTGCCTCAGTTTGGAAACACTTTATTCAAAACACATCCAGTGCTGGGTCCGGAGAAATTGTGCAGTCCAGCTTCAAGAGTGAAGAAATGCCATTCCTTTCTCTGGGGCCAGAAGGATTCTGATCATAGTATAAAACTTTCTGATCAAAGTGACAACAATGCTATATTAGGGGATTCTATTGTTCAGGGCCGGAAGCTTCTATATAGACGGAAGTCAATAGCAGGAGATTCCATTAGATGACTGACTGCCCTGATATCAGTGGAGATGATGGGTTCGCAGAAGAGTGGGGGTCAGGTAGTAGGACCCGTCGCAAGGAGACAGAGTTACCATGGCAAGTGATAAATCATAATGGCAGGAAAAGAATCAATGCAAGGCGGCAGGTGTTCAGTGGATGTCTTATCTGAAGGAGGCTACTGTTGTATAGTGATAAATGGGTGAGTGATGGCTATAGCCTAAACCGAATGTGGCAGCCGATGGTGCGGGCTTGGCCAACCCCTCAAGTGAGCCGCCTCGGCCCGCAAAGTGCAAAGAAAGGGAAGCAGTAGAGGTGCATGGTGGAAAGGAGAAAGATAGATAATGGCCAATACCCCATCCTTCGGGATTGTCACCTTCTATGTGTGTTTCTATTTGCCCTATTAATCTTCCTGACATATTTTTGGAAATTCTGACCAAGCAGAACCTGAAGACTCCACTCCACCTAGGTTGAAATGTCAAGCCATCCAAAGCATTGTTGCCCTTGGGAAGATGATTTCCCGAAGCCTCTTCCTTGTGATCTAAGGTTTCAAGGAAACTCTGACAAGTTATTTAGCCCTGTGGTGGACCATGTGTATGTGTTATTCATGTGTAATTGTGCATTTCAGATATGATAATATTTTCAACCTTGATAAGAGCTCAGTGATGACCAAGGTTGCTGGAGTAGGTCACGAATCATGCCAGCTGGCTTTGCTATGGATTTCTGCCATCCGGCCTTAGCTGAGCTTGCTTTACTGTTTGGCACACTTTTTATTTGTCCCTGTTTTCTTCCCTATTGTATCTCTCATGGCTACAGTTCCAAAAGTTTCAAACCCTTTGCATTTCTCCCAGTTCAGAAGGCTGTTCCTGTCCATTTCATGCCAGCGGGCTCCAATCACACCCACTTCCCCGGGAAATGAAGTTCTCAGTAAACTCTAACTTCTTAACCCTCCTGGGCTTGGGTTCTTTCTGTCTTCTCACTCCCATCCTCCCGGAAGCCCCTCAAGTAAAAGGTCCTACACAGTTCTCTTTGGTCCTCACTGTCTTTCCTAATAACAAGCCAGCCTCAGAGAGCAGCAGGGTCAGGTGTCCCACCGTCCGGCCGTTCTGTGGTGTCACCCTCACAGCTTCTCTTTTGAACCTGACCACGACATTGCCCAGGGGAGAAACTCATTTCTCCCCTCTAGTGGGAGTGCCTTCTGTGTGCAGCAATGTGACCTTCCTTAAACAGGTGTCACCTTCTTGTCCCATCTAGATATTCCAATTGTTTTTACTTTTTATTATGAACAAAATAGTATATATTTTATTGTGCATATTTGAAATGCAATATTCTAGAATATTTATAATGGAGGGTAGCATTTGCCAACTGTAAAATGATCACTGTTAGAGTCAGCCTAAGAAATCCTTTTACTTTTGAAAGCCTTTGGAAGACTTCCTGCTCAGACATCACCTCCCTATTCTCTCTCTGTGCCCCAATGTAACCACTATCTTGTTTTGTTTGTGGATTCAATTTTCTTAAGGTTTACTATATGTATAGTAAACATATATGTATAGAAATGTATATGTACTTGTAAATTTATGTTGACATTGCATAGCACATGTTTAAATAAAGTAGGTACTGTCCTCAATGCTTAGGGTCTTAACTGGGGACATCCTTATGGATTCCTGGGAATTTCTCTAGAGCCAGGTTTCTTGCTAACCCCATAATGGCTCCCTCAATCAAGATTATTGCTTTCCTTGCTCTCCATGTAGCATGAATTATAATTGGTCTTAATAATAAAAATATCTGGAGTCAGATATCAGGGGGTAAAAGCTGAAAGATCAGAGAACTAGAGCAGCCAGTCACTAGTTCTTACCTCTATGAAATTTTCAGACTGAATGGGGTACCCTGTCTCTACAAGTCCTCAGACTGAATCTTTTGAGCTCCTGTCTCCTCCTGCCTTATATCCCTCTCTCTGCTGGTGTGGGAAGTGCTTCTGTATATGTGTTGCTTTTATTGGTTAATAAAAAGCTGCTTTCAGCCAATGGCTTAACAGAACATAGCCAGGCTGGAAGACACACACACACACACACACACATAGAGAGAGAGAGAAGGCAGAGTCAAAGAGAAGCTATGTAGCCCCACCGGAGACAGACACTGGAACTTTACTTGGTAAGCCACAGCGTCATGGCGATACACAGATTAATAGATATGGGTTA
>NC_022011.1:58614142-58620156 GCF_000317375.1 Microtus ochrogaster | reverse complement strand
AGAGAGAGAGAGAGAGAGAGAGAGAGAGAGAGAGAGAGAGGGCAGAATTAGAGAGATCCCATGTAGTGGCCAGAGGAGAAAGATGTAAGTGGCCAGCTAGAACCTTGCCGGTAAGTCACGAGCATCATGGTAAAATTTAAAACAATGGAATGGGTTAATTTAAGAGCTAGTCAATAAGAAGCTAGAGCTAATAGGCCAAACAGTCATTTAATTAACACAGTTTCTGTGTAGTTATTTCGGTTCTGGGCAGCTGGGAACAAACAAGCAGTATCCGCCAACACTCTGCCCAGTCATATCCCTTCCTGTCTCTACCTCCCTAGTGTTGGGATTTAAAGGCCTGGGACTCCCAAGTACTAGGATTAAAGATGAGCCACTACCATTTCACTCCGTTTCTCTTTGAGACTGGATCAATCTAGTGTAGCCTAGGGTGGTTTTGAACTCACAGAGATCCCTCTGCTTCTGTCCCCCGAGTGCTGGGATTAAAGGTGTGTGCCTGGCCTCTGTGGCTAACTAGTGACTTAGCTCTGCACTCTGATCTTCAAAAAGCTTTATTTGTTAGAGCACAAACAAAATATCAACACACTCCCATGTTACCTTATGACACAGGATCCCTAACTAACCTGGAACCAGCAAGCCCCAGGATCTCTTCTATCTTTGCATCCCGAGGGTAGAGATAAACACATGTAATAGGTTTTCTATCCCCAATAATAGGTTTCTCTGCCATTGCAGTAAGCCAGACCAAGCTGAGTTGAAGAAGTATAAGAACGAGCTTATTTGAGCAAAGCAACTTCCAGGTGGTTCTCCAGTCCTAGAGATCAAGGACAGAGAAGCCACATGCTCAAACTAAAGCAGGAAGATTGTATAGGTTGTAGGTGAGGTGGGTTTGTGTCCAGGTATAGTCAAGAGAGAGAGAGAGAGAGAGAGAGAGAGAGAGAGAGAGAGAGAGAGAGAGAGGAATGGGACTCTGGGGATGAAACAGGAGTGAGATGGAGGTTCCAACTGAACAGCGTGCACCCCATACTTGACTTTTATGTGGATGCTGGAGCTCCACATTCAGGTCTTCCTACCTCTATGACACTTAGCAACTGAGCTGTCTCTCTAGCCTCTTTCCTTACCTTCTTGATTCAACTAGTTTAGTTACTTGTTGTCCTAAGTTTTCCTTCAGTTTTGAGGGATAAATTTAGTGGGTGATTTTTCTTTTACCACTTTTGATGTGGAAATGTGTCATTCTAGAGCCTTTGGCCTCCCTAGTCATGGGAAGGAAATCAGCTTGCAATCATATTATTTTTAAGAACCCTTTGTATACAATAAGTGGCTTTTCTCTTTCTGCTTGGGAGTGGTGGAGATCGAGTCGGCTCAGAACACACCAAATTCTCAGTACAAATGAGATTTATTACCCTGAAGGGGTAATAAATAAATAAGTAAGTAAATAAATAAATACACAAACAGGGATGGGGGATCTACCTCTGGAATGGACAAAGGCAGACAGCAGGCAGCAGGTGTTTTTGCAGGAGTGGGCTTTTAAGGAGAAAATGGGAAGTCTGTGCTAATATGAGTTGGTAAGTCCTAATTGGACAGGCTAGCCACTGTAGCCAAATAATGAATTTTGATAGCTAGACCTTGGTGTTTAGTCCAGGACTGAGCCAGTGGTCAAATGAGGGAACAGGTCTTGGAGGCTAGCTTTAGGTACATAATCTAGTGGTGTAGCAAAGAGGAAAGGGGAGAGGGGAAAACTTGTCTGCAATATTTGAGCCTGCCAGAAAGCTCTCCATTCCTACCTGTTTGTTTTATTATTGGGTCACAGGGTGTTGGATAAGTGGGCATCATCCTCTCTGGCTGCTTCCTTCTGATATTGGGGTGTCATTGTTAGGTATCCAGCAAGCCCAGAATATTGGTCAAGGTCAGGAAGAGCAAGCTGTGTCAGTCCCTGTCCAGACTCTGAGGTACCATCTGGGGCTATGGAAGTGCAGACAGCTTTGGAGCAGTTTGTGAGGCTGGACCATCTGAGGCTAGCTGCTTTGGACCTATCTAGGATGTGGAGTCCAAGGGAGCATCTGAGGCTGTTGAGTTCAGGGAGCAGTCTGCAGTTGATTTAAAATCTGCTGAGACAGATAGACTAGGGGCAGAGGTAAAGTTAAAGAGTTTAGGGGAATCTTGAGCGTACATTTGAAACTTTAGGCACATGGTCCTGGTAGTTGGGGGAGAGGAGCCCTAAACCCAGGAAAATAGGAGAGATCCCACCCTTAGAAATAGGCTGTTGGCTGACAGGCATACTTTTCTGGAGTCCGTTTGACCTGTGAGAGGTGGAGCCAAGTCAATTCCCTGAAGCTTAACAAGACTGTTTAAGTTTATGAATGAGATAAAAGTCTTAGATATGTTATTATTACCATTTTTGCTCATCTTAGGAAATTCATATTGTAGAAAGGGCAATAGATTTATGGTTGGGTCGTAGTAAAAGTTTGGGAACCCAAACAATAGCATAAGAAGGGAAAGAAAACGAAAACAACTTTTCCTATACTTTAAACTTTCTCAAACCCTCACAGCTTATTCAAGCTTCCATATCCTCAGAACTTAGACCTTTATAACTTGTATTTACAACTTTAAAACTTTTCTTAGACTCTTACAATTTCAGGTCTTTATAACTCGATGAGTGGGAAAGATGGGGGCCAAACTGTAGAGGTTGGGTTAGTTGGCTGACATTTATTGTAGCTTTGGGTTCGGTTCTGTAAAGAAAGTCTTATCTGCTGGGGTGAGAGTTAGGCAGGTTTCAAGAAATGATAGAAGGAATTTAGTATTGGAGTGAAATATTTGATGTAAGTAAAATGTGCTGTGTTGAGGTGGGTTAAGTATGTTGTTATCTGGATTACGTGGTAGGGTAGCCTGGAGGGAAGCGGAGGGAGTCAGAAGGGATGAAAGGGCACCTTGACAGGCTGCCATGACAGCACGACTATCACCTTTACTGACCACGAAGGGGTTGGTCTGGTGTACAATGAACCAAACCAATTTCAGAGGGCAAAAGAGAGGCCTTGAGGTTATGGATATATGAAGGGTTTGTAATTAAGTTGCTTTCTGTGTTTAGAAATTCTCATTCTTACCAGATGACTGAGTGATTTAGCAGGACATGGAAAGCATGTTTGGAGTCTTTATCACCATTCATGATGTGTGTGTATGTGTGTGTGTGAGTATGTCTGTGTGATTTGGAAGGCTCTGGTAAGGGCTATTAATTTAGCCTGTTTTTGCCTGTTGGTTGATTGTGTGTGGGGATAAGAAGGTTACCTTGACAAAGGCACTAACTTAGACCACTGCATATCCCACAACAGGGATTGGGAGGAGATATTCAAGAGTCTCTGGACAGGAGTGAAGAGGGTCTGGGGAATACTGGGGAATATTGGGGTAAAGGAATAAGTGTGGCAGGATCAAGGGGAGGAATTGTGAGCAATCAGTTTTCGATAAGAGAAGTTTGGAGGGATAAAATCTGAAAGACTGGAAGGGACTAGAGTCCTTTGTAGGTTAGGAGGAGAGAGAGCGAGCGAGCGAGAGAGAGAGAGAGAGAGAGAGAGAGGCTACAAAAGAGGAGGCAGGGAGGAAGAGGGGTATCTCCTTATATCTCCACACAATTGTAAAAGTTTTTGTTTTATTTGATATCTAGGGAGTATAAGGGCTATGTTGGGTGCTAAGACACACCAGTAATTTTGGGTGTGAGTTGGCGCCTTTAGGAGACATCCTAGATGTGTGTCAGTCAGGATGGATCCCCTTTGCTGGTGGTGACTGGGAGCCAAGGTTGAGAGCCAAGGGCATCCCCCTAGGATCTTGTGAGGCAGATAAGGAGGCCTCTGTGAGGAAAGGCTTGTTACCCAATGCTTCATCACCAAGAGAGGGACTCAATGGGTCAGAGGAGATATCTGGAACCCGGGAAGAGGGTTTTATAGATGGTTAGGAATGGACACTGGATTCCGCCCGAGGGGCCACCAAAAGTGAAAGGAAAACTGCCAACCACTAAACCAAATGGAACCTGCCCTTCCAAGGGAATCCTCTGTCCCTGTTGGAGGCTGTGGTCATGTGTTCTCCCCACCCTCACAAGACAGAATGAGAATGCTGGACTTACAACAGTCATGATCTCGTGTCCTGGGGGAATGCTTACGATGGCTACTAAGGGAAAAATTACCCGTTTGCTGTTATTGGATGAAATGAGCAGACACTGGATAGTACAGACAGTGTAAGGGTTGAGTTGAGTTGGGGATCCTGTAGAATGACACCCCCCCCAGTCATGGAGCCAATATAGGGGGGAACCCTCAGAGTTAGCTCATAACACACTTAGACACCAAATTCTCATCACAAACAAGATTTATTACCTGGGGGGACAGGGGGTGGGGGCAGGTGACAGGGGCTGCCTCTGGAATGGGCAAAAGCAGACATCAGCAGAAGGTGTTTCTGTAGGAGTGGGCTTTAAGGAGAAAAGAGAGGAAGTCTCTCCTAGGGTGAATTTCTAAGTCCTGATGGCACAGGTTAGCCAGTGTAGCCAAGAAATGAATTTTGATTGGCAGGCCTTGGTGTTCAGTCTCAGGACTGAGTCAGTGGTCCCTAAGGGAACAGACCTTGGGGCCTAGCTTTAGGAATGTAATCCAGTGATTTAGCAAGAGAGAGGGAAGGGGGAAAAGCAAAACCTGCCTGCATTGCTTGGCCCTTCTAGAGAGATCTTCACTAGCTGCTTTCAAGATTATATTTAAAAGTTTGTCTCTAAAGTCCCTTGGAATAGGTCTTTTTGCATTTTTCCTGCACAGAACTCATAAATACATTTGAATATGTAGGTTTATATGTCTTTCATTAAACTTGAGATGTAGGTGGCCACCATTTACTCAAGGTACCCATCCCTCTGCTCCTTTTTCCCTCTGAAATTCTCATTCTGTGTATTCAGCACCCTCCGTGTCAGTGTCCTAACGGATTTTATGCTTCATTTTTCTTCATTCCTTCTGCTTCTTGAGTGGACATATTTTGTTGACTTTTCTTTGGGTTTACTCATCCTCCTGTCTAATCCCTCTCTGCTAGAACACTCTGCTGACATCTTCATTTTAGTCATGCTAATTTTGAAGTCTACACTTTCTACCTGGTTAGGTGTTTACCTAATTATTCTTTATCAATAAAAATCGGGAGTCAGATGTTGAGGTAAGAACCTGAATGATCAGAGAATCAGCGGAGAAGCCAGCGGTGACCTCCTCTCTCCCTTTCCTTGATCCAAAAGGGGCTGAGAATCTTTGTAAACCCCTCCCTATTATTCTCTCTCTCTCTCTCTCTCTCTCTCTCTCTCTCTCTCTCTCTCTCTCTCTGTCCTTGGCCCTCCAAAACCTCTATTTGGTTAGCCAGTAGCTAGCTCTGCCCTCTGATTCAAAGCAAACTTTATTGGTAGCCTTGGGAGTGTCAGAGTGCAATCAAAAACCACCACAACAACCTGGTTTTCTTTTATGCCACCTCTTTTGTTTTCTGTCTCTTCCGCGATGCTTTCTTTGTGTTTCTTGGGATTCTATTCTCTCTCTTTAATCCCCTAGCCCTTTCCTTTTACTTGTTTTTTTGTTTTATTTATTTTTTAATTTATTTATTTATTAAAGATTTCTGTCTCTTCCCCGCCACCGCCTCCCATTTCCCTCCCCCTCCCCCAATTAAGTCCCCCCCTTCTCAGCCCGAAAAGCAATCAGGGTTCCCTGTCCTGTGGGAAGTCCAAGGAACCCCCACCTCCATCCAGGTCTAGTAAGTTGAGCATCCAAACAGCCTAGGCTCCCACAAAGCCAGTGCGTGCAGTAGGATGAGAAACCCATTGCCATTGTTCTTGAGTACTCAGTAGTCCTCATTGTCCGCTATGCTGAACAGAGAATTCTCAACAGAAGAACTTCAAATGGCCAAAAGACACTTAAGGTCATGCTCAACTTCCTTAGCAATCAGGGAAATGCAAATCAAGACAACTTTAAGATACCATCTTACACATGTCAGAATGGCTAAAATAAAAAACACCAATGATAGCC
>NC_022011.1:58596528-58613962 GCF_000317375.1 Microtus ochrogaster | reverse complement strand
AAATATGAGTGAGTACATCCCATGTTCCTCTTTTTGGGTCTGGCTTACCTCACTCAGGATAGTGTTTTCTATTTCCATCCATTTGCCTGCAAAATGAACATAATAGACTTTGGTTAGCTTTTTACTTAGTCAAATTGTCAGGCATTTGCGTGGACAATTTCTACTGATTTCTTTTTAGTTTCTTGTGGATCTATCACACCTTCTTTTTTATTTTCATTTAATACTAGGTGTTTCTAACACTAAAATTCAGATTTCCTCTTCTTCCATCCCCTAAGGGTTTATTGCTCTTCTATTTCAGATGGTGGTCATTTATTGGCTGCTTGGCTTTTCCAAACCATTTTTCAATCCCATGCATTATTTTGGTCAAATGTAGTCTGTAGTCTATAAGTTCAGGCATCATCCTGTGCTCTAACAGTGTAATCTTAGACATCTGGGCTTGAAAAAGAGAAAAAAAAGTCTTATGGTCTTTATGCACATTTTCTTTGTATTGTAGCGATTCCCCGATGTTCAGTTTTTCTGTTACTCCATTTAAGCCTTCCTTGCTTGTATGCGGACTGGGGAGTAGCCAGAGGTGAAATCTTAGGTTCTTCTCCATCTTTCTGTAGTGTTCATCCCACTCTGAGCCCACACATGGGTTTCTTGAGCCTTTGGCATACACAGAAGCGCTTAACTTTCCTAAGCTCTGCCTTCCCAGAGACTTTTTGATCTATGTATTGATTGTCTTAAATGTTTTTTATGGCCTGCCCTAAAACACCCAAGCCAATACTGTGCTTTCACACGACCCATCAAAGCTGTCTGCGAAGCCAGAAGAACCGAGGTAGTTGTAGCATAAAGCAACTTTTGTGCTGGTTGGAAAAACTATCAGACAGGTTTAGATCCACAAACACCATCCCTTGAGAGTGAGTTCTCTATTGCAAGCTCCGGCCCTAGAAATCTGTGCTATGTGTACAGGCAGCCTGTGTGGGCATGGCAGACGTGTACTTCCAAACACCATAACGTTCATTCTTTCAGCACAAAGCAGCAGCCCATTCCTTTCCCAAGTCACTCCTAGCTTTTTAAAAATCTATTTTCCTTCTTTTACTAGATTTCCAAATTCTTCAGAAGTTGAAACAAGGATTTACTTGTCCATTTTCTACTTGTAGGAGGAGAGAACCCTCTGTTTCTTTAGTCTTAAGTAGGTCCATCCCTGTTACTTTACGCTTTGGTTTTGGCCATGCTGGGTATGAAGCCTAAGGCCTAGTCCATGTTGAGCAAACACTTACGTGCTTCTTTACTCTCCTAGCCCGTGACATCATGCTGCCTCACTTTCTTACATTGATTTAAATTAATTTTTCAAAGTTCTCTGAAAAAAAAATCTGTCTTCAATAAAGCTTTTTAATTTTGAGATAATTATAGATTTACATGTGGAAATAATAGAAACCTCATGGGCCACTGATTCAGTTTCTCTAGTATTTATATTTTTTTAAAGTCCAGTACAAATCACAGCTAGAACGTGGACATTGGTACAACTGAGACACAAAGCATCCCATCACTGTAAGAGCCATTCATAATGCCTTTTATAGCTACGTGCTTCACTGCTCTGATCCTTTAAACCCTGGACAACCACCAGCCTGTCTTCTGTTTCTATAAATCTGGTATTATGTAAGTGTTGTAGAAATGAAACCATGCCATGTGTGACCTTTGGGCATTAATGTTTTTCATTCGGTATCATTCTCTACAGATCTATTGGCATTGTTTCATGGTGACAGTTTATCTATTTTATACTGTTGAGTAGTATATATTCCGTGGTATGATTGCATCACAATTTATTCCTATTCACCCATCAAGGGCACACAGATTGTTATTAAACCCTTGTATGCAAATTGTAGTGTGACCACATCTCATTTCTCTGGCATAAATGCCCAGTAAAAGATTTGCTACATTGTATGACAAATGTATGTTTAGCTTTGAGATAAATTATTATGATTATCATTTTTTTTCAGAGCGGGTGATGGCGCAAGTTCTGTTTCTCCGTTCTTTCCCTCCTTCAACCACACTGTACTCCCCTTCCCCACTCTGTCCTTCCATTCCCGTGTCCCCTGCCTGAAGTCCATCCACAAAATCTATCCTATTTTACTGTTGCAAGGAGGGCCGCTTGTTAGTCCCAGCTTCCTGGCTAGTTTAGCCCTGAAATAACCACACAGAAGCTGTATTAATTAAATCACCGCTTGGCCCATTAGCTCTAGTTTCTTATTGGCTAGTTCTTACATCTTAATTTAACCCATTTCTATTAATCTCTGTATTGCCATGTGGCAGTGGCTTACCGGATAAAATTCCCAGTGTCTGTCTAGGGCGGATCCATGGTGTCTCTCTCTGACTCTGCTTTTGTCCTCCCAGAATTCTGTTTAATTTTCCCCGTCTACCTAAGTTCTACCCTATCAAGGCCCAAAGCAGTTTCTTTATTAACCAATGAAAGCAACACAAAGATAGAAGGACCTCCTACTGTCCATTTTACCTTCCAGGGAAGTTCTGTGTGTCTTCCCTAGTCCCTTCCTCTATACCTAAGTATCTCTGAATCTGCAGCTTGTAGCTTGGTTATTGCTTACTTAATGAGTAATACATGTAAATGAATACATACCATATTTATCTTTCTGGGTCTGGGTTACATGATTGCTTTCTAGTTTCATATATTTTCTTTTCATATTTCATGATGACATCTTTTTTTAACAGCTGAATACTCCATGGTATAAATGTACAACCATTTCTTTATACATTCTTCTGTTGAGGGACATCTAGGTTTGTACCAGTTTTTGGCTCCTAGGAATAGAACACAGTTGAGACGTGTCTCTGTGATAGAAGGAAGCATGCTTTGTGTATATGCCCAAGAGTGATCCAGCTGGGTCTTGAGGTAGATCAATTCCCTTCCTTGTGAGGAACTGCCACACTGATTTCCAAAGTGGCCGTACACATTTGTCCTTCATCCTTGGCAGCATGAACAGTCACATGTGTTACTGATCTGAGCCATTCTAACAGGTGAAAATTTGAAATCTCAGAGTCATTTTGATTTGCATTTCACTGATGGTTAAGGATGTCAAACATTTTCCTAATAGTGTTTCTCATCGGTTTCAGATTATCCTACTGAGAATTCTGTTTAGGTCTCTGACTGCCTTTTAATTGGGTTATTTATTTTTTGAGGGAGGGATTAGGAGGGCAAGAGCTATGGGATCCACACAAGATGGGGCCGGGGAGGCAAGGAAGGCCATATCAGGTGGTCTGTTGCAGAAGTGAGGGTAAGACCGTAGGATTTCGTCTGTAGGCCCAGAGAGAGAAGGGGAGATCTACAGTCTACCTGCTTCCCTGGCGGGAATGGCCTGTGGGTTAGTAATGAATTCCTGTTGGAGTTGGGATAAAGCAGAGAGGGGCGGGAGAGAGATTCAGAGGGTAAGAGCTGTGGGATCCACTAGACCCCTAGAGATGGGATGGGGAGAGGCTTTTGTAGTTGTTCTGGTGTAGAGCTGGGGATGAGACTAGGGGATTGGGCCTGGCGGAACAGAGAGAGAGGTGAGGGCCTGCAGTCAGCCTATCTGGTTCCCTGGCAGCCATGCTCAGCGTGTTCTTAATCACTTAAGCAAACTCCCTTTCATTCTTTATATTGCTTATTTTGAATTCTCTCTTTTTTCTTGATTATTTTGTGTCAGAGATGTGTTCTTTGTTAGGTTCACCATCGAATATAAAGTTTTAGTTGTCCTGATGTTCTGTATTATATCTCGAATTTCCTGTTAGTTATTGTTGACTTGAATTTTATTGTTTCCTTCCATTCGACTCTTGTGTTCATGCTTCCATCTGCTGCGGCCTCAGGTTTGTGCCCCGCTACTCATATGACTCATTGGAGTATGTGTTCCAGGCCACCAGGAATTGGGGACAAAAGTCTATTCCAAATCTCCATAAGCCTTTTGCTCTTTGTCGTCAGTTCCCATGGCCATCTGTTATTAGAACAGCTGACGGTCATTACAGAAAGTAGTGTATGCCCATTTTTAGGTGTGCTTTCAAGAGGTTTCCCGGACTCCAGTCTGCCCCACAGTCTTCCGTGCCTGTGCCTGGGAGCTATTGTCTAGGACACTTCTCATCATAGTTTTCTAAGGACGCGGACACGAGCTTGTCTTTAATGCCTTTGTTTTCTTTCAGGAGATGACATTTTTCACGTGAAAACTACGTTTCTTTTAAACATGGTTAGTGATGGCTTCCTAAAGTCTTAGTCCTTAATCAAATAAGTGGGCTGTTTTGGAACACTGTGAATGGGTTATACTGATATTTCTTTTTGAGGGCGGTGACCAATGTTTGCTTGTGGAATGAATTTCTGTTTATGTTTCCTGTTGAGTTTTGAGTTTGTAGAGAAGAGAGATTGTGTTAGACATAGAACCTTATTCCAGATCAGGGTCTGTGGGATGAAAAAAGATGATTTTGAATTTTTTTCCTCACTTAGCTTTTTTTTTTTTTAAATTTAACCTTTGATGTTCTGGCTATAAAATCAGTGATCAATAAAGTAATATACTATATACTTAGTAGGTTTTTGTTTTCTGTAGATTGAAGCACCTGTAACTGAGATCGTAAGTGGCTTAACAAAATTAAGCCAAGTAGTTTAGATGGACCCTTTGGTTCCGGGGTCTAATTGCCTCTAATGAAACACTGGAGTAATAATTTGATGGTCTGTAGGTTTCTCAGCTATTTCTCTCGATGAGAAAATGTGTAATGGGATCGTTTTCACGTGACTGTCTATATTTTACGCGCAACACATCAGGGTTGTGTAAACTCTGCAAGCAACTTCTATCATTTTGTAAGCACAGAAGCAACAAGCAGCTCCACTCACAGTCTGACAAAGCCGTAACATTCTAACACACATGCCTACCGTGGTGGTATTACAATGAGAACGTTCATCTGCCTGCAGCCCTCACCGGGCTCAGTGACATCAGACATCATCTGTTTGAGCAGAAACGGCTGTCCTTAAACAGAAACAGCTTGCTTGAAAACTGAAGAGGCTTTAAGTCTTCTGGCTTCTTTGATTCCTCGCTGAATAAAAGTGGCGGAGACGGTAAATGTGGCTCCATAGGTATGGTCCCCGTTACTTCTTGGCTGGCTTTACTAGTGCAGAGGCACAGGTATTCCCCTTCATTCCACATGGCGAATGAACACGCGTTATTTAAAACTTCTTTTGTGCATCTGCTACTTGTCAACTCATGGATCTTCTGATCCTTGAAGATTTGACAACCCTGTGATTTGCCGTAATGGAATTACTGCGAAGTTATCAACAGAGACGTTGCAATGTAAGAATGCAAAGTAAACCCTCAGATGTTTAGAAGGAAACGATCTTCAAAAGGGAGTAGTAGCCACAAAGAAATACCTGAATCCAATAGTTTTTTTTTTTTTTTCTTAATCCCCCATGAGTGGAGAGGCTTTGTGCTTTAATTTTGTTGACTGAGAGAAAGGATGTTTATATTGACTTCCAGTGTCCTGGCCTGTGACTCATTTTTTGCTACGTTTCTGTATCAGCACACCTCGTTGGCTAGGGATGTCAAGTCAAAGAACATGCTCCGTGGAAGTCAAAGAGCAAGGCTGCAGTCCTTCCTTATCCTGTCGCTCTGTCACTGGGTATGGGAGGAACACTGACTCAATCTTTGAAGTTTTCTAAGCCATTATTCCTTGTTTTCTTTATTTATTTTCTTTCATCCAATGCATCCTGTGTCCTTCCTTCCATCCATTCCTTTCAGGCAGCCTCAGCCCCCAGGTCCAGTGCTCCTACATTTCCCCTCAGAAAGAGCAGGCCTTCCAGGGATAGCAACTGAACACACGTGAAACAAGATGCAATATGGCTATGCACAAACCCTCATATCAAGGCTGGGTGAGGCAACCTGGGAGGAGGAAAAGGGTCCCAAATGCAGACAAAGAGTCAGAGATAACCCCACTCCCCCTGTAAGGAGTACCACAAAACCACAAGGTAAACAACCCCATGCAGAGGGCCTAACACAGATTCATGTAGGTTCTGCAACTGCCGCTTCAGTCTCTATAAACCCCTATGAGTCCTGCTTAGTTGATCCCTGTGCGCCATGTTCTCCTAGTGTCCTTAACCCCTCTGGTTTCTAAAACTCAACCTCTTCCCCCTCTTCTGTGTTCCCCAAGTCCTGCCTAATGTTTGCCTATGGGTCTCTGCATCTGCTCCCCTCAACTACCAGAGGAAGTCTCTCTGATGACAACTGATAGGAACTGATCTATGAGTATAGCAGAATATCATTAGGAATCATATCATTGACTTTTTTTGCCAGTCATGTTTGGTTGTCCCATAGGTCTCTGGGCCATACAGCTTCCCATTCCTGGATATCCAGACAGGGATGGGCATGGGCTCCCTCTTGTGGCATGGGCCTCATGTTAGACCAGTGATTGGTTTGCCACCCACACAAGCTCTGAGCCACCATTGCCCAAGCAAGCACGTCTTGCCAAAAAAAAAGGTTGTAGGTCAAAGATTTTGTGGTGAGTTGGTATCCTAGTCTTACCAATGAAAGTCTTGCCTGGTTATCTGATAGAAGGTTAATATGCAAAATATATAAAGAACTCAAGAAGCTAGACATTAACCAACCAAATAATCCAATTAAAAAATGGGGTACAAATCTAAACAGGGAATTCTCAACAGAAGAATCTCAAATGGCTGAAAAACATTTCAAGTAATATCCTTGGCCATCAGGGAAATGTAACTCAAAATGACTTTGAGATTCCATCTTACACATGTAAAAATGGCTAAGACCAAAAGCAATTGACAGCTCATACTGGTGAGGATATGGAACAATGGGAACACTCCTTCATTGCTGGTGGGAGTGCAAACTTGTACAGCCACTATGGAAATCAATATGGTGGTTTCTCAAAAAATAGCTACCTCATGACCCAGCTATACCACTCCTGGGCATATACCCAAAGGTTTCTCTACTATTACCACAAGCACACTTGATGAACTATGTTCATAGCAGCTTTGTACATAATAGTCAGGAGCTGGAAATAGCCTAGATGTCCATCAGCCAAAGAATGGACAAAGAAAATGTGGTACATTTACACAATGGAGTATTACACAGCAGCTTAAAAAAATGACACCATGAAATTTGCAGGCAAATGGATGGAACTAGAAAAAAAATCATTCTGAGTGAGTAACCCAGACCCAGAAAAACAAATATGGTATGTACTCACGTATAACTGGACTTTAGCTGCTAAGTAATGATAGTCATGTTACAATCAACAGGCCCATAGAGGCCAACTAACAAGGACAGCTCTAGGGGAGACACATGGATCCCTCTGGGAAGGGGAAATAGAATGGATTATGTGGGTAGACTGGGGGCAGGTGGGGATAAAAACAGGAGGGGTCAGGTGGGGGAGGAAGGGATAGAGAAAGAGTGTGGGGAGAGACAACTGGAACGGAGGACAGTTGGGGATAATGTGGAAACTTGATTTAGTGGGAACTTCCTGACTTCCTGGAACCTATGAGGGTGACCCTAAAGAGGACGCCTAGTAATGGAGGAGGTGGAGCCTGAACCGGCCATCTTCTGTAACCATTTTTACTTCTCAGTCTGTAATACTGAAGTTTGTGAGGCCAGGTGGCTGATTCTGGAAGTCTGTATCTGACCCAAACACATTAGTGTGATCAAGCAGCTCGTGAAGAGGTAAAATCCAGGGTTCACCCCTGTCATACTGAATCAGAAGTTTGGGAGTAAAGTCTAGCAATCTCCGTTGTAATGAGCCATGTGGGTGACTGTACAACACACTTTAGACTTTGGAAACCGTGGAATTACGTAACTTTAGAATACTTCTGTCTAGAAACTTCCACGAATCTGTGTGAATGTAAAATAATTTAGGTCTGCACCGATGTTAAACGGGCAAATTCCTCTGCTTGTAATTAGATGAAAAAATTGGATTCCAGACACAGATGTAGAGGCATATGTAAGAAAAAAAGGAAAAGAACACGGAAACTGTTGTAAGGAGAGTAATTAGTCTAAAATCTTTTTGAATATAGGCATTCGCAAAATTGGTTTCCTTGTGTCGCTGTCAATGAACCTGGTGTTTCTAACACACACACACACACACACACACACACACACACACACACACACACACACACACTGTGGTGAATATTTCCATCGAATGATCATTAGTACTTAGGGCCTGTGATTTCATAAAATAATTTTAAATTATTCATAATTATTATAATTTGCTTCTTGTGTTTATGGAAGAGAACAGCTAATCTGTTCTACATGAGTTTACATATGGTCAAAATTTTGTGACTGAATACTTTGGCCTTTGGAGTCCCATATAGGAAAATACACGTGAGTGTAACCACTTCTGTTCTTTATTAGCACATGCTTGACCTAACAGCGTCTGCTCTGTCTTTTTTTTTTTTTTGGTAATGATTGGTGTATCTCTATGAGTAAGAACATTTATACTTTACAAGGTTTCTGAAGGAAGGAGTTAGAGAACCCTTTATTTGTGGCTTAAATAAGTTGGCAAATATATAAAACTTTTATTTCATTAATGAAATTATTATATGAAATTTAGAATATAAAATGAGGATCAACAGAGGTGAGCAAATTATTTCTTTTGTAAGTTTTATTACAAAGTCGTGTGAAGTGCAAAGCATATTTTCGGAAGTTGTTCATTATCAAATGTACAATGAATGCCCATCGATGCCAGGTACTACCAGATGGTGGCTAAAGACAGTTTGTTGTATCAGGTTCACCATTGGACAAAGAACTACAGGCGGTTAAGAAACACTGAGAGTGGGAGAAATAGTTTTCACCAGGGATGAGCACACCAATTAGTTACCTAATGCTAAATGGTCAGCCCTTAAAACATACATATAGTTAGATTATAAAGGGTGAACCAGCTATATTTATATATTTAGGAACAGAAACACACACACACATACTCTCACCCCCCCAACAATTAAGGAAAAAGAAGCCATAAATTTGAAAGAAAACAAGGAAAAAGTAACACATGGGGTGGTTTGGAGGAGAAAGGGGAAGAAAATGATGTATTTACATTATAATCTCAAAAAATTAAATATTAAAAAAGAAAAGTGTGGTATATGTATATACAATATACATATATATCATATACACATTCATACTGACACACACACAATTGAGCTGCATTCAGCCATAAAGGAGAATAAAATTTTCAGAAAAATGGATGGAACTGGAGATCATCAGGCTGAAGGAAATAAGAAGGACAAAGAACACATGTTTCTTTCATGTGTAGACTCTAAATCTGTATATTCTGTATAAATCTATTTATCTAACCATGTGCTTATTTATCTATCATCTATCTGTTATTTATCATCTATCTATCCATCCATCTATCTATCATCTACCTATCAAACTATCTATCCACTCATCAATTACATTAAAGTAGATGGGGAACAATAACTGAAGGAAAAGGGGTCAAGGGAGGTTGTGTGTGATGAATTTGAGCCAAGTGCAATAGTATAGGTATAGAAATGTCAAGCGAAACCACGATATTTGCTTTATGCTACTGAAGGAGCAACAATAAAAACAAAAACAATGTAGAAAATTAAATGCGAGAGCTGTGTGCTTTCCATGTATAGATCAGGTTTTAGTAAAGAACAAACCTTTAAAAGGGCTATTATGCAGCTTGCGATTAAATGAGGTTCTTGTTTCATAAACACAGTGGGAATGATAAAAGTGCTATACGTATTACAATGAAAATGCATAATACACATAAAAGCCTACTTTGAGGATTGGGATAAAGTTTGATATATGTTTTGTTTTGGTGATGCTCATTCTGACTATGGTTCTGGTAAAGGAAGTTTGTGGTTAAGGTAATTTAAAGAACAGCAATAAAAACAGGAAGTCACTGGGGGCATTTTTCAAGGTGTATGGTATATTCCCTGTACTAGTAGACCTTACATCATAATGTAAGAGTTGTACATGAGGTGTGGTAACAGTGTTTACTGTTAACTTGCTTGGGTGTGGAATCACCTAGGAGATAAGTTTCCGGGCACTCCTGTGATACATCACTTAGACTCCGGCCATACTTGTGGGGGGTCCTGTTGATCAGGTTATTTGGGATGGAATGACTCATCTTCAGAGTGGCTAGTATCATACCTTGGGCTTATGTTTTAGGGTGTATGTATTGGTTTGAATAGGAATGGCTCCCATAGGCTTATATATTAGATATAATATCCAGTTAATGATGGGGAGTAGCACTATTTGGGAGGATTAGAAGGATTAGGAGGTGTTGTTTTATTGGAGGAAGTATGTCACTGGGAGTAGGTTTTGAGGATTCCAAAGCCCATGACAGACCCAAATGCTCTCTCTCTCTCTCCTCTCTCTCTCTGCCTATGAATTAGGATGATGCTTTCAGCTACAGCTCCATGTCTGCATGTCACCATGCTCCCTGACATGATAATAATGAACCAAGTCTCTAAAACTGTAGTAAGTTAGCCCACAATTAAATGCTTTTTTTAAAAGAAGAGTGTTGCCCTGGTCATGGTGTCTCTACAGCAACAGAACAGTGACTGAGACACTGTCCAAGGAGGAGACAATGAGCCAAGCACTAACATTTGTCACTGTTTCCTGAGTGTGGATGCAATATGACCAACTATTCTGAGCTCCTGTGATTCTGACTTCTCTGCCTCGATGGACGATGTCCTTGAACTGTGAGCTGAAATGAATGCTTTCTCCCTTGAGTTACTTTTTTTTTTTTGGAGTGTTTTATCACAATCAGAGAAGAAACTAAGACAGTTACCAAGAAGAAATCACAAAAATTACATTACGTTTATTCTAGTATTTTGTCTTTATAACAGCCATGTCAAAACGTGAAAGGGGAAAACAAAAACATATTATTGTCTCAGAAACCTACAAGATGGATAGCCTTGCCTGTGGCCTCAATATAGGAGCTAGCTATGACCAACAAAAACAACCTCAGAAGAAGGAAAAGGCCACAGTGATTCATGCCCCAGCATAGAAAATCACAGACAGGTGGGCCCTACACAATGAGAAAGAGCTCTATACGGCCTAGTTTACACAAGTGCCTGATCTATTATCCCCTCTTCATGTAATCATTGTCATCATCAGAGAAGCCTGTACTTATTTTATGGAGGCTCAGGACTCTAGGAGGCATTAAATTCAAATGACTAGTTGTCTTGAACTCAAGTCTAAACTTACATAGCACAACTTCTGGATTCAACTGGTCAAAGCAGCCACAGGCCAGTGCAGGTTCAAACTGGCCAAATAAGAAACTCCACTTCCTGACACAGGAGGTTATGGGTAATGACATGAAGAGTAGAATGGCCTTGAATGACTTTCATTTCTGTGAGTGTGCCACGGTAGAGCTCTTTTTCATTGCATAGGGCTGAGCAGTCTGTGACTTGCTATGCTGGAACGGCAGTTACTGTGCCCTTTCCCATCTTCTCTCAGATTGCTTTCTTTGGGTACAGCAAGCTCCTCTGTTGAGAGTCTCCTGGAAAGCCCAAGGGAAAGGAAATTAAGACCTTATGAACACCCAGCATCAACTTACTGCTTAAATGATTAAGCCACATTTGAAATGTGTCTTCCATTCCTGGTTAAGCCTCACAGAAGACGTCAAGCTTTACTCACCAGGTAGGTTGTCCCTGAATTTTGCCCTACTGGAACCATGTGGTATAAAACATATTCATGTTTGGGAACTGCTAAGTCTTGTAGTGATTAGTTTAAAGTAATAAAGGGTCATTTTGGAGATAAGATGGGAATTTCATCTGTGCTTGCTTCACTAACGCTCGTAGTTCAAAGACATTATGTAAGAAAGGCCTTGACATTCTAGTCACCAACAGCCTTCTGGCCATATGACTTCTTGGAATGGAGTAAGGGTCAGATGTCAGGAAGCATGATATGGTAGAAGAGGGATGATGGGTTCAGAAGAAGAACAGTCTTATAAACTTATAAGTCTTATAAGCTTCTTTCCCACCTGCCATTTCCCAAATAACCAACTTAGAAGCTTAATATTACTTATAAATGTTCAGCCAATAGCTCAGGCTTCTTACTAACTAACTCTTACATTTTAAGTTAACTCATATTCCTTATTTGCGCACTGCCATGTGGTGTTACCTTTATTAGCATGGCAAGTTCATGTCCTGCTCCCTCTGCATCTGACTGGTGACTCCTGACTCCTCCCTTCTCCTTCCCATCATCTTTTGTTTGGTCACTTCACCTATCCTTCCTGCCTGGCTACTGACCAATCAGCATTTTATTAAACCCATTCAAGAGACAAATCTTTACAGTGCACAAGAGGATTATTCCACAACACAGTCTTCATGCAAATATAAACTCCTAGAAGAATGTAGATGGTCATCTTTGGTGTCATCTGACAGAAATAGCAGTAACACTACAGGATTATAGAAAGAAACCCCAAATGCTTCCTGGAAAACACCATCAAGGTTGGAGCAATTTCCTGAAAGAATATCAGGGTTGTGGCAGAGACTTGTTCTTGTCTTCTGTTAAAGAACATGTGTGACTTAGGATTTTCTCTTTGAAGAAGCCACAGGCTTTTGGTACTCAGTGGCCAGTATCGTGGTAGGATGGCCACCTCAAGATTCCTGCTTGATTTGTGCTTGTATATTATCAGCACAATTATTCCTTCATATCAAAGTTAAACGTAGCTTGTTTTCTGAGTATTTAAAAAAAAACCTCCTGAAACTATATGAAGGCATTTCTAATGAAGTCTCCAACTGACCAGCTCATGTCACCAAACAAAGCTTTCAATACAGGGACTGGGTAACATCCAGTTGAATTGTTGTCACTGTGGGGGCAGACCTTGGGGTCTTTTTCTCAAGCTTCAGTCAGTTGACTTCCTGCTGCCTGCAAGATGTATTTCCCCAGCACCATGCTTGCCTGCATGTCGTTGTGCTCCCTGTCATGATGGAATAAACCTCTGTAAGTGAGCTAGCACAATTGAAGGTTTCCTTTCTAAGAGTTGCTGTGGTCATGGTATCTCTTAACAGTCATAGTAAACCCCAACTTAGACACCAGCCAGCATCTGATTTGACTTAAAGCCCACTCCATGGGATGGAACCCATGCCTGACACTGCTGGATGACTAAGAACTAGAGGCGAGGTAGCCCAGAGACCTGGGGTAAAACAAAATACTACTAGTCTGAAAAAAAGTAATGGTAAAATGACTCCTAATGATATTCTTCTATATCCATAGATCAGTACCTTATTCAGTCATCATTGGAGAAGCTTCCTCCTGCCAAAGATGGGAACAAGTACAGAAACCCACAGCCAGTGTGATGTTATACCACACTGCGAGAGAGACCTTAGAACACACAGCTCTCAATGGGATGTCTCTATTTTCCTTTAAGAGCTCAGAGAATCCTCTTGGAAGAGGAGATGTAACAATGTAAGATCCATCAACGATAAAGAATACCAGGAGAACAAGACCTTCCAAAAATCAACATCATCAAAGCTCATATGAACTCACAGAGACTGAAACAGCAAGCACAGGGCTAACATGGATCTGCACCAGGTTCTCTGCATATATATTATAGCTTTCAGTTTAGTATTTTTATGGGACTCTTGAGTGTGTGAATGAGTGTATCTCGGATTCTTGTGCCTTCTTTTGGGGCTCTTTTCATCCTGTTGGTTTCCCTTGTCCAACTTTGATGCGATGGACTTTGTTTTATCTTATTATTATTTATTTTGCTGTGTTTTGTTGTTCTCTCTTTGAAGCCTGATCTTTTCTAATGAGAAAAAGAAATGGAGTGAATCCAGATGGGATGGAAGGTGAGGAGGAACCGGGAGGAGTAGAGGGAGGAGAAATTGTATCAGACTATATTGTATGAGAAAAGGAATCTATTTTCAATAGAAGGATCTAAAGAAGAAACAATTGAAAAATCAGAAAAAATAAAACACCCCCGGAAAACTCTTTGAATTTCAAAAGGTGTTGTAAAGTAAAACCATTCTTTCTGTATCTTATAGTTCACATTTCTCTGGTAAACCTTTGGGGTTTCCATGTCGATAGGCAAGATAATGAACTCTAAGCATATTTTAGTAATCCAATTTTAGTCATGAATTTCTATATGTCAGTACTTTCTAACGCACAATGGTAGGATAGAAAATTATGAGAAACTATAGATTTTGAGCTGGAAGGCTTTAGAATGCTGTTTTGTGATCAAAAGCAGTGCTTTACTTAAGATATGTGTACTTATTGTGCGTTTTTTAATAGGCCTTCCTAATAATGGACAGGGTAGGTAAGAGAATATTCTTCAGGCATGGTGATATGTAATCATAAAATACAGTACTTTATAAGCACTGATGGAGGCTGAGACAGGAAGATCAGGGTCCAGGACAAATCACACAAATGACACATAAACCCCAAGTCACTATATTCTTCAGTCAATGACAATTTGACATCTTAGTACAAACAATACACTATTTTGAAGAAAAAGAACAGAGAAGAAGAAGAGGAGAAAGTGAAAGGAGAGAGATGAGAGCAAGTCAGGTTGAGGAGCAGAGCAGGAGGAAGAAGGCACTTAAGACTCACCTACCCTATCTGAAGGGTTTTCAATTTATACAACACATGCACACTCACAGAAATAGATAATTTCTCTAATCAATATGTGATCATGACTGTGTTTTACCTAATAAAAGCTTTAAAATTATTATTACAATTTTTGGCAAATATCACAAGAAAGAGCTCCTTTATTGAGTAAAAAAAATGGCCTGCTGTAGTCAATGTGAGAATTAACAATGTACTTACAACATTATGATATTCTGAGTTATTTCTGAACTTAAGCTTTTATTATAGGACTGATTTGTGAAGAATGACTTTTTCCTCAAAGATTAGGAACTTTCTATGTGAGCTTCATACTTTGTATTTATATGAGCATTGGCTTGGTTCTTTGACAAAGTGTGGTTTTCTTCCTTAGAATCTTCTCATGTCAGAGATTTCCATTAAGACTGGGGCTTCTGCCTGCACTCCTAGACTAAATGTCATCATCATGGCTGATCTGGTCCTGGATCACATTGTGCACACTCTATGTGTACATGACCATTGAATTATGACTACATGGAAATAACCCTTTTCTGAATGATTTCTTTTTGTTTTGTTTTGTTTTCTTTTTTTCCAAGACAGGGTTTCTCTGTGTAGCCCTGACTGTTCTGGAACTTGCTTTGTAGACCAGGCTGACCTTGAACTCATAGAGATCCACCTGCCTTTGCCTTCCTCATTGCTGGGATTAAAGGCGTGCACCATCACCTCCTGGCTTTGAATGATTTCTTATGAAAACAGTGGGAGGGGGAGAACCATACAGGTTTGAGACAATATCTATACTGATCTATTGCTGATCTTTGTCAAAAATTTTATGATTCAGCAGATCTATAATATTTAAGGTACAGAATTTCCCTCCTATGTTATTGACTGAAGTTAAAAAAATATATTTTGGGGGCTGAAACTGTGGCCAAACAGATAACGGTGCCGTCCATCAATTGTTATAGCCCGAGTTTCTTATCTGGGACCTATGTGGTGGAAGAGGAGAAGTTACTCCTGCAAGTTGTTCCCTGACTTCCACATACACACTAGGTGTCGTGTGAATATCCCTTCCAGTTAAATAAATGTAAAAACATTTTAAAAACCCATATGAGTATGTTTTTCTTTTAAAATATCATTGAGATCACTTCTAACTAAAAAATTTAGTGACGATACACAACCTGGTATGATAGTCACGTTTCAGCAGCAATGACATTTACCTAGTTCTGATTCAGAAGCTCACCTTTTAGAAAGAAAATCTAAGTGTTTTTTTTTTAATTCATTTTTAATGTTTCAGGCTGTTTTCCTCTCACCACCTTTTATTACTGTATAAATATTTTTCTATGTTGTTATGAGTGCATCCTCCCATTAGCTTCAAATTCGGTAATGCCATAATCACACAAAAGGCTGAAGGACTGATTATGCCTCAGATAATGTAGTTGTTAATGATCAACTTAATGCTGAAAGCTATTACAGCTCATTGACACGATTCTGGGAACATTAGACTGTAGAAGTGCACCTTTTGTGTGGAAATAGAATGACAAAATTGAAATGTTAAAAGTTGAGTGTCTGAATAATAGCCTGTGAAATCATTTAGACAAGACCATTGTCGTCTCTATTGTTCAAAGACTAGAGAGTGACAGGATTGAGACAAAAAGGAGAAACACCACAAGGGCTCCCCTTGCAGGTCTGGAGCGAGATGGGAAGGGAAGAGGTTGTCTGTTTGTCTTTTTTTCCCCCCTCTCTCCTGGAGGGTCTTCCAACAACAGAGCACCCTCCTCTGGCCAACTGCCAAAAAGGGGCTGCCGCGTCACTGGTGACTGGCAGTTGAGCCAGGCAGGGGCTTGCTGCTAGTGCCCCGCAACTATTTCCTTTTTCCTAATAGCATATAGCTTGATAGGGGTTTCCAACTGGTTGCTTAGGGTCTTCCTGCCGTTGACTCAAGGGTTTAGGTCAGGAAGCATTAGAAAGCTGGGGTGTCTTTAGGAAATGAGTGGATGGTTGCCTTCCCAGACAACCTGTTGGTGTATTTTGGCACTTGCTTCTGTTCTCGTGGGCATTGCTGAATTTTGTTATAGAGTATAGAGGCCAGTCAATGGACGTAGAGGGGCAGAACAAAGTTGTGTATATGTGCGTCTTGATGGAGCCAGTGGCACTGGAAACAGAAGAGTAGGCCACAGGGATGTAACTTGGTGGTAGAGTGTTTGCTAGCTTGTGCAGGGCACTGGATTTGATTGTGAGCGATGGGAAAACAAGACTCAGCCAAAAAAGTAAATAAATAAAAAACAGAAATGAAAACCTCAACAATAAGAACAAAATTCCCAAAGAGGAATGCAACGTTGGGTCGTGTGGCTTCATCCTTCCATTGTCAAAGGGTTAACTTCTTACCCATTTGTCTTTTCCTTTTGCTTATATTTGTTCCAAACAGCAGCAAGTAAGCAGAAACATATCATGACTAGCTAGTCATAATTACTGCAGATGCTTCAAACTTGTGATCAGTGTATAGTATATAAGCTACCTTTATGTAATAACCGTATGAGCATGAATGCAAGCTTTCTGTGCTTTGGATGCCTTCTGGTGCTTCCAGTTTCCCAACAGGGGAGAATTTGTTGAAAGTGAGGACCTGCTTCAGACTGTCAGAAAGGGAGGAAGAATAATCACATGCACAAGGATTAATAATCACATGCCAGTGTCCAAAATGTTCTTCATCTTTAGTTGATGAGAACAGTCTTGTAAGTATTGTTTAAGAAAGTCAAGATAGTGACTATCTTTTAAAAGGTATCTATAAAAGATAGGTTACTTTGTAAAGTGATGTAGGAGTGTCATATATCAATCTGTTGATTTCATTGGTTAAGTAATAAACAAACTGCTTGGGCTCATAGCTTAGAACATAGGTGGGTGGA
>NC_022011.1:58539215-58593958 GCF_000317375.1 Microtus ochrogaster | reverse complement strand
AACAAACTGCTTGGGCTCATAGCTTAGAACATAGGTGGGTGGAGTAAACAGAACAGAATGCTGGGAGGAAGAGGAAGTGAGGTAAGACGCCTCAGACAGAGACGCCATGCTCCGAGCTCCCAGGCAGACACCATGAAGCTCCGACCCAGGATGGACATAGGCTAGAATCTTCCTGGTAAGCGCACCTAGCGGTGCTATGAAGATGATTAGAAATGGGCTAAATTAATATGCAAGAGTTAGCCGAGAAAAGGCTAGATAGAAATGGACCAAGCAGTGTTTAAAGGAATACAGTTTCTGTGTAATTATTTCGGGGCATAAGCTAGCCAGGCGGCCGGGGTGCTGGGGACGCAGCCCCGCCGCTTATATTACTACAGTAAAGTTTTATTCGCAATGAGATTTTTAAAATAAGCTTTCTTTATCTGAACAGTTGGAAATACACAAACATTGAGAAAAATAGTGTAGAGAGTTCCCATATCCAATTGCTTCTGTTATCATTTGACACTATCATTCTAATGCACGTGCTAGTCAACAATGTCCATGTAGCAGTGTCGTTACAGAGACAACACGAATATGTGACTAACTGAAGCCCATGGCATACCTAGATTGCCTCGGCATTCTCCGTCGCTGTTTTCTGCAGCTCTCATCCGAGGTACCACATTAAATTTAGTCATGATCTCTTCCTGTCGACTTTTCTTGGGTGTTGCAATGTTCCCAGCGTTCCTTTATTTGCGCATTTTCAAAATTTGAGCAGTGCTGGCTAACTGCCCTTAATGGAGCCTTGTCACACGCTTGTCTCATAGTAGATGGGGGTAGTGGGCTAACTTTTAACATCAGTGAAAAGGTTTCCAGAATTTTGCCATCTTTTATTTTGGGGATGATCTTCTAACTTGTCCTTAGCGATAGTGACTTGGCTCTATCTGTGTGCAGTGAATTCTACACAGGGAATTCATTCAGAACCCGTACATTTCTTTCTCTGCTCTACAAAGTCACAGAATACCCACTACTTGAAAGTCACTACTGTGACCTCCCTGGATAAAAATCTGAACTGTGGGGCTGGATAGTGGGTTCAATGCTTAAGAACACAGGCTGCACCTGCAGAGGACGCAGGTTGGACTCCCAGCACCCACATGGCAGCTCACAACCATCTGTTAACTCCAGTTCCAGGGCGTCTGGTGTCTTCTGCAGGCCTCAGATAGCGCTGTATGCACATGCTTCTCACACAGGCAGACAAAACACACCATCCTCCTAAAATAATAAAAGAAGAAGAAAAACTGAAAAATATCAACTGTGGTAGTTGATGTCTGAAAGCGGAAACCTCCCTGCGGGGGCTTCCCATTAAAGCACCGGAAAGAAGAGAGTCCGACCGCTTCCTTCCAAAGCCTCCATCGAGTCTACATGGTTGTTTTCCTTAAGGAAAAGCTACTTATAGGGTTGGGAGTGTAGATTAGTGGTAAAGCGTTTGCCTGGAACAAGAAGGTCCTCGGAATGATCTGTACCATTATAAAACTGATGTAAAAACTCACTTTAGTGTTCTCCCAGCAGCAATGGAAAATGATAACACATGTTCATGCGTATCAGTCTATAACCTCCAAAGGAAGGAATAATAAACCAGGTGACAATATGGTTTGGTGGCAAAATGCCCACTTTGCATGATTTAGGCCTTGCATTCAATTATCAGCAATATGAAGCAAAAAAGAAAATAGACAAAAATAACAAAACAATCACCCTTAAAAACAAACTCACTAGGTTCTAAAATTCTTGGTCACAATATTTTTTGTGCACTTTTAGATCAATGATTATAAAAATCTACAACCTTATCTGCATTATTTTGTTTCTTCTTATCATTCTGAAATGACTTTGGAATCACAAAACCATTGTAAAGCTCCCAAGTTCGGTGGGGCCCTTCTGCAGTAGGTCCTGAGCCTGGAACTTGGGGATTCATGCATCTGCCAGTTCTGGACAACTGATTTCGTCACTGAAATCATTAGTTGCTCAGGAGGACATTTAATTTTTTTCTTTATAATATCCTATCTATCCCCCAAAGTCTGGGTTATTGTTATGGGGGAGAGTTACTTTAGAATCAGGCCCATCTACTGATAGACCAGAATGCCTTAGCAGGGAGGACTCTGGCTGGATCCTAATTAGTAGAAGAGGAAAAACTGCTTTGGAAAAAACGTGGTGGTCCAAGTCTTCTTTTCATTATGTCATATTATTTTGAAAGTTAATATTTTATAATGGCCCTCTACTGAAATGCTCATATTTTTCTTCTTTAGACTCTGACTATCTCCTTTGGATCCTGTCCTGGAACTAGCTCTTGTAGTGGCCTCGAATTCAAGAGATCCGCCTACCTCTATTTCCTGAGTGCTGGGATTAAATAATTATCTTCATGTACTGCTTTTAGCTTTGAAAACTTTGTTCAGACATTGGTGCTAGTCTGCCATCAGTGACCCCGCCCTTCAGCATTCCTTCAGTTTGTTTCAATCTATGCTGATGTGGAAAGCAGGCTAGTCTATGTGGCAAACAGGAGTACTCACATTGTGTTCATACAAGGCATCATCCACCAGTGAATAATTTTGCGAGAGTATCCTCTTTAAATAGAGAATAGTTTTTAAATTAATCTGAGATTTCTCTTTTTTTTGGGGGGGGTACCTGTAATGAGTCTTAGGATAAACAAATTGTACTCAAAGATAAAAGATTGCCTTGAGTTCATATGGAACAATACATTAGCAACTTCTATTGACCATTACTCTAGTGTCTAAAATCTCAAGAAAGTGGAAGAGGGGAAACGAAATAGGACAGAGAGAGAAGACGGGAGGGAGGGTGTGTGATCTGAGCCCGAGCTGTCCATCTCAGGGGGAGGTTAGGAAGCGAAGAGTGCTCCTTGGAGGAACAGCAAGGAGGACCAATGAACATACTTGCGGTATAGGAGAAAGCAGAAAGCCGGAGCTTTGCTTGTTGGCATGATTCTGCACCTTCCTTCACCTGCCACTCAGAGGCTGCGGGAAATCCAGATGTGGTTGTCACAGAGTCTCATTAGGATCCCGTCCAACCCCAGCAAATGCATCCTGATGCTGTGTTGGCAGCAAACAGATCCATTCCTAATGGAAGACGTGGGGGGAAAACTGAAATCCTTTCCTCTGTCTCCTGAATGTTTGGTTTGAAAGAGCATGTAGATTATTTATAGTCCATCAAATAAACCTGAGGGTCTTTTAATAAACTCATAGATTATGTTGCTCAAAGGAGTTTATTGAAATAATATCTGAACTCGCCCGTGACAATGACATTCTATGAGTTTATGGCTTTATCCCATGTGGAAAGGATTCCCCACTTACCCCAGGGTATCTGCATGTCATCTTAGCATTCAGCAGGAAAATGGGAGAGTGACTTCAGGTCACAAGGCCAGCTTCTCATACACTCCCCCCCCCCCACTTAAAAACACAAACACAGACCAAATCAGGGTAACTAATGAAAGATAGGGCAGAGGGGAATGAACCGCCTCCCAAAGCAGGTACATGGAAGCCCTTTGTTCGTATTTATTTAGGGGAAACAGTGAGATTTCTCTCCCCCTCCCCAGTCATGCTTGGAAGTCGCCATGTCTTTCCTGGTCAGAATATTAGGGACTTGGGGAGTTTGAGTTGGATCGGATCGAAGAAAGAGCAACGGGGAAGTAAAAATTCACATCACCCGAACCTGCGTCTTTGTTTTGAGTTCCGTTTGCTTCTTGGATGGGCCTGAGACACTGCAAGCGGTCTGATCACAACACTTCTCAGCACGTTTATTTTGTGTCCTTTCAGAATTATAGCTCTTCCCTTTTCTTAAAATTAAACCACTCAATTACATGGCGTTCTTGAAATTCAAACGTTTGAAAAGTTCCTTGCTTCCCCTCGTTTTCCCTGCATGTTTCTCTCTTTATTTCCTTTGACCCCCAAACTCCTTCCATTCATGTCAGAACCTTCTTTGCTCTAGCTGTCTCCTCAAATCTCAAATCTCACTTGAAATTTCATTTAAAGTCCGGGCCTCTCCCTCTATTCCTAACTCATTTCTCCCTCGGCTGCCATTTATTTAACTTTATAGTGACATTTACTAACTCCGTAAAGACTTCTGAGGTAACAGTCTTGATGAAACACACATGATTCTATTGTATTATTACTTTTTTTTTCCAAGGGAGAATATATCCAGAAAAGAACAATGGAGGATTGTTTTCTTTCAAATAGGAAAAATTAATGACAAAATCATGGAGACCCTCTAGTGAGGAGGTTATCCCGTCAAAAATCTTTATTTCTGTCATGAGAACCAAGTCCTTGAAAGATGGAGTGATTTCCCAATGTGGCAAGTCACACACACCCAAGGCTGGACTAGGATTCCCTAGCTCTCATGCTAATTTCCTTTTCATTCCCCTGTATAGCCCATGCTAGACATTGTCCTTCCTTGTACCCTAGACCCCTTTGTACAAACCCTTTGTAATGTTTTGTATGTATCAACTGTTTAAATCCAACCCTATTTGAATTTCATCCACCAACCATTTTAAGACTCAGTGTTACACAATTCACTAATTAGACATCATACATGTTCTCTGAGTCCACTGTACGAGCATGGGAAGTGAGACATAGCCTTTTTGCTACAGGGTCACAAAAAAACACTTTCTGAATGTGATGATTTTGTAACCAAATAGTACTACACTAAAAATTTAGGTTATTTTTAAGTTAAGTGGTCCCAGCAAAGTTATAGAGTATGTAAGTAAAAGAATCAGCTGTTTTCTTGGAGACCAGCAGTGACGTTCCATACTGTAAACCGAAATGAATACACAGGACGCTTCAATGAAGTCATGTTGTCTCATTGAAAGACGCTCAGCACTGGAGGGAGGGGAGATTAGGGCATGAGCTGCGTCTCCAGTGAGGCTAACTCTGGCATCCTTGGCACCCTACTCAGGAAGAGGCTAGCCCACTTTGCCCTTGATAGCCTATTGCAAAGTCATCGCTGAGCTATTATTTCAGAAGATCGAGTTAGAATAATGTTCAACTCAGCTTCCTGGAGCTGCATTTGAAATGCAATTAATTGAGTGCTGTTAGTTGTCAATTAACATTTATTATCAATTAGTTCATCAAATTGATTAGTTGGCAGGACCTTAAAGTCTAAATGCACTCCTTTCCATTATAAATATGTCTATAAGAGTAAAAGCTGCTCACTAATTGATGTCAAACTGGAATTGCTTATGTCGGACTCGAGTCTTATCCATACTACATTTTAAAATCTATATCAAGGCAACTTGAGCAATATTTATAAGGTTCTCACTATTAAAATGTGCATTTTGGAGCTGTAATATTATAAGCCAAAGCCTTCTACCTACTCAGAAGGTCTAAAACAGAGTCTTACATCTTGATTTTAGCCAGTCCCTTATTTCTCAGTGGCGCAGACATTTCTGAAGACATGTAAATCTGTATGGACTAGCTTTCACATTGTGTGAGTCAACTAGCCAAAATATGTAAGCAGTCACAACAGTGTATGATCTGCTAATATTCCTGTCTGAAAGAGGAGCGTGTTTAACCTTGTCTCCTCTACGCAAATTTCACTTCATATACCCAGATTCCCAAGGTTCGTCTGCATTTTATCCATTATATAAGGACTAAGTAATAGAATTTTAATTTCTCTTCCCACATTTTGGTTTTGTTAATGGCAAAGGCATTTTACCATTTCTAAAAGATCCTCTTTTTTTTTTTTTTAGGTGTGGGAGACATCTTACAGACAAATGTTTAACATTTAGAATGTATTTTCACCTCTTTTCTACAAGTGGGGGACACAATCACATGCTCGCCCCTTAACTATTTAACAAAGCTAGAGATACATACAAGGGTTTATTCATTTTTATTGGCTTTGTGCAAAAAGACAATTCCTGCCTTCTTCTACCCCAAACAGTGACCTAAATATGGCTGAAAGACACAACATGTGACCTGCTTAGCACGGCCTGCCATGGCCTCGAGCCACAGCAGGAACGCTATTAGAGGCTCTGGCACAGATGCTACCAGATGGCCAACATATTGTCCAGAGATGACCCATGTATAATTGCAGAAAGTTCAATACATTCAGGTTCTCAATTTAATTGCATTGACCACCTTACCTACTGCGGCTGCAGGCTGCAATTATTTAAGGTGGAAATACAGTTTAAGAGCATAAGGGAGCTCCTTGCAAATGCTGCCTTTCTACCTTTCAGCAAACATTGGATGTCCACAGGTGGGATTCCAGGTGTTCCCAGTTACCTGAACTCAGAATAAATTGCAATACGCGGTAGCTTGCAGTTCATGATTTGGCTAGGCAGTGTGTGTTCCAATCAGTTTTAGCCATAGAGATCAGTTTCTAACTACACAGAGTACATTTTCTTGACCTTGACCCTTTTGTGTGGTGTGGGCAGATGAGAATGGATGACCGGCAATCGCTTCCTTCACTCACTGAGTTTAGTTTAGTTCACCATGCCCTACCATCCGTTTCCAACTCTGAAGCTTCAGTTCTACCAATGTGAGCAACCGCTCGATGATGCGGTCTTTCATATATCCGCATTTTCAGAAATGTATCTTACTTGGGAGGTCATGACTTTGATTCTGTGGCACATGTGACTATACCGACTCTAACAAACAGGAATCTGGGCTTTAGTTAGACTAGGTTTTGGACTTTTTCTCTCCACAGAAAAATGACAGTCATGCGCTATGGAAGGGCAGAGAACTATTGTTTCAGCTTCCGTCTGCAGGCTGTTATTTCTTAAAATGTTTCTGCTAAGCAAATGTAATCACGATGGCATGCGTTATTAATTCAAAATAGCTTCTCAAATGGCTCAAGCTCGGGATGGCAGCGTGTCTGGTGCAATGTCATTTGTCATAATTCTTTGCTCTTATGTCGTGCCTTCTCTCCAAGCCACTCACATACTGCATTTGCTTTGTGTCTACGTTAAAGACAAAAGATAAACCCTCATTTAGTTAGACCTTTCCAATCCACTGCATCTTTCCATGTTTACCCTGTAGACCATCGCTGGTCTCCCCGATTTGTTCTCTTGATACGTCCTAGAAAGAGAATTCATAAAATTGCTGACGAAAATTATATTCCTCTGCCACCATCTGATTTGAGACTAAAGGTTGTGGTGGAAGCCATTTTACTTACAATACTCCCAATGTTGCTTTTCTGACGTGCGTCACCATTAATTATACTTTACAAGTTCATCACTTGGTGAAATTACTTGCTTAAAATCTGAAGCACAATTTTTTTTTTTTTTTTTACTGAAAAAGTACATTTTGATACTTCAAATAATCTCCTCCTGCCCTGGGAAAACAGCGAAATGTGGAATACTGCTACAAAAGAAAATAATCCTCCTAAAATTAAGAGGATATTCCAAAGTTATTGTTTTATGGTTTAGACTTGCTGATACGCATTTTCGGATGTCGCAAGCCTGATTGGTTAGGGTCCCTTTAAAGGAGGATGTCAGCGGCTGTCATACAGAGTGCACCCCCCAAACTTGCTGTTTATTCATATCCCAGTTAAAGCTGAAACAAACAACTGAAGCTAATCACGCTTGAAGTTGGGTATCGCCTTTGTGGGCTTTATGAGCCTATTTTTCTGAAATTAGAAATTGCCTGAGTGAAATGTTTGTAGCTAAACTGCTTTCTACCGAAGTCATGATTTTTACAGTCAGATAAATGCCCCTTAAGCTCCATTTGTGTAAGCGTCAGTGACATCCAGTGGCTAGCAGGCTGATCACAAGTGTGTCTCCCAGTGTGGGGGCCCAGGGCTCAGGCATGGCACTGGAATCTGCTCTGCGTTGCTGCTGATGCTTGGTGCTTCTGTTCTAGAAAGGTTTTTTTTTTTTTTTTTTTTTTTTGTATTAACCAAATTCAGTCCTCTGACTGGGATGGTGATACATATATTCTACCGTTAACTTTTCGCAACAACACTGATAGAAATGAGGATTGAAAATTGGAAATAAAGATGCACACGGAGATTACACAGGAAAATACCATTGCTTGGAAAACATAATTAGCTTCAACACTAAACCCGAGGCTTGAAACTCTGCAGGTGTTATTTAGAAATGGGTATCAGGGAGCTTCCACAGCTTCCAGTGGTACAGCAAGGACTTGTAAATTCTAGCGAGATTGGTTCATTATGCACATGGATGATGTTACTGTTAATGTTTCAGACACATATGCTTCATAAAATGGTCCACCTTAATTTGAAAAAAAAGGTATTACTTGCAATTATGTGAGCCACATAAATTTATTTGCAGACAGTCAATTCATATTGATCATAACCCGACCTCACCATGACCTTGAGGAAAGGTAGTCTGTGACGGGTATAGATATTGGGATCAATACTGGAGCACAATTGACTACACCTAGTTACTGATAAATGAAGTAAAAAAGGTACACTATTTTCAGAAACAAAGATAATAACAGCTCATTTAGTCAACTGTTTGCAAAGGTTTAATATTGATACATGTAGTTATAATGACATCCTCGGGCGTTTTCAAATGGCAGAAAACAATAGGGTGCAGAGTCACTGGGCACATTAAGGAGAAAGAATCATTACTTTCCAACTCGGAATAAGAAATGCCACACTATTTTCTGTCAACATCGCTGTGAACCAGGACGTTCTGGAAGCAGTGCGGGGAGATCCTGATCCCCAACACGCAGGGCTGTTTGCTTTAGTGTTCTGTGTGTGCCAGTTCCTGTGAAATGAAGCACCCTATTATGTGGGAACAAAGCCTCCAGGACCGCACATTCTATGTTCGTACTACCCTCTCTTGCACAGTTGCGGTGGAATTAGCTCGCCTATCCACAGGTAGAACCAACTGTAATCATGAGGATGAGAGCATTTGGTCTCAGCGCATCTGCTCCACGTTGATGTATGCCCTTCTGTTGTGAAAACTTAAAAGAAAGGATGCTAACAAAAAAATCTCCCCCAATTGTTCCTTTCTCTTGGCTGGGAATTCCACTGAGTGAGCACTTGGCAAGTGATGCAGAGCCGAAGTAAATAGCGTCCATTGGCAGACCGGTAACAGGTTGTGGAACTTAATTGGAGGAGGGAAGTTCAGGAGCCGGCCCATATCTGCTGCACCCAGTCGGTGAACGGTGCCTACGGAGAGAACGGAGTGATTTTGCAGCAAGCTCATTTGGGGTAACTAGTGAGTGTGCAACTGTGAGCCAGGAGATTTGCATTCCGTGTGTTTTTCCTTTTTTTTTTTAATTTTACTGTATAAAATATATTTCTATATCTTGAGCTTTGTTTATCTTTTGCCAGTACAATTTCATGAAATTGGTGCCAGCACTCTGATATTGTCTTTCTAAGGGAGGGGAATGCGGAGGGACACGTGTGGTTATTAAAACCTGCAGACGGAAGGAAGGGGCTCTGTTAGCGTCGATTCCTGACTGCTTAAGTTTCTTTGTTGATCCTGAGAGTTAATCTCTGGTCACATGTCTTGAGCTACTTCTTTTCCACACCATCTTCCCGCTACCGGTGCCTTTGTGTCTTTAGGTACCTGCTCTTGCCTTTTCTACTCCCATGCGGCCATTCATCAATACAACTTTTCAATGTGGTGCCCCATCAATAAGCTTCTTG
This sequence comes from Microtus ochrogaster, assembly GCF_000317375.1. NCBI lineage: Eukaryota > Metazoa > Chordata > Mammalia > Rodentia > Cricetidae > Microtus > Microtus ochrogaster. Next base: position 58,584,364 of record NC_022011.1, on the reverse strand, counting down.
ACTGGTCCTGTTAGCCAGTGTTCTGGGAAATCCTGTGCTATACTGGAGAACTATAAATCTCCCCTATTGCTTCCCATAGCACAAATAGAGAACCCCCTCTTAGAGGCCCTGGGAGGTGCTGAGCTATTTAGTGGCATTGCGGCAGTCACCGAGACACCCTGAAACACCTATCATCAAGGGACACGCTAATTTAAGGTATTAAAGGCTGATGGCTTCCCTTTGCTAGACGACTTTAACCGACCTGATGGGACAGGCAGATCCTGGACTGCAGTTTTCTGCTCTGCAGCTGGGCTGTCTGCCTGGAATAGTTATTAACTTTCACCAAGAAGATATCAGTAATTAGGAAGCCAAGAATAGATTTTTGTATACCTTGTTGATACCAGACCCAGAGAGAGCAGAATATCCCTGTTTGTACCAGGAGACTTCGGATGCTAGATTCCTCTCTCCGGAGTGATAATAGTACCTTATGCCATAGCGCGGGGATCTTCCCCCTGGAGGCTTGGCACTGTGACTGAGGGCCGCATGGAAGAAACCAGCCTAGGATATCTTTGGTATTTTTCTGTTCCTTATTTTTCATGTGGCTAGGGCTTGAAGTGGGACCGTGAGCATGCTGGCAAGCGTTCTGAACCTGAGTTGTATTTGCAGCACTTGACTCTGAGATTTCTTGAGGGGATTTTGTTTATATTATGTGGTATACATGTAGCAAGAGAAATCAGTTTTTATATTTCTAAAGTTTTTTTTTTGGGGGGGGGAAGCTGAGTAGGAATCCTAACACACACCTGGAAACGGCCTAGAAGTCGCTGACTGCTCTGGGGCCAACTCTGTCTGGCCTTGTCTGCTCATCACATCCCAGGCTTACTTCTTATATGGGATCATCCTGTGTGCCTCAGAGGTGAGTGTCAGGTCTACTGGCTAAGTCAGGAGAAGGCAAAGAACTATACCGAAAATCTTTTCCTTTGTGTTCTAGTTTTGATTTCGGCAAACACCACAAGCTCTTCCACTCAGCTGCCAGCCATGGACTTCCTCAGTCAACACTACTGGCTTATCTGTGGTGACCGTTTGGGCTCATCCTTCACTGTCCCTGGAAACTTTATGTATAGTAGATATTCTCTGGCCCTCTTTCTTGGTAAACGTGATGGCCCCTTGTATTCTAGGACCTGACATAATGACATTCTATGTGAATCTTCCTCCCAGGCAATCCCATATTCCAGACTGTCCCTCAGGACAAAGCTGTCCTTGACAACTCCAGTATGCTGTTCAGTTGGAGTATTTTTTCCGTGTCAGGCTGCCTCGTAATGAAGTCTGGTGAAGAGATGAAGCCTTCCATTGGACCTAAAGGCACACATAGGGATATGCTTACAATAAGAATGGCAACAGCCTTAAAGATTTTCTCAGCAATGTTTGAGATTAATTTTAGACATTGATGTTTTGTCAGAGCAGACATTTACTGACACTGTAACCCAGTCATCCGCAACATGACATCCTAATAAGCCGGCCTGTGCTGCTATTGGCACAGAATAGCAGCAATAATAGAGAATTTTAAACATACTTAATTGATGTGTGTATGTGTGGTGTGTGTGTGTGTGTGTCTGTGCGTGCAATCAGGCATGTCTACATATGCCATGGTGGACATGTGGAGGACACATTGAGGAACTCAGTTCTGTTCTATGTGGGTTCTGGGACCAAACTCAAAAAGTCTTGTTTGGCCGCAAGTGCCTTTACTTGCTGAGCCATCAACCTGGCTCTTCAGTGGATTTTTGTTTGTTTGTTTATTTTATGTTTTTCGAGACAGGGTTTCTCTGTAGCTTTGGAGCCTGTCCAGGAACCCACTCTGTAGACCAGGCTGACCTCGAACTCACAGAGATCTGCCTGTCTCTACCTCCTGAAAGATGGGATTAAAGGTGTGTGCCACCACCGTCCAGCTTCCTCGGTGGGTTTTTAACCGCAGGCCACAGATAGGCATTCCAGAAACGTTTGATACAGATTCTGAAACTTGGTTGCTGCACATCCAAATTCAACAATTTCACTTTGCCAACAGTGTTTTGACCTCTACCTTCTGGGGAATCTGTTGTTACTATAGGAAATGGAATTCCTTGCTGTGGCAACTTTTCTCTGACAAGAACAAATTATCTTTGGTGAGAGATAAAAGATACTGATTAAAAAGAGGGGGAAAAAAACACCTCAGTTCTGCTACTCAGCCCAGATATACCAAGTGAGCACGATTTTCCAGGACTCAAACTTGTTTCTCTTGAATCCTGGGCCTGTAACCCTAAATGTCTCCAAACATGAAAACAAACAACTAACAAAAAACAAAGGGCACACTGACCATCCATCACTCCCTGAGACTGACCTCCACAGTGGAATGCCTTCAGTGCATTCTTGCTGTGATGCACCTGCTAAAAAATAGCTTAGATACATTAAAAAATATCAAAGCAATAAAATTTACCATATTAATTAATTTTTAATCACAGCCAAACTCTTATATGAGGGCATATGACATACATGGTAATGTCAAATTAATTCTTTATGATCAGTGCTATTGTAATCAATGCAAAATGAATTCATAATGATAAGATACTTAAAATAAAGAGTTACCACAAGAACAATAAAAGATCCTCATCATCTGAGCGAGAGCATGCTAATAAACTATTAGTTCAATACTCTATGAACTCTCCATGACAATCAATGGAAGATAATTTATTTCTACTTGCCAATGTCTTGCTTTTCCTGTAAGGGCTGCATAAAAGCATAGCCCTTTGATGCTACTGTAAATTGTGTGGTGGGGAAGAAGTATAGTACTCTTATTATTAAAAGTTTCACCGTATCATTTACTTTAGACATCACTCCTCTGCCAAGGAGCTCAGGGCAAATGATATACACAGATTTACTTTCAAAATGAGTTCCCTTTTGTCTCTACAGCCTCTGAGGATCATGTGATTTATCTTTCTCTTCTTTGTTTTATTAATTCATCCTCCCCCCTTCTATGCATATTATATATTTGGCAAACCTGGAAAAAGACCACACTGGGCTTCCATGTTTCTCTTTTTATTTAATGCTGCTATACATTGGTTTCTATGCTTTTGTTTATTGATTTAAAATAGTCATTTTTATTAATTCTTTAAGAATTTCATACAGTATATTTTTATCCTGTTTATACACTCCCCCAACTCCTCCCAGATTCACCCCAGCTTACTTCATTACTCACCCAACTTTGTGTTCTCTCTCTCTCTAACCTATCAAGTCCAACTTGTGTTGCCCAAATACTCGAGAGAGTGAGGTCTGCACTATAATGCGGTTGACCTACTAGGGATCACACCCTTAAAGAAAACTGAACCATCCTCTCCCAGCCGCTATCAAATGCCAGTAACTCCTCAGTTAGGGTGGGGTTTTCTGCCCTCCTCGTCCTCTCCAAGCTGGGTTTTTGTCTGGCATAAGTTTGCACAGGTTTTAAGAACTCTGTCCTCATCACTGGGAGGAGTTCACATGTGTAATTTCCCTGTTGTGGTAAGAAAACCCTTTTCTCTGTCCCCTTCTCTCAAAGTCCCCTGAGCTTTGGGGGAAGAGTGTAATCAATATGTTCCATTTAGGGCTGAGCGCTCTGAGGTCTCATATTTTTTGAACACTCGCCAATGTGGGCCTCTGTGTTAATGATCATCTAATACAAGAAGGTTCTCTAATGAAGGTCGAGAGTTGCATTAATTTATGGATATAGAAGTAAGTCATTAGGAGTCATTTTAATACCGTGTTCATTTATAATGATAGTAGTAGATTATCCTTTAGGGCCTATGACTTACCTGGCCAAAGTTTCTTGGCCTTGGTGTCATTGCCAGACCTGAGTTCCATCTCATGGTGTGTGCCTTAATTCTAGTCGGAGAGTTGTTGGCCACTCCCATAAAATTCATGTTGTTCTTGCACCGGTGTACAGATCTTGTAAGAACAGTCATTACTGTGGCTCATAGGGCTCACAAGTGGGCAAGACTGTTGATCAGTTTTTCCTCTGGTTGTGAGCATAGTACTTTCCGGCACTATGAAAACTATATAGTAGTCATGAAGCTTTCAGATCAATACCTGCTTGATTTTTCTGTCTTTTATAAAGTAAGGATGTGGTATCTTTAGCAATAGGTTGTCACCATCACTTTCTGAAGGCTAGAGAAGAGCACAGAGGATAGCCTGCAATGTTTGGCAGTCTAGGGGATCCCACTGGCCAGCAACTCAAAAATCGGTAACCTTCACCGGGAGTTAGAATTTTTTATTTGCTAACATGTGGTGTCTAGTTGGGGACCCCCTCCCCAATTGGAGGGTAACTCTACTTAAGACACCATGAACATGGGGATTAATGGCTGTGCTTTACCATACATTGAAGAATAAACCAATGATAAAGTTAAAATCAAGACTCTATTTTTCTCTGTCTGCCTTCTCTTTGTTCCCTCTTTTACTTTCTCCTTCTTTTCACTTCTTTTCTTTCATTTTTCATCTGCATTTCTTCTATAATAAGTATTTATGAGCATCTTCCAAATGTTAGGTGTATTCTGAGCCCCAAAGCGAATTCTTGAGAGTATTATTAAGGTTGTATCAGATCTGGGACAACCTTTAGTTCTTACTTTGTTATAGGACAAGGACGAGTTCAAAGTTCCTCTTTCTTGGGGACATGGAAAGTTATACTTCTACGTACTCTTGAGTTTAAATCAATCAGAGGTGAAGACATTTTGTCTGACACTTTTGGTCCAAGGTCATGAAACATGTCTTCAGTCTTTTTTTCCTTCTCACATGAAAACTTCATCTTGAAGTGATACAGCCACCGACAGTACCAGGACTGCTAAGGACTGTATTTTAACCAGTGTGTTGTATAGACTCAGGGTATCTAGAATCCATCTCTCCCTACCTCTGTAATCTGTGTATATCAGCACCAAGTCACCTGTACCAATATATCTTCATATATATGCGTGTGCGCGCGCGCGCACACACACACACACACACACACACACACACACACACACACACGTTTCCAACCTTGGGAACTGACTCATACCATTATGGAGGTCAAAAAGTTGCATGACCTGTGCCTACAAGCAGAAAATTGTGGTTGTAACTTGGTCCAAATCCAAAGGCCTGGAAACTGCCTGGGGCTGCCAGTATAATTCCTGGAATCCAAAGGCCATAGAAATAGGAACTCTGATCTCTAAGACTAGAAAATAGGTTTCCTGATTGAAGGGGAGAGAGAGAAAAGGGTGGGGGTTTCTCCCCCTTTGTCCTTTTGTCCCTTTGTTCGGTCATTCCCCAGTGGATTGGATGTTCACACTGGTGAGGGAAAATTTTCTTCACTCAGATTCAAGTGCTTTTCTCTTAAAAAACAGAGCAATATTCTTACAGACATACCAAGAATAATAGTTCATTGTTATTCAAAGTAACTTTTTTTTTTGTTTTTGTGGGTTTATTTTTATTTTTTTTGAGACAGGGTTTCACTGTGTAGCCCTGACTGACGTGGAACTTATTCTGTAGACCAGGCTGGCACTGAACTCAGAGATCCGCCTTCCTCTACCTCCCGATTAAAGGCATGTGTCATTACCATCTGGTGCCAAAGTAACTCTTAACTAGGTCAAACTGGCACATAAAATTAACTATCATGCATTATCTGGTTATTTATTGCCACAGAAAGGTATTAGAACATTAGGCTATTTTGATAGAGAAACAAATAATTAATTTCATTTGTAATTTTTTGTTTCCGTAACACGATTTTTCCCAATCTTAAATAGGCTTATAATCCCTCAAAGTACCTCATTACAGAACAGCAACATTCTCCTTTTTACTTACATAATGAAGTTACTTAGAGCTCACACCACACAAAAACTACTTAAGTCATAATTATGCAGTAGTTGAGTTGAACTACTTTGCATCTCAGAATTATAACTTACAATTTTATAAAATTCATTTGGCCCGGGAATGTGTCTATCACAATACCAGGAGATGCTGTTTAGCTAAGATTTCAAAAAGAGAAAGTGATTTTTCGAGATGATTGACAGTTACTCCGTGATGAGAGTTGCATGTGTATCCTTCCCGTGGTGGGCTCTGATAATGGTTTCTTGCTTCTCCCGGGGCCCTGGTGGGCAACCCCGTGCATATCTCTCATCTGAAGCTTCCTGGGTGAATTTTGTACTTCTCTGTTCTATATAGTCCCTACCACACTTTCCAGTTTCTACTTATAAACTCTTGTTCCAAAGCTGGATTTTTCTTTTCAGTACTTCCTGAGACTATAGACTTTTAATGGCCCAAGGATTCATATACCTTAAAAATTATTTTCAATGAGAAGGTTTGCGTCTGTCTCACAGCCTTGGTAAATTTACATTCTGGATGTGCTTTCCCCCCACCTACTGTGAGAGCTGGGTAGTTTTTCAATCTGTTGACATTCTCTTCCTGAAAATAAAAATTCCATAGAGGTGCATGATGACATAATAAAGTATCCATTGAAGAAGCAAGAGTTGGAGGTGTTTGCTCTGTTTGCCAATGTTCCTATGCACCAGGTATTGCCCATGTGTGTATGTTGAGTAGTTACTACTGGAAAAAAATACATTTTGGCTACATGAGCCCTAATCCCCACACACATCAGCATAGCAGTATTATGAAATTAACTTATATTACTATCATAATAGAGTTAAATAGAATAAACCCATTCTCTTGCTCATTTAGTGATATGATGCAGCTCCCGCTGTACACCAGACACTGTTCTTCACACTGGGGTACAATGGTGAAGAAAATCCGTTATGTTTTATCTTATAGCATTTGCATCCTCTTGGCCAGAAACAGATAGGAAACACGCAACACTGGATAACTTCAGATTATGAGAAGTGTTAAAACAGTCATGCTAAAGAGAGTATAAGTTTGAAGTTATAATTGGGATCAGATAATTGGGAGACACCTCTTCTGAGCAAGTGATGATGTTAAGCCTCAACCAATATAGAAACTAGGACTGTCTCATTTATTAAGGATGATAAACCTGATGTCTATGGTGTGTTGTACGAGGGCCCAAGACAGTATTTCAGGCCTGGAAGAATGTTATTGGCATTAATTAATGGAAAGAAGATTGTAAAATTGAAATCACTAATATTTAATTCAAGTGTAAATTGTAACTAATGGCAACACAGCTATTTTCATTCTATATAATAGCCTAGCTAGGTTTCTGTGTTAGATGCAGTGATAAAGATCATGATGGAAAACAAGTTGGGGAGGAAAGGGTTTATTTCAGCTTACAAACCCAGGTTGAAGTTCAGCACTGAGGGAAGTCAGGGCAGGAACTAAAGTAGGGGCATGGAAACAGCTGCTTTTTTGGCTTGATCCTCATAGCTTTTTCCTCATGACTTGTTCAGCCTGTTTTCTCATAGAACCTAGGGCCATTGGCACAGGGGTGGAAATGCTCCTCACTATGGGATAGGTCTATTCATATCGACCTAAAACAAAAAAATGCTGCCCCTCAGTTCTAAAGGCACTTTGATGGAGGCATTTTCTTATTTCTCATTAATGTTCTTCTTCCCAGACATAAACAAACAAGTAAAAAAGAACCTGGACAACTGAGGCCCACTGTTTACACACACACACACACACACACACACACACACACACACACACACACTACTGTTAAACTATAACCTTTCCTTTTTGGTCCTCAAGATAACATGTTAATAATAATGATGATATAAAACAATCTAACTTTTAAAAGTTCCACAATCTTCAAAAATTTTAATACTTAAAAGTCCAAAATCTCTTTAAATATTCAAATATTTCTAAAAATTTAATCTCTTAGCTGTGGATTCCTATACAATAAGAATATTAATAAAAATGATGAGGATGATAGTAACAATAGCAATTTTTTACTCTCAGAGGGAGGAACAAAGACACAGTTACATTTGACACAAAGCAAACTTGAAGTCTAACAGTGTAAAATTCAGTGTCAGGCATCTGGGACTCACAATCTTCTGGGCGCCAAAATACAAGTGCAACTTCACTCCTCTAGTTCCATCACATACGTGACAGATCTTATGGGCTCCAAAATTTTGGTAACTGGTAAAACACTTGGTAACTTTTCTGTAACTGGGCCATGACGTTCACCAGTAGCCTCTTCTGCACTCTTTTCTGGGACTCTGACCCCACAGCATAGTGACAAGCCTCAACTTCTCTCCATGACCCTTACAGTCCTGTGGCTTCCATTGCAACTCAGTCCACATCTTTATCAGTGGCTTTTCTTGGCCTCCATAATTCCTTCTTACCTCCACAACCAGTACTTGCTGGGAAATTGTTGAATGTTGCCAACATCAATAGCCTGAGAAACAATCTTGGCTCCCTCTGGACCACAGCTTCTGTGTGTTGACCCCGAGGAAATAGTCTCAGAAGAATTCAGCTCAATAATGCTGGTTTCTTCTTCATCACAGGTGATTTCTCAGCAAGAAAACTGGAATAAATTGTCCCAGTAAAGCACAGATTTTGCTTCAGTGGCAACGATAGATTGTTCATCACAGTTGATTCTTCAGCCACAGATGACCAGAACCACATGTTCTTAATTCAAACCATTACTCAGACAGCCCTGGGAGAGTGTTTGCTTCTCTCGGAAACTCCATAAGCAAGAGCTCCACCATCTGCATTGCTCTCAGTTATCTTCCAAGTCCCCACAATAGCAGCCTGCTTGCTCTGAGCACTCAATGGCTTTTCCAGCCTAAAGTTACAAAACCCTTCACAGTACTCCCCAAAATACATGGTCAGGTCTGTGGCAGCAACACTCCATGACCTGGTACCAATTTCTGTCTTTTATCATTTCTATTGCTGTGATAAAAACCATAATGGAAAGTAGTTTGGGGAGGAAAGGGTTCATTTTATCTCAGATGTTCAGGTAAGAGCCCAGCACTGAGGGGAGTCAGGTTGGGAACTCAAAGCACAAACCTGGAGGCAGGAACTGAAGCAAAGATAATGGGAGAATGCTGCTTTTTTTTTTTTGGTATGTTTCTCATGGCTTACTCAGTCTGATTTCTTGTACAATTTAGGACCAGAGATTGCCTCCATGGGATGGCCTGCCTACAACAATCTTTAATAAAGAAAATTGCCCACAAGCAATTGGAAAGAGGCATTTTTTTTCAATTGAGGTTCCTCTTCCCAGATAATGTTAGGTTGTTTTAAGTTAACAAACAAAGCCTGGCAGTGGTGGCACACGCCTTTAATCCCAGCACTTGGGAGGCAGAGGCAGGCGGATCTCGGAGAGTTTGAGACCAAACTGGTCTATAGAATGAGTTCCAGGACAGCTAGGGCTGTTATACAGAGAAACACTGTCTCAAAAAACAAACAAACAAACAACAACAAAAACAAAAAAACAAAAAAACCCAACCAACTAAACAAACAACAAAAACAACCAAATGAAACAACCAGGACATTTCAATTCTTACATCCAATGTGAATATATATTGACATGCTTGAACTTGTGTAGAGCCCAGAAGGGTTTTCTTAGATAAGAATGAACTACCTATGTGAGAATTTGGGGGATAATGATGCAGAAAAGAATTTCTCCTTTCAGAAAAGAGTTTCATGTGACCGAGAAGCAAAGAAGATATGGCCTGTGAATAAAAGGGGAACGAGGAACAGTGGTAGAAAGTGAAACTGGAATCCATGTTTGGACTGTGCAAGATTTACACAGATTACGGAAAGTAGATTGTGATTCTCAACACGCCTTTTGTACTGGGTCAGAGGTGTGTGTATGTGTGTGTGTGTGTGCACGAGCATGGTTCATTTTCTTTCAAAAAAAAAGTGTTTGCCTTTGGGTAGCTGTTTATGCTAGGAGTAAAGACCCTTTACAAGTCTTCATGTGCTTTTGCCATTCCTCTCTGCAGATTCATGCCTTAAATTTTAGGTCCAGATACTCCACGACAGGTTTGCATAGTTACCTTTCATGAACGAAATGTGAACGTCTTACGTGAAACTTCCCTAATTAAAAGGTTCTCGACTTTAACATACTGAAATTCAGCTGCCTTTTTTTTTTTTTTTTGTAAATTTATTTGATCATGACTTTAGGGGCTATTTCAAAGCCAAGGGAGATTCACAAAAACTTAGATAGCACCAAGGACAAGAGGGACCCACCTTTTCATGCACAATCATAGGACCAGTAGGTTATTCTGGAGATTAAGGTCAGTGTGGATGAAGCAAACACTGTATCAGTTGCTTGTGCTTCACAATGCTCGCTCAGTTACTACAGAGGATGAGCGTGGCCTTTAGATAATTGCTAATTCGGGTATGCTCAGAACCTTCTTCTATGCCATGCGGTAGAGGAGGCAGGGCAGTTCTGTGTTGCCTGTCACGTCTTTCCTGCTTTATTTTCCCTTGGATTGTCATTGAAAATAAGTACTCATAATGCCTAAGTCTTGCCTGGCCTCTGCTATGCTATAGACAATCAAGCCCCAGACAGGGGCCCCCTGGTCTAGAGGTCCCTTTGGGGGTGATCATGAATAAAGAGCACTCACCCTCTTCTTCAGAGGGAGGGCTGGGATAGCCTTCCCAAACATCTCTTTTCAGAACTACTATTTGGCTAAGAGCTTTTCTTTCATTAGACAAGTGGGGGCTGGGTTTTTCAGTGCATCTCACTCTCTTTTAATGTGTAAATTACATAGGATTTGCCACTTGTTTCAATGGTGATATGTTTATTGGCCACACTGTGCAGGCCTCAGTGATAGGCTAGCTAAGAAGTGGCATGTGTGGGAAAAATTGGATAGCACTTTTTTTTTTTTTTTTAATCTCAAGCCTTTAAAAACACAAGACTCCCAGTGTGTGACTCTCAGTGTGCTTCATGCCCTGCTGACTTCTGGGTGGATGTGGCATCCTGGAAGGAGATGGAGTTGTGGGGTGAAAGCCACTCAAGGCCAAAAGGAATGGTATAGGGTAAGCATTTTAGGTTTAGCAGAAGCAGTATTAGCTGCTTGATGAAAGACACACCATGTAACGCCTGTGAACTTCAACTTCCTCATTTGTAAAAGAGGGATAACAAACGCCTACCCCATCATGGTGGTTTGAAAGAAAAATGGCTCCCACAGGCCCAGAGGGAGTGGCACTCTTAGGAAGTGTGACCTTGTTGCAGTAGGTATGGTCTACTGGAGGAAGTGTGTCACTGTGGATGGGCTTTGAAATTTCAGATGCTTAAGCTTTGCCCAGTATCACTCTCTCTTCCTGCTGCCTGTGGATCCAGATGTGGCCCTCTCGGCTACCTGCCTGATTGCCACCATGCTTCCTGCCATGATGACAGTGGACCGGACCTCTGAAACTGTAAGCCAGTCCCAACTAAATGTTTTCCGTTATTAGAGTTGCCATGGTCATTATCTCTCTCCACAGCAATAAACACCCTGCCTTGGGGTTCTTAAAGGAACATCACGTATGAAAACTGCTGTGTATGAGTACATTAGGAAACACCACTCAAAGTGGTTTATGTGCTCCTTACAGTAACCTTTAGGGAAAACTCTAGCTAAAGACATTTAAAAAAAAATTAAAGAAATCAATACAGCACCCCAAATGCCATGGGCAGAGTTTGGTAGAACCACTTGTAACTTAAGAAGCTCTATTTAATATACTTTAAAATACAGTAATTAATTAATAATTATTGAGAGGCATAAGTGCCAGGGCATACATGTCTATGGAGGTCAGAGAACAGCTTTGTCCTGTTGGCTACATCCTTCTATCTTTATGTGGGTTCCAGACATTGAACTCAGGGTGCCAGGCTTGGGCAGTAAGTGCCTTTACTCACTGAATCATCTTGCCTGCCCTATAATGTCTTATGAAAATGTTATTAGGAGATAGTTTTCTATAGCAACACATTCAAGCGGTGTGTCGCTTTGAGAAGCTCCTTGTTCAAACAGTTATTTATTTACCTCGTTGCATATTATTTATCTAGAATATCCTCTGGGGCCCATTTGGAACTTTTGGAACTTTTCTTCCAGTCAGCAAATACACCCTCTGTCTCCACAGCTTCCCAAGGATGGAGTCTTCCACACAGGCCATGGCTCCAGCACTTGCTTTTGAGTTGGAATCTGGGGACAGAAAGAAACCTCAAAGTCCCTGACAAGAGTACTGTGAAGTTGGAAGACCACCAGAGAGAGAAAGACTTCATGGTGAAAATTCTTTCTGACTCCAAAGTCATGACAAGAGGCCTAGCTGCCAATTTGTGTCATGATTTGGGCATAGTCACCAAGAATTTATGGTCTACCTCTAAATTCCTGAAGAAAATTTATTCTACAGTAATAGAATGTGATATCATTTTTACCTTTCCTTATTTTATTATTCATATTTATGTATTATAAACAGCCAGAAAGAGAAACCTTCAGCTTAAAAGCCAGTGACTTAATGGCTTATAACATAGCCATTTCGCTTACTTCCACCTGTACAAAACAAACAAAGAGTTGTTGTATTATGAGCTGCGGGGCTGTGTCCCCATCACCCCGGCCGCCTCCGGCTAGCTTTACCCAAAATAATTACACGGACACTGTATTCATTTAATCACTGCTTGGCCATTTCTATCTAGCCTCTTCTCGGCTAACTCTTGCACCTGGACTAGCCCATCTCTAATAATCTGTTGTAGCCCACAAGGTGGCTTACCAGGGAGATTCTAGCCTACGTCCATCCTGGGTCGGAGCTTCATCGCGTGTGCCTCAGAGAGCAGAGCTCTCGCCTCTGCCCGCAAGAGTGGAGCATCGTGTCTCTCCGAGGCGTCTGCCCTCAAGAGGAGAGCTGTCGAGTCTCTGAGCTCACTTCCTCTTCCTCTCAGCGTTCTGCTCCTCCCACCTATGTTCTAACTATCAGGTCAAGCAGCTTCTTTATTTAATTAATCAATGACCTTCCTCCATCAAAGAGTAACATTTTGTATTTGTTTAATGTTTTGTATTGAAAAGCACATGCATTTCTATTAGATTTTTCAGAGCGTATTCCCAAGGACATTAGGTAAAAAGATGAAAAGTTTTCTGAGAGAACAAACCCATGGGTGTGTGTATGTTGCTGTGGTGATGTGGGATTCCCTTCTGTATGCTGTGAATACCATTGGTTAATAAAGAAGCTGTTTTGGGCCTGTGATAGGGTAGAGCAGAGCTAGTTGGGAAAAACTAAACTAAATGCTGGGAGGAAGAAGGCAGAATCAGGAAAAGCCTTGGAGCTGCTGCAGGAGACAGACATGTCAGAACCTTGCCAGTTGGCCATGAGCCTCATGGTAAAATATAAAATAGTGAAAATGGGTTAAATTAAGATGTAAAAACTAGCCAATCAGAAGTTAGAGCTAATAGGCCAAGTAGTGATTTAATTAGTAGAGTTTCTGTGTGGTTATTTCAGGAATCTGGGCGGCTGGGAAATGAACAAGCGGCCTCCTACAACACTGTGGTAGTGACGCACATTCATGGGAAATTCTGTGCCCTTAGCAGAATATGTCGGAGTTTGTAGGGCATAATGTACTTCCCCAAGACAGTAATTAAGGGAAGAAAGTGGTTAGAAGCAGCAGCGTTTTCCAAGGTCTGTAGTTAGCTCTCCAACTCTGTGGAAAGGCTGGCTGCATGGTCTAGTTTCCCGCTAGTTTGCGAAGCAATACCTGCCCCTGAGAGTATGATAATAAGGGATGAGGATTGCTGGTTGCCCGGCCTACCACAGCAGACACTTGGAAACTTTTGTACTCGAAGTGAACAGGCCTTGGCCACTCCTTGGCCACACTTTCAGCTTTGGCTCCCTTTCAGTTCTGGTTCTGATGAACTGGTTCTTTGGTCCTGGATTGCATTGCCCGTCATGTCTGGATGAGAGGCCAGCTTGTCTGCCTTCTGTTGTCCATAGACCGTATACTTTCCTCTTTCTTCTGGTCTTTCCATCCAGTGTCCTAAGGTCAGACTTACTTTATCTAGTCTCACATGGTCTCTGCATGATAATTCAGACACTGACAGACGCTGAGGACCACTTTTCCTGAGATGATATGCAATCATATCTTACCCTTGGCTGAAAGCTTGTAGAAATGTACGCTAGCTTGTGTTGACTTTGGGTTTTCCACTCCTGGGGACTAAAGTCTCTACTTTCCCTCTCATGCTAAAGATCTCAACCTCTACTGCTCCGCTAAAGCTGCTATTTGGAGACTTCTACTCTATTCCATAGTCACGGCCTCCTGGATTTGAACTTCCTTAGGAATGCTTTAGAATTCCCACATCAGCTGTGAGGAACCGTACACTGACTTTATAAGTGGCAGGAAATAGCTGAAATGTTGGTATCTAGACCGCTGGGCGGATTCACTTTCTATTATGCCTGACTCAAAATCATTCTATTTCCCTCCTTCTCACAGCAGAAACAAGGATATCTTTCCCATAACCTTTCTGGCTGTTTGTGCACAAGAAATGCATAACCAAGTTTGGCAATTTTCACCAACTTTCTGTACCGAGGACAATAAATCTTATGAAAAAGTCTTTGGGGAGGCCCATATCTCATGCCGAGGTTCCTTCAGTTAGACCTGGGATAAAGTAACTCTAGGATAATGCCTGGATTCCAGACCCACTCCCAGAAACTTTGGAGAAAGGGTTTACTAGAGAAACAGGCCTCACTATTTCCAACTTCTTTGGCAGTGAATCCAACAAAAATTTAAGGACAGACAAGGAGAGTCATATGACGTGTGCATTGAATGGATTGATGCTGGAGGCATCGTCTCTAGTGTGCCTGAAGGTTGTCCACAGAGAGGGCTTCTGACAGGCCAGTCTCTATAATTCTGATGGGAAATGGTTTGTTTTTGTTTTGTTTTGCATTTCTCTTTGATTTCTTTACCATGTCTGCCTGGAGATAGCATCAAGAATCATTCCCCACAGAATAATCAGAAATGCCTAGGATAAATATTTACTGCCAAGGCCAGCACTAGGACAAGGATATTCTGGGTGGGAAACAAGTAAGGCCCTAGCAGTGGCTAAGCACTACAGTCACTACCTGGGACTTCAGGGAACACCTCCATTCCTGCTTTCAATAGCTTATGTTCCAAAAACTGTAGAAAAAGAGTTTGCAGGTGAGAGAGTTAAGTGAGTTTGATTTCTAAAAATCCTTATGAAGTCTGGCTACAATGCCTTCCCATTTTGCTCCTCTATACAAATGGTAAATGATGAATCGGATTTATTTCATATAGAAAAATGATTAGTCTACGTAGGGACAGAGAATGGATATTTTGCACCACTCCAAAACATAAAGTTGTGATAATTGATTTATATTCTCTTGAACTATGTGTGATGAAGGTTGTAAATTTAGAACAGGTGGCTCTGGACTAGATTCTGGAAATCACAACTGCTTCAGTTTTTGCCTTAAACTGTTGATACCACTTTGGAATTCTTTATCAAAAGCTTTGAGAACTATTTCAGTATATAATGGAGACTTTATTTAATTATATATTCCCTGACATCCATGAGTATAACTTTCAGTCCAAGTGCATTCGGAACTGCTGTAGATGGTAGAGGTGGCCAATCCTAAACATTTGGTTAGAACACATCACGGGTATAAATACCCTTGTCTTTTTTCTGCCGGGATCAGTGGTGTTCTTGATGAACAGAGTAAACACCCATCTGCCTGGAAAGCTGCCTGAAGGCAGGGTGATGGACGAGATGTCTTCCTGAGATCCCTTCCAAGCCTCTGACTCAGACTTTGCCCTGTTGCCAGCTAACAGAGTTAGCTCTGGTGGGGTATGCCCGTATCTCCAGCCTGTGTGCAGAATGCTGAAATACTTGTTGAGTTTAGTTAAGAACGAGTCCCCCTGTCCATCTCCATGGGATGAGGCTGCCTCTGAAATGCTCTTTGCAGACTTTGCTCCATGTGTGGGGCTCTTACCGGAAGGGAGGAATGGGGGAATGTGAATGTCTTGTGTGCGGAGGAGCTGCTCTTTCAGGCTAAGATTTTCCATGATTTGTTGGCCTTCAAGGGGCATGGCATGGAGCCCAAAGGCGTTATGGAAGACCCTTGCCAGGGGTGATGGTCTGATGGGATCAGTGTGAACTTGGGTCAACAACTTAGTGCTGCTGATGGTATTCCCACCGGAGTAGATGTGAGGTGGTTGTACTTAGAGCGGGACGCTATCAAATTCTCCTCTATAAATCTAATAATATAGATAAACAATTAAGAAGCAAAGAAACAACAGTATACTTTGGTTTTAATATATACAACTCACAGTTTTTAAAACTTAAATTTTATAGTAAGACATATTGTCTTTAGAATTTTTTTTTTTTTTTGAGACAGGGTTTGGAACCTGTCCTGGAACAAGCTCTTGTAGACCAGGCTGGTCTTGAACTCACAGAGATCCTCCTGCCTCTGCCTCCCAAGTGCTGGGATTAAAGGCATGTGCCACCACCACCCGACTTTGTCTTTAGAAAAATTTTACGAAAGCAGGAATGTATTGAGGCTCAAGCATAAATAATCTCAAATCCATAACTGAGAAATAATCACTACTATCACTAGGGTATGTGGCCGACAGCCGTCACTTTCAAGTGGACTGAGCACATGAGAACAGACGTGCTCACATTCTTCTTGATGATGTATGTTGCCCTGAAGAAAAATTGCTCACTATGTGAAATAAAAAAGCTAAATTAAACTAATTAATCTATTTATTTTTGTATGTGGGATGATTGTGTGTGTATGTGTGTATGTCTATATTTGCACTTGTGTGCATGCATATGTAGAAATCAAAAATCAACCCCAAGTGTCTGTTCTCATCTTCCACATGGCTTGAGAGTGAATCTCTTTGCTATACCACAATAGCTGGTCCATGAGCGTCCAGGAATTTTCCTGTCCCACCTACCAGCTTGCCCGAGAGGGATTGGGATTGGAGGCCTGCGCTCACTGTCACCCCCAGCATTCTGAGGTTACACACTGAGCCACCCTCCCCAGCCCTACAATGGGAAATTTTAATTTTGACTTCATGTTTTTGAGTCAGTAATTTTTTTCTTATCATTCTTTGGACCGTACTCTGAAAAAGCAGTATGGGCCGTTTTTTTGCCATTGTTTCCACCCCAGCCCCAGCTCCTGTCATGTTAGTTTGTAGCATCATGCCCTTCCTGTTTCCACCATTACACACACAGCAGTTGGTTTACATCCAAGCCCTTCACTTCCTTTTCTTCTCTTAATTTTTTTTGAAAATAAATAATGCTTTCTTTTAAATAATTTAAATCACTTTGTAGAACATTACTTGACGTGAAATAATAAAATCTTTCAAAAAGGGGCTGCTGGTTGGCTGCCTAATTACATTTGTGCTCTGTGTAAATTGATCCTCCACTCTGGTGCTGTCCATTTAATATTTCAAATTCATACATCAGCAATGCAACTAATTTATATGTTTTATGGACTTTGAGTTGCTCACAATTAGAAACGTTTCATATGCATACATTAGAATTTTAATATTTTTCTAGCTTTTCCATTTTAATTTCACATTATAAAAAATGTATGTGTGGACCCATGTTCTGACAGTGTACCTATAGTTTCTGTGCATGTTAGTTACTTAAAATTCTCAAGAAACATTTTCTTAATTCATTAATACTACTAGTTATTCTACTGACTGATCTTTTTGTTAGGTATTATTTCATCTCCAAAAAAATACAAGTATTGTGAGAGCAGACATTTTGTTGTTCCTGATTATATTCCCAGCATCTAGGACAAGTATAGAACATAGTAGGTGTTCTACAAACGTTAGCTTATTCAGTAAATAAATGACTAAAATATTCCCATGTATACACTATATGGAGTTTTTGAGGGCTGCTTCGTCTTCTCTATTAAAGCCGTGCCAAGGCCGAGTTAAGTGTTTATCGGCTGCTTACATTATGTGACCCCATGTCCTAAAAGACAAAACTCTTGGCCACTAGCTTCGAGCCTTCCTTTAGGACAGTTTCTGGTTGTAGACTATATCAAGTGGAAGCATAAACGCTAAGCATTGTCTTTATAAACTTGTGTAGATGGAACCCGAAGTGTCGTGTCCCCCATCCCCTGCTCGTGTGTTTGGATGCTTGGTTCCCAGCTGAGCTGTAGTGTTAGGCAGCTGTGAAATCTTCAGGAGTAGGCCTAGCTGGCAGGGGAGGGTCAGGAGGAACAGACCTGGAGCCTTAGCCTGATCCGTCTTTGGTCTCGTTTGTTCTTCCTGTTGAGCGAATATTGCTGCTTCTAGCTCCCATTGCCACTCTGGACTGCTCCTGTTACCGTGCCATTGCCACTGAAAGCCTCTGAAGCTGTGAGCCAAAAGAAATTCTTTCTTCCTGAAGTTGCTTCTATCATAATGTTCTGTATTTTGTCATAATGATGCACAAAGTTACTAAAACACAGCTTAATGTTTTTGACTACATAACACCTTAGAACATCCCATTTAGAACCGAGTATCAGCCTGCTCTTTTATACATCCAAGGGTTACCTGCCCAGAGGGGGCATTGCCCACAGCAGACTGTATAGCACACTTTCTAATTGGTCTTAATAATAAAAACTGAGAGTCAGTTATCAGTGGTGAAAGTTGAAAGGTCAGAGAAACAGAACAGTCAGCCTCTAGTTCTTACCTCACCCCAGAACGAAAGGGCGACCCTATCTATATGAATCCTCAGACGGAATGCACTGAACTCCTGTCTTCTCCCTCCTAATAATCCTCTCTCCACCCAGCCATATCCCTTCTTGTCTCCAGCTTCCTAATGCTGAGATTAAAGGCATGTGATCCCAAATGTTGGGATTAAAGGCATGAGCCACCCCTGCCTGGCTTTGTCTTGTGTAGCCCAGGGTGGCCTTGAACTCACAGAGATCTGTCTGCCTTTGCCTCCTGAGTACTGGGATTAAAGGTGTGTGCCACCACAGCCTGGTCTATATGACTAACTAGTGGGTAGCTCTGTACTCTGATAGTCAGGCAAACTTTATCTGTTAAAGCACACACAAAATATCACCACAGGGCTGAGTCCACCTACATCAATTATTGCTCAAGAACAACACAGGCTTGCTTACAGGCCAGTCTGACAGAAGGAGTTCTTCAATTGAGAGTCTCTCTTCCTAGTTATGACTAGATTTCTATCAAACTCACAAAACTAACCAGCATATTTTATATAATAGTGATGATAAACATGAAATTCTTTTGAGTTCCAAAGCTGCAAGAGTTAAAACATTATTCTATAAGCCAAGAATGTAGTAAGAAACACTTTGCAAATTTTGAGAAAATATTTATCCAGGCAAGCTTATTTTATGATAAATTTACCGATAGATAATTTACATGCATTAAGCCCAAATTAATGCCTATGAAGAGAGAAAGAGAGAGAAGAAAAGAAAGCAGGCTGAGCAAGTCAAGGGGAGCAAGTCAGTAAGCTGCCTCCATGACTTCTGCTTCAGTTCCTGCCTCCAGGTTCCTGTTCTGACTTCCCTTCATGATGGACTGCAGCTGTGAACTGAAATAAACACTTTCTCTCCCAAGGTTGCTTTTGGTTATGGTGTTTATCAAGCCAAAGAAACCTAACTAAGACAATTAGTCAAGGCACCTCTTAATGGCTTTGATTAAAACCTTTCAAACTTTCACATTGTGGAGTTTATTTGGTTGTTGATATCACTTCACAGTCTGATGTTCGAACCACTTCTGCATAGCTTTCCTCTCTGCAGGGACCTGAGCCGTAAAGATTTTAGTCTATCAGGTTGTAGTAGTTTACGTCTTGGTGAACAAACAATTGAGGGAGAGGTTGGGAAGAGGAGAAGAATCTGTGTGTGCACATGAATGACAGCGAGATGAAAACACATACAGAGATAGGAGATCAAGGTCATATCAAAATTCAAGTGCATATTTCTGTCATGGTTTGATTGGCCAGAACTCATTCGTGTCTCACACAGAGGAGCAGGGGTAGAGACTCCTAGGATAACTCCTAGTAGACACTTGCATTTTGTTTTTAGGAAGGTTCTAAAAATATCCTTCGCTTTCCTGATAAGTAAAGGCTATAGGGTACTCACCAGTAGGCATGATGTCTCCAGCGCTGATCAAATGGTCTCCATCTTCCAGTTCCTATGGCAACAGCCAGAACTTGGCTAGTACTATTCATAAAGTTAAGACAAATAAATAGAATCAGCACCAGTCTTGTCAGAAATGTGCTTGCTTGTCCTGCGAGGAAGCGGTAGTCAGTTCACCCACCTTTAGAGTTCTCCTTGGTGTTTGGGAACCGTTCCAACTTGGATAATTACATTCTGCTGATCTAAAATCCCCCTGTAGCTTTTTTTGGATGAGCTGCTTTAGCCTCTTTCTCCCCACTTCACAGCACAGTGTTACCGACACCCATTGAAGAGCTCGTTACGTTTCACCACCAGGAAGGTGATCCCGGAGTAGATAGATAGTCTGTAGCCTCCTTGGTTCTTTAAGTGGAGAAACACACACCTGATGGATTAGTAAAATTCCCGACTTGAGACTCTAGCTGGTGGAGGAAGCTTCTGTTGGGCTATAGAATGAGCTCTGCTAATTTAAAAAGTAAGAAATCTTGCTAAGAATATGCAGTCTTTTCTTTCACTCAACAAATAATAGCATACATACTGCTAAATATGAGCTATGATGATAATATCTGAAGTGATACGGACGTACTACAACATCCCCATAGCAGTATGTTAACCCCATTTCAAAGATCTCAGGCTTCAATGAATAGAATTAGCATTGAGGTCTTTCTTTTGCCTTTCTTGAATATTTGCTTTTTGAAGTAGTCTACATCATCTCTGCCAACAACTTCTCTTTGCTAATACAGAGAGAAATGATTTTGATTTTTCACCCCCCAAATAAATAATGCTTGGGGGTTGCTTATTCTGCTAGGAATTGAAGGTCAACGTGCAATTAAAAGGCCCTTTAACAAAGTAAAACGATTGAGTTTGCCTTAGCAAAGAAGTTGCCCATGATGGACACAACGGATTTGTATGGTGCGTGCACAAGACAGTCCAGAATCAGAATGTACACCCCCACAGAATTCCTTTCAGTCACGGGTGGGTAAAGGAAATCTCTATGAGGACAAAAACAAAAACCCTGTGGCACCCTCAAAGGGGTTTTAGAGCTTTTAATTCTGCCAGGCCAGTGATAGATGAAAGACGTGCAGTCCCGTAAAGATCTGACTAGAGATGTGAGTGTGTCTGTCTAATTAAATACAAGAGCCGTGAGCTGACAGACAGATTGAGCCATCTTTAGGGGTCAGATAGAAGCCTGCAGTGACCTCACTTCACACCACGCCTGTTTGCCTGGTCTTGGATCAGACCCACTTTGCGAACCACGGGAAAGCATGTACAGCAACATTGCCTTTTGCTTTGTACCAGCAGCCTCCCCAGAGACCGTGCTCGGTTTACTTGGGCTCTGGGGATTAAGCCTGTGTAGGGGCTTCCCTTCTATTTGAAATGTATGCTATTGATACCAGTGCTTAGAGAGATTCCGCCTCTGCAGTGAACAGATCATGCCTGGCTCCGCAAAGTCTAGGTTGCATAGCGGGATGTATAGGCTGGGTGGACAGGGGCCAACACAGGCTTTGCTCTGGAAAGCAAGGCCTAGGTTACAAATTAAAGAGTATTTTCTTGACCTGGTCCTTAATATGCACTCTATTTTTATGGGTTATGCAGATAGGTTTGAGCCACTTTCTAAAGTGACCATCGTTGCCATCTCATAGGTGGCAGTGGAGCTACTGTATAAATGCTTCCTGTCTACCATGCAGTACTGTCTTTAAAATAAGCATGCCCCTCCCCTTGCTCATTTACAAGCAGTTGGAATCAATTTTCATGGACTTCTTCCAACCAGGACTGTATCCAAACTGTTTTGGGTTTTTTTTCTTTTTTTTTTTGAACCTTCCATTCTATATTTACTGTATTTAATGAAAAGCCTGGATCCCCCAGTGCTGAGCGGTGAACCCATGGTGGTCTTTCCAAAGCCTCACCGAGTCTTGTTGCATTTACAGAAAGAGAAAAAGCATGCCGGGGCTGTCATTATTGAGTGAGTTTGCTCCTCTGCGTCTAGGCTGTTCCCTGGTATCTCCCTGCCACCCACTCTCCACTTCCATTGTGTGTAGCTCCTGATTTAGGGAGGATCACAGCTCTCCTGAAGGCAGATCCGCCTCATGGCTGTTGCCTAAAATGCAGAACGCTTTTGTGTACACTGTGTGCTAAGCTGACCCAGGTTCATGCTCTTCTGCTTGGTCTTTTTTTTTGGGGGGGGGGGAAGGCTCTCAGATTGTCCCGTTGCAAAGGGACATTTCAGTGCTGAGTTTTATTCCCCGAGATTAAAAGTGAAACATGTAACCACAAAGCTGGTTTATGTCATCCCCCGGTCGGAGTCAGCAGTCATGCCAAAAATTAGATATTTGATAGGTCTGTGAGAGAAACAGATGCCGAGGGATGCCATTCCCACAATTTAGGTTCCTTCTTATCTTTAAGTGAGAAAGAACATTCCAGATGAAGAAAATCTATTTTATTGGCTTTAAAATATAGCAACGAAAATGCAGAAATAAAAAAAGGTAATTTAAAACTGATGTCATTCTCGGGAACTTATAAACTTCAAATTAGTGTTCTAGCAGCAAAAAAAAAAAGTCGTTTAAGACACACTTAGTTGTTATGTTCATTTATGTACATTTTTACCTCCGCTACAGCGCTATAATTGAAAGAAGAAAATAGCCACGATACGCTCACACGCCGAATGTGAATCCGCACAGAGAAAAGACAAGAGAAGTCCATAAACCCCCAAAAGGCTAAAGCATCTAAAAAAAAAAATCTCTCAGCCTTTTCCTTTTTTTTTCTTTGGGGGAAGCATTTTGTGTTCCATTCTTTTTATTTAATTCTGCCAGCTGTCTGCTAAACAAATCTAGCCAGGTGGGGCCTACAATCCGTGACTAAAACACCTACCAGTGCAGCTGTCCAGCTTGCCCGGAGGAAGAATTCAGACAAATGGCAGGAACCGAGAGGTTGTTTTGTTTTCAAGAAAGTGGCTACTGTACCTTGTACTCTGGCTTCAGTTTTTGTTCTGTTTGTCCAAGTGAGTTCATACTTCTCAAGGTTTTATGGTGAGATACAGAAATAATACCAGTCTTTAAAAATGCGTACATTTTTGTTATAGTTTAGCCTAATTGATTATGATTTGCCTTTGAATAAGTGTTTTGTTTTCTGTGACATCCTGGCAAGGAGCTGTGTAGGGTCCGTTGCTGTTTTTGAGTTGCTGATAGCTCCCCTACCCCTCCCTCCACGCGGGTGCATGTTCTTAATGAATTGTGACTGAACTTTGTTTCTTAATATCACATAATTAAGTATGTAGCTATTTAGAGGTGAAGGCTGGCAAGGCTCACCCGCCAGCAGAGGAACAGAACAGGCCTCTTTGCGCTGCATCATCGGCCGACCTCAACTGTGAATTTCCAGTCAGCAAATGGGCGCTTCGTTCAGTGCATTTGAGAGGAGGGAGGGAAGAGCCAGGCTAAAAATGTTCAGGCCGCCATCTGATCTGCAGTTCTATTGATGACAGATCAATGCATGCACTGCTCAGTGACTTCCTCATTTATCTGACATTTATCAATTCGGTGGATCTAAAAATGTTTGTCAAACCTGCCTAAAATCCTATTATTATAGCGAGGAAACGCTTTAAGAGTTGCAGTGAATCTCAGCGTTTGGATCCTGCAGCCGTTAGAGAGATAGGATGCTCACAGGCAGCTGTAAGACTGGGAGCTGCATGTAACCAGACCTGCAACTCTCCACAGGGAAGTACCCGGAATGTCAATGCGCTAGCCCCTTCAGAGGAGCAGCTGCTTGGTACGCAGGGGAACACCAAGTCCATCCTGGGGCTGTCGTTTGCATTCTTGTTTAAAGGAGAATAAGAGTCACTGGGATAGGCAGGGTGTTCTAAGCAAAAACTCAGGCATTGTGTGACTGTGGAGGGTATTTGATTAAACTCTAAGTAACTCTGGAGAGGTGTTCCAGCTGTCTTATTCTGCCCTTTTCAGGCACACAAAGAGGCAGTGCCCGTGATCTGAGCTGTGAAGACTGAGAACGACAGAAGGAAGGAGTGAGGCCACTCAGTTCTTTTGTTTCTGTTGTCTAGGGTGGTAATGATTCAAGTTGCGTAAGTCTAAGGAAAGAAGGCGATTCTTCATAAGAAATTGAACCAACCCCCACATTGGTTGTTATTTAGTGAAGGGGAGTAATGGGAACTTTGGCAAATATATATGTACTACATATATGTTTTTTGCATAACAAAAATATTCCACAAAAGAGTAACAGCACTACTCCGACCTCAGCATATATATAGATGCATTTAAGGACTAGCAAAGGTCCGTAGTACAAAGCTGCAAAGATGCTAACCATTAGGGTTAAAGGAAATCAAAGCTTCCTCCTGCTCCCTGAGACCCAGGCCAGGTGCAACACGCAGCAGCAACCACTTTTGTTTCAAGTCTGTGCTTCCTCTGGGAGGTTGGTCCTAACTCTGGACAGAGTGAGCAGCGAGCGCATTGCTGTTAGTAACTGTGGTAAATCAGGAGAAAACATCGACACATATCTCTCCGTTGTCACAAACAAAGCGTCATTTGTCCCTGGTCCAGGACGCTGATAAGAAGGGAGTATCTGTTTCAAACCCAGTAACCCCCAAGCCATGCAAGTCAGATGTGGTGTGGCACACAAAAAATTAGAGAGGAAATTACATAACGTGTCCTTTCTTTTCTCTCTTTCATTATGCACGCACGTGCATCTGAATCTGTTTATATTTAAACTCTCCTTAAATAAGTCTTTAAATGTGGGGAAGAACTGCTCCCTAATGGACTGCAGACAAGCAAATCCTTAATACATGTATTTTTTTAAAGTATTCTCTCCATTTATAGATTGATGGCTAGAGAAACAAAGGGATAAACCATTGGCACTTACAGAAATACAAATCGGCCTATGTGTTAGACATCTTTCAGACCTCAACTTTGAACCATGTGGTCAACATAAACCACTGTTCTGAGATGGAAGAGTTGTCGCCCAAGTTACCTCCTCTGACAAAATCATTTACTGTGATAATGGTTGGGAACAAAAGAAGCTTGCAGTCAACAGAATGATTTGCTTTCCCACACTTCCAGAGACGGCAAGTCCTTTCGTAGACAGTGGTTTCATAAAGCAAATGCTCTTGCGATAGTTAATCGACAGTGTAGACATTAACCTGCCCCTTACGCCCACACCGCACAGTGGTAAAGTATCTTCTTAGTTTTGCATCTCCGTCACCTTCCTGGGCTGTTCTCTAAACACCTAGACCCATACATTGTGGAAACTAGCTACCCCTTTCAACTTTCA
The DNA here is from genome assembly GCF_000317375.1 of Microtus ochrogaster. NCBI lineage: Eukaryota > Metazoa > Chordata > Mammalia > Rodentia > Cricetidae > Microtus > Microtus ochrogaster. Next base: position 58,559,110 of record NC_022011.1, on the reverse strand, counting down.
TTTTCTTGACAGTTCACTTCTGATCCCTGGGCTCATTCGCTGGATTTGATATTTAGACTTTCAATGATTTATCTTTGAAAAAAAAAACATAGCAATGAATCTCTCCTATATCAAAGAATGTTTTTAACATAAAAATAATGGGGCTTTTAGAGACGAATCAGTGAATAAAATACCTGCTACAAAATATGAGGGCCCAAGTTCACCACCTACCCAGAACCTCTGCAAACCAGGCTTGTCCATCCGTAATCAGTGAGATGGGAAGTGGACACAGGAGAATCCCTGGGCCCTCACGGGATAGCTAGCCGTTACTCAGCAGGAAACAACAAAATGAACCTCACTCCAAAAAGGATGAAAGGAAAAGACCAATGCCAGGGAGTGTCCTCTGACACCCCCAACATATTTTACATGCAAATGCATGCACACGCACACACACACACACACACACACACACACGCACGCACGCGCGCATGCACGCACGCACGCACGCATGCACGCACATCATCTTATAATGACAAATTCTGAGCATATATATTCTGTGAATGGCATATAAAATAGAAATGCCCAGACTCTCTCCTTGCTGCAGCACTACAGGAACATAAGACAGCTGATTCTTGCAGCTCTTTTATCTGCACACACTGAGTTTGGCATCTTTCGGATTTTAGCTCAGCATACTAACAGTGTGTTTCTGTGTCACGCAGGTAGAAGTGAGAACCAGAGGCTCATTTACCAGTGTGATTTTTCCCGCTGTATCCCAATTAAAAAGACACCTGTGCTTTGGAACTTTCTGCAGATCCACTTTGAATGTGTAGCGTTTTGCGTAGACCGAACTTTTATATCTTATTCTATCCTTCTTTTAACCTCCTCTTTTCTTTCTTTTCTTTTTCCCCTCTCTCCTACCCTTCTTCTTTTTTTTCCTCCCATTTTCTTGTAGGGTTTTTGCTTTTTCCAAGGCTTTGATCTTCTTTCACGGTCTTCCATTATACCCATCTTCCTTTTGTTGAATTTTAAAAATATGTCTTTAGCTTACAGTTTTCTTAGTATCAGAAACTCCAAACAAAAATATTATCATTTCAGAAGGAGAGGAAGCACGAGCAAGGAACTCAGGACCGCGAGGGATGCACCCACACACTGAGACAATGGGGATATTCTATCGGGAACTCACCAAGGCCAGCTGGCCTGGGTCTGAAAAAGCATCGGATAAAAATGGACTTGCTGAACATAGCGGACAATGAGGACTACTGAGAACTCAAGGACAATGGCAATGGGTTTTTGATCCTACTGCACGTACTGGCTTTGGGGGAGCCTAGGCAGTTTGGATGCTCACCTTACTAGACCTGGATGGAGGTGGGTGGTCCTTGGACTTCCCACAGGTCAGGGAACCCTGATTGCTCTTCGAGCTGATGAGGGAAGGGGACTTGGTCAGGGGAGAGGAAGGGAAATGGGAGGCGGTGGCGGGGAGGAGGCAGAAATCCTTAATAAATAAATAAATTAAAAAAAATAAAACAAAAAAAAATAAAAAATATTATCATTTATTTGCTATGGTCCAACTTGGGACATTTTATTGCATAGACATGATACATAATGAATCTCCTTTCTATGAAACTGGAAGCATGTTTCCTAACTATTCCTACTACTTTAAAAAACCCACAAAGCTGTCCAGTCATATACTATTTTGTTCAAGTTCTGCCTTCACCCAGCAACCACCTGGTTGGGCAGCACAGAGGAAGGGCCTTTCTAGACTCACACTATGCTGTTTATAAGGCAGCCCTGTAGAGCTATGCTTAGATCCTGTTACATTTCTACTTAGATCTTTATTTTATTTTTTCTATTTTTTGACATAATGGAATTTAATGAGCAGGAAAGTGTGCTTTTAGTTTACGTTTTCAGAAGAACTTATGGCTAAACAGGATATGTAAAACCACATTTACCCCCCCCCCCCAAAGCAAACACCCCATTAACAGAAGGAACAAAATGTCCCACCTGAATCATAACTAAAAAAAAGTCTCTTAAAAAATCATAGGAAGATGTCAAACACTAAGATGCATTTTTCTGAAGTCAGCAAGCTTCCTACCTTTTGCTGATGTCCACCATAAGTTTGGTAACAAGTCTGCTGTGTTGGTCCTTTGTAAATCCCACTGCTCTGCTCCAGCAAGGGCGGGGCTGTGTCCTGAGACATCTGTGGACCAGAGGGGCTGGCAGGGACCACGGAGCTTTCCATTGAAGTCAGTGCTCACAGCCAATGCAAGAACATTGGACCTGAGGCAACTACTTCCATGTATCATCGCCTTGTCAGGGGCTATTTGAAGGATTCTACACAGGGGAGGGAGTACCCACTTCAGAGAGAGTCAGGTCAGTCTTCCTTGATTTTATCGTCTCTGTGGTAAGAGAGAGAGAGAGAGAGAGAGAGAGAGAGAGAGAGAGAGAGAGAGAGAGAGAGAGAACCCAGGACAAAAGACTGTAGTAATGAAGTAAGTTAAGTACTGTGGTATAGCGCTGGTTGGCTTAGTTACTGCTAATTTACAATATAACAGATTTCTATACATTCAGAGTACACACAGTTCCTTCACTTTAAGAGAATTTAGTCTGTGGGTGAGTGGGTTCTGGTCCTACCGTTGGGGCACATCCATGATTCTTTGGGAGGTGTTTCGCAAATAATTTGTGGTTAAGAATTATCTTCAAGTGACTTATTTAACAATGAATCAGGACAGAAGACTCAAGGTTATTCCTGTAGTGACTTCTTTCTCATTGGCGGCTGTTCCTATGCCATTTGTGAGCGAATGAGATGGTGATAGAGCCGACTTCCTGGAGGATAGTATAAAGCCTTAAACGTTTACAAAACCATGTTCCACGTGTGAAAATCAGCTGCCATGCATTCTACAGTAGGAACAAGAGCCAAAGGCTGAAAGCCATTGCTTGAGGATTTGTCAGTATATTTATTTATTCATATGCGGCTTCTTTATAACATTTATATAATAATGAACGAGTGTGATTTTGTTAATTACTCAGTAATAATGACAGATGGGGTCTCCAAAGACGTGCATTTGCTTTTCCTAGGGACAGGACATCAGTTACATACCTGGAAGAGTTGGCAAAAGGGCACTCTCTGGTAACTTCAGTTTTGACTCAGAAGACACATTACTGCGATGGCCAGGTGAATTTGTGGCTGGAAACTGTGCCCGGGGCCCCACGAAGAGTTGGTATTTGAAAGATGCGCTGCAAAAGGAAGCACTTATTAAAGTGGGTCCCAAATGGGACCTGGAGTGGGCAGTTCCGACTGGACTTTGCTTTCGTAAGTTACGGTGCTTCTTGGTGAATGTGTCCAAGACCTAGAAACATTGTCATGTGACATTAGTTCACATATTCATTATCGTACACACAACAGCTTTTCCGGGAATAACTCCAGAGAGACAAGACTCTCTTGCTTATATTGACCGTAACTGTACCACCGACAGCGGGACCTGCTATGCAACGGAAGGACAACGAAAAATTGCTGAATAGAAAACCCCGCTGCTTTCCTTCCAACCAGCCAGCCTCACATCGCCACCATCTTACCCCTGTGTTGAAGGCTTTGTCCAGGTCTTCTCCCCAAGAGCAGTTCAAAAGAGATCAACGGACATGAGGTATTGCTTTTCATTTTCCTAAGGGGGAGAGGTGAGTAAAATCAGACACCATTTTCACTAGCTAACACGATATATTTCTGGTTTCATGACTGACTTGGCAAAGGGAAAGCCCAGGTTGAACTGTTTAGGAAGATAAAGGACCCAGGCTTGTGTTTTGAAGACTGGGCTTTTACAAGTGGTTTCAAAGTTGATTGGGTACGTAAAGTCTAATGAAGACAGATCCTGGGAGAGCTAAGAAATTCTATCTGATGAGAGGCCCCGAGTGTGAACACACCACACCAGAACCATGTGGAAACAATAGCCGGCCACTGGCAACAAAGGTTTCTGCATAACGAGAGAAGTGCCATTGTTCTTGAAGGTCCAATTTGGAAAGCAGCAGCCAGTGCTGACTCGTCAGGCCTGAACTCCAGTAATGAATCGCCAGGGTGCATTCGCTCTAGAGCTGGAATTCCCATCACAGAGCAAGCCACAGCATCAGCCACCACTCAAACAGGTCGCTGAAAGGTACATTTCATCAGTAAGCAATTTAATACATATCAAAGTGACTTTACCCCAAGTGAGTGGCGATCGTCCGGCTACTTCGTGAAGTTCAACTGCTGGGGGAAATGAGTTCTGCTGTTTATTCCTCCCGTGAAAAGGTGATAATCTGTAATCCTGGGTATTTAAAAAGTCGTTTCCTCAAATTCTGCAGCAAACAGTGTAAAAAAAAAGCCTAATATCTTTCTATCTTAATCACATTCGGTAATGAAGCCCTTTAGATAATTGGTACAGCTTCCTAGCAGGCCAAACTTTCTTTCAAGTTACAAACACTCACAAAAGGTTTACATTCGAAGGGACTGCTTTGGAGATGGGCAGATTTAGTTTGTAAGTACAAAGTGAACATGCAAATTGCCTTATCTTGGGGGATTCACAAACAACCGTCATTCAGATTGATTTAATACATGTCTTTTTATCTCTGAAAGTGTTAATTAGAAAATAGGGACAGTTCTCTGAACACTTAAGAGTAATAAATAGATCAAAACAGCATCCATGCCTCTGTGATGGGACATCTGAAGGCTTTGTAAAGGGATTAATACAATTGTCAAAAAGCCCACAGTATACATATTTAATGGCGTTACCAAGCTACAGTTACATTTTTAGGACTTTACTGTTAAGCTCTCTCGTATCCGCGACGCTCAGGAAACTGACACTTTGTACAACTTTTGATCCATACTTGAAGTTCCCATCTTATTTTAATTTTTTTTCTGTAGTGCAACTCCAAACACATGCCTCGGGAAGATTTTAAAATGAGCAAATGTAAGAATAATAATAATAATTCGGGGGAAAATGGGTGGTTGCATGGGATGAGCTAGCACAAAAATTGAATTAGTATATTTCCACCTGAATGGAAGACACAGGGCCCTTTTCTGATAGTTTCTCCTCACTTTGAACTTGATCCACAAAGTGACAAGCATGACTACAGAGGAGTCAACTCAGCTGCCCTGCGGGGCTTGGCGACAAAGACAACCTCATGTTATATATGTGTTCTGGTTTGTTTGCAAAGTGGATGCAATCGTTGAATCTTCTTCTCGGGGTCTCATGGCGGGGATTGAATAAGATCAGGGTGAACACTAAGTGTCCTGAAGTTGGGGCAATTGAGTGATTGCTGATAAACTCAGAGGATGATTCTCTACGGTTCAGGCTATGGCCCTTACATTCATCACTGAAGTCTGAGTGGCATACCTCTATGCGTGTAAAAGGGACTAGAAAGCAACCCAGTCTCTGAGGGCGTGACTTGCCCTTTTTATCAGTAGAACTAAAGAGGCCAGGTCACTCCTCTAGGTCACTGATTTTCTAATGACTCCATTTGTATGTGTGTTTTAAGATATATATTTATATTTATAATAGAATTTAATTAGGATGTAGAAGCATTTATTTACAGCATTCCTCAAGTGTTTGTGTTTTGCAGCTCATACCCACTTTTCCATTGCCTTTTTTCCTTCTCTCCCCACCTCTGGTTTCTCCTTCCTCACAAATCACTTTCCTTCTACTTTGGTATTTTAAGAGAATATTCTACAGCATGCAGTTCTGCACGCCACCCTTGTACAGCCATGCAGATCTTCTCGGTACTCTTTCAACTTCAGTATGCACGCTGCTGAAGTAAACAGTCTTCGAACTGCATACTGTTTTGCCTTTATTAAATGTTTTGTTTTAACTAATAGAATATATAGATGGCAAAATCGTAAAAATATATAAAACCTCGTATAATGAAAACACCACTCTCTACCCTCTGAAGTTCCTTCTTTGTGAGGAGATAGAGTTGCCGGTCGTTTCGGAGGTTGTCTGAGCATCCAGGTTTTTCCTCTTTCCTTTCCTTTTCACTTTTCTCAGTGACCCCTTTCGGTCCTTCAAACCATTTTCTTTTCCTGACCACATTTGCGAAGCCTCCTGCTTCAAATCCTTGCTTATGAACCCAGGAATTTCACTCTCTAGGCTTTGGGCTTCAAGGTCACCTTCCTCCATGCTCCCTGTCCAATATCCTCTGCCTGTTCTCTCTCTCTCTCTCTTTCTCTCTCTCTCTCTCTCTCTCTCTCTCTCTCTCTCTCTCTCTCTCTCTCCTCATTCCTTCAGGCAGACATCTACCTGCTTCCCGGGAACACCCAACTTCCTCTTCTTGAGATTCCTTTCCATTAACTGTTTTCTTTCCTTTCCCTCGAAGATAATGACCCTATAAGGGAAAATTATGATGCACCAGTGGAGGGAAAATTATGACGCACCAGTGGTTGGAAGCCACTATAAGTTTTTTAGAGTTTACTCCCAACTCTGTTTTTATTTATTTCAAGTGTGATGAGCTAGTTTGACACATGGGTTGGCTGGGCAAAGTATCACATGTCATGTGTGTGTCATCTATGGACTTTCTTCATTAATCTTGTACTTAGGAAAATCTCAAGACAACCATCACTCTCGTGTTACAGATGAAGGGACATATGTCCAGGATCGAGCAGTTTGTCCAAATTCCCACGCATCTAAGAAGCAGAGCCAGCATGTAAAATTAGCTTTCCCACAGATCTGGCCAGGGTGCTCTGCAGCCTCGCCTGGCCTTCAATCCTTCAGCTGATTCTCATTTGACTCACATGACGCCATCACTGGGTTATGTGGCTTGCTAATGCACTATGCGTATTCAAGTGTCCCAAATCTTCCTTTTGGAGGCTTCTTCTTCTCTGTCACATACCTGCATTCTACTCATTGCTGAGTTATACATGAGAAAGAGCTGGCGGAGGCTCAGGGAGAAACACTTGTTAGGGGTTACAAGATGGCAGCCGCCGAAAAAGGACAGAAACACAGGGCTTCTGACTCTGGCATTCTCCCTGCCCTGCCCTCCTCTGAGAAGCTTCAGCTTTAAATAAGTTCTTGTCCAAGATACCAAGCTCATAACCCTTTATCCAGCTCCTCCTTTCTCCCGGGAGGTGGGGAATCCCATCATTTCAAGAGTGACTCTTTTTTCCACTGCCTCTTTTGTTTATAGATGTTTTTATTTCCATTACTAAGGAACACTAACAGAAACACTCTGGGCCTTGTTGTTTTCCTTTCTTTCTCTCTCTCTCTCTTTCTTTTTTTTCTTCTTCTCAGCCAACTCTTCCTCACCTCAGTGAAATTCCACAGAGATATCTGTACACACCTCCCCGCTCACATTTCACCCACCCCGGCTCTCACAGCAGCAGCTCCTGAAGGGTCAAGCATCTTCATACACCAGAGACCACTCTGATTCTAGGCAGATGCCTAGCTAGCATCTCCACTCAGTGACTCACACTAAGTGTTTAGTCCCCTGCTGCTCTTTTAACCCTGAAATGTATCGCCCAGTTTCTGCCTCCTCACTTTCCTCTATGTGTTAGAATCTATGCTTTAGAGTCTCCCTAGAAACCCAAACTCTGGTTTCCGGATCCCGCCTTGTTCCTACCACTGCCCATCAGCCTGTGAGATCCAATCTTTGTTATCCAGCCTCATGACTGGGGTTCTCCTAACTCTTGATGAGTGGACTTACTTACCTGTGCCGTAGGGGCCTCCAATCCAGTTTTGGATCTTTCCTTATGTTTCTCTGAAGAGAAGCTTAATTCAGATGCAAGGCAAAGACCTCTTTGAATTTTCCCAATGTTTTGTTGCCTCGGTGAACCTTTTCTCCTCACAAATAGGTTGTTCTCATGGGAGGCAGAAGTGAAAAGCCGGACTCCTCTACAAAGCACAGGCCAGTGCGGTTAGCTGCATTTTGCTTGGGCCTATGGCGAGTGATTTCATATGTAGACTCTGCAGCAGCTCACGCCTGTGGTCGCTCCCACACTGACCCACCCCTTCCATCGCCTTGGCTAACAGTTCAGTATTGATTCTCTTCCTAGGTATCTGGTACTGCTTCAAGACCTCCCCCCCACCCCCGTTTTGCTATCTCTCGGTTTGATTTTCATTAATTTCCACAGTTTCATCTCTGTATTAATACTGTCCTTAGTGATAAACATGCATTTATAGTGCTTCTGTAACCACTTTATGCATACATGCTCCACCTTGGGGACATGCATGTTGGCCCCTCTATAACAATTGATCATTCATGTATTACTGTTATAAATAGCATGATCATTATTTCAGGAAAGATTTGGGGCTCATAATGGATTTAACCTGTTTCCATTTCTGACCTGATGCCAATTTCCCCTTTGTTGATTATACCATGCTTTTCCCTTTTCTTTTTTCTCTCTTTTACTCTCTAGCACGTTGATAAATTCTTCATGCCCTCTTAGTTGGAAACTACACTTGGTCATATGGCCTTTCCCTACCTTGGAATATTCTTGAGCTTGTCCTGACTTCATTTTCCTGTTTATTTACATTTAAAAACATGTTTTATTTCCTTACCACCATGTATGTACATGCACACACCCACGCATAAATGCCGCCATTACATGTTTGAGGTCAGAGGTCAATTTGAGGGAGTCAGTTCTTTGCTCAGATAACTTTAGGATATGTGTCTAGGGACCATAGTTAATGAAGCACATTGCAGAAAATGATGGCTGTATGGCAAAAATAGAGGCATTCTACTTAAATATGATAATAATGTGTAGTTTAACTTGTAGAAGAGAAGATTAAGCAAGGAAGTAACCACCTCTACACATCTGTAACACTGTCATGAATGAAATGCTGTAAATATCCAGTTTAGAAGTAAAGACAGGGCAAATGGAACTATTTGCAAAAAGATATTATAAAAGAACTTTTTGGAAAGAGATCATCCATGCAGAACAGTGAGACTGAGCTTGAGTGATGAAGATTGTTTTAGCAGTGCTTTGTATAGAGAGATTGGACTTGATATTCACACACACACTCACACACACACACACAAGGCTCTATAAAGTTTTTAAACTTTAGAAAGAAAAAAAAAATCTCTTGAGCAGTCAGGAGCAATTTCGCCCTGACACACGGACATAGTGGACATGGCTTCTTAGTAAAACATTGGACAACTTTGTTTTAAACTAAAGTAGAAGCTGTAACAAGGTCAAGATGCTTTCTCCTGTCAGAAGACCGAATTGCACGAGAACTCGTGAAAATAAATATTTGGATGACTTTTCGAGTCTTCGTTTGGGACGTGAGCGGAAACACTGCATTCACTATGTAAGAGCAAAGCACATGTCAGCATGGGGCCTTCAGCATAGCTGTCTGTGATAGAGCATCTTCTCCAGGCAACTGCAGTTCATCTGGGGAGGAGGTGTGAAAAAGGTCAAAGGCACATGGCCTGCGTGACTAGGACACAAAGTCATACCAGTGCTGAGGAAGATGGAATCTCACTTCCTGAGAGACCATTTCTGAGCATCTGCAACTGACGCGGACGCATACCTGCCGCCTTGCTCTGGAGTTCACCTGACAAGCTTCGTGTTCACTGGGCTCCCCTCTTACCATGTCTTGGCTGCCTTCATTCCCATCTGCATTCTATTTCCTTTGCATACTGCTCTGACTCAACTTGTGGGTGCCAAGCCTTCTCAAGGAGCTGTCTGTCTCTGGCCCTCCATTTGTCTTCAGGTTGTCAATTGCAATTTTGATCAGAGTTGAGTTTTATTTCTCACAGCTGCACTACCAGTGGAATGATGTTCACTGATCTTCAATGATTCTCTACCCTGCCTCCTTGGACCCCTTGTTTTTCAGCCTAATAGTTTAACTGCTACATTCCCTGACCACCTGTTTTGGCTCTAGATCATACTCAGCTCTTTTTCTCCCAGGCTGACGTTGACGGCCCTGATGCAGCCTTCACTCCCTCCTATCCATGGAAAGATTACCTATAATCTTCTCATAAGTCATAGGAACAGTAGAAAAAGCATGAGCAAGTGTCATTTATCACCCGGAGAAGTGGGCATGTAATTACTTGCAAGGCTGCTTTTAGTTTACAGCATAGCTTTCTATTTCTAGCCTCAAACATTTTCCTTGCAGAAAGTTTTGGAGAGTTTGGCACATTTGCAAATGCCTTGTGCTGATGCTTCTGAAAAAATGAAGCACATCATTTTGGTATCGCAATTATCTTTAGCCAGAGTAGCCTGCGCATTTGTACGTCAGATCCTCCTGGCTAGAATTTCAGCCAGTTTTCATTGTCCAATAAACCACAGTGAAGGGTGAGGTATTTTAATAGATAGTGTTTATATAAATTAATCTTTCAAATAGCCATTAAAATTATGTTAATTGTTTTTAGTGTTATTTCTGGGGTCTGAACATTGAATTAATCTTATATCCATCATGTGTTTATTTAAGGGGAACACTAGATGAATTTGGTATTTCAGATTTAACTTGTTCCTAAGTTAAAAAACTTTTTGCTTTTGAGACAGAGTCTCATGTAGCACATACTGGGCCATGAACTCACTATGTAAATGAAGTCAATCCTGGACTATTGATCCTCCTGCCTCAGCCTCCTGCATGCTGACATTATAGACATGTGCCGCCACTCTGAGCCTCTTATAGAGAGCTGGAAAGACTTTCTTTCTTAAAGTTTAGAGATTTCTAAGTTTGAAAGCAGAGAGCCATGGAGCATGCTTGCTTCATCAAGTTACTTTGATTTCGCGAAAATATCCAATTAAAGCAAGACAGTTGATAGGATCCCTCAGTTCAGCTGTTCTAAGGCATGGCCCAATGAACTCATGTATCCCAACTCTATTCATGCTAGCTCTTCATGATGGCTAGCCACCACCATGCAAATGGCTCTCTCTCATAGAACATCCCTGTGTCCTAACTGTCTTCTACTCCATCAGAGAACAGTCTTATAAAGCACCATAGTGCTATTTCCCATGCAAGGAACTATCAACAAGACAGTTTCAGCCACCTCCCAAGGGTACAACAAATAAATACATATTTTGATTGGATTTTTTTTTGTTAGCTAGTGATTATCATTGTCATTCTGTTTCCTTCCCCAAACAGCCTATTTATTTATTTATTTATTTATTTATTTATTTATTTATTTATTTATTTATTATTTTTTTGTATGGGAGATTGGGAAGTCCTTCTGTATATGTGTTGCTTTCATTAGTTAATGAATAAAGAACTGGCTTGGCCTGTGATAGGGCAGAGTAGAGCTAGGCGGGGAAAACTAAACTGAATTCTGGGAGAAAGAAAGCAAAGTCGTGAGATTCAACATAGCCTCCGGAGGTGAAAGATGCAAGCTGCCAGCTAGAACCTTGCTAATAGGCCCCAAGCCTTGTGGTACAATATGAAATAATGGAAATGGGTTAATTCTAGATGTAAAAGCTAGGTAGTAATATGCTTGAGCTATTGGCCAAACAGTATTGCAAATAATATAGCTTCTGTGTGATTATTTTGGGAGCCTGCATGGCCAGAAGATGAACAGTGGTCTCCAAAAACATATGGGGAATAATCTTCTATTAAATAGTTATAAATACTGAAATTTCGATGATAGGAATGAACAGAAGAGGTCTCGAGGTTGCTGAGTTCTCTTGGCCTTTCTTTTCTTTACCTTTCCAAGATGCCTAGTTTTCCCAGTTTATACCAAGGATTCACCGAACCAACCATTTAAATGATCAGCCCAGAACATTTTGCAATTTGTAAGACTGCTGGCAAATTCAGTCCCTGTCTTAACTGATTTAACTAACAGAGCACTTCGGTGCAGGACTCTTCTTTTCACTCCAGTTCCTGCTGGGCTTGGAAGCAAAGGGATTGGAGATGGCGATACGGTTAAATAAACAATGTTCTCAAGTTAATTCCTGCATGAAATGTGTGCTCGACCCTGGAGGAACATCACGGTGCCTGCTGTTGGTGGTGACTTAGGGGATTGTAGAATTTTTCTGGAATCGGCATTATCTCTTAGAGGGAGTTGACCTAAGGCCGCCCCTGGAAGAACAACCTGCTATGAACATCTATCTCATTTTTCTGTGGGTCTGGAGTCCACTGGAAGTCTCAGCCCATGCCTGACACTTTGAGCCAAGGTGTCCGTCCGTCAGGGTACTTTTGCTCAGATCTAGGGAAATGGTGGGCTTCTTGAGTTCTGGCAAATTATTTACATCTTCCTTTTGTGTCATGTGTAAGATTGCATAATCCTTTTTAGGCAAATACGCTACACTTAAGAATGGTGATAAAGTTGTGACATCAGTGTTCCCAAAGGAATGACCCTACATAGACTTTTCAAGATGCATTTTTTGTTTGTTTGGTTTCTTTTATGTTTTTTTGAGACAGAGTTTCTCTGTATAACCTTATCTGTTGTGGAACTCGTTCTGTAAACCAGGTTGGCCTCAAACTCATATCCTTGCCTCTGCCTCCCAATGCTGGGATTAAAGGTTGTGCCACCACCTGGCCAAAGATAGATTCTTATATATGACATATGATTTATCAAAATTGGTAAGATTATTATATATATTTCTTGTATTTTATTTTCTTAATTCTTTCATTCTAAGTTCTGAACATTTTTCGTTACCTAGTCATACAGTTGTAATCTTTTACTGAAAGCACGTTAATTTCATTTCTATCATAGCATAAGAGATATGTATTTTATATATTTGGACTTCGTCTTTGCCTAGTTGTAGGATCTAATAGCCTAGCCAAATGCTAAGAAAAGCGCAAAAGAATATGCAAGCTTTTATTACTTCATTAAATTGAGATGATGTCATTACATTATACATTATAATAGGAGTTGATATCATATATATTCATTAAAATACAATTTCTATCATGCTGTGAATTACTTGTGATCTTTGGATTTGGAATGTGAAACTTTTCAGATCAAACCAGGGTCTATATGATGTCTGTTACTAATTAGAATGAATTCTACACCTCTCCTTGGGTTATTTATTCCAATCACCAATCAATAACTCCACATAATCTTTAGCAACTGAAAAAAGAAATCTAGTAAATATTATGTAATAGCTGACTTGAATTATTACTTGATAACTTGATAATGTGTTATAACTGATTTTTTGAGAGGTGGGCCAATGATAGTTAAACAATTTCACCTTAATATAGGTGTGTGCATAAGTGTATGGTGGGTTAATTCCTTGTTGGAAAAGGAGGCGCGGATGGAGCCCAGATTTGTGCCTTTCTGTAGAACCATGGACTTCTGTCTTTCACAAACCCTAAGTTTTATTCCAGACCCCAGCATGTGGTTGTACCCATCTTTCCTCTAGCCAATGGGGTGCAAGAACGAGAGTCTGGATTACATGAAGCACAGTCGTTTCCATTCGCAAGGAAAACAACACAGTCCATGGTGGGTGATCTCACCGTCTCACGTCAAAGCCTGCGCCCTGAGCTACTGAGCTGTTTGTATCAAGGACTCGTTACAAGACAGCTGTAGAGTTTATTATTTGAAAAGCCCTGGATGAGGGTATTGGCTTAGATAAACTTTTAAGTCCTCCAGCTCCCTCCAGCCTCCAAGTGCACTGATTAGCATATGTAATGTAAAACAATGTAGTTTTATATGGCAAAATTGGCAGGGAGGGGGCATTCTCTCAAGAAAAACTACTATTCCGTGAGCCTTCCTTTTCAGCTACCAAAAAAAAAAAAAAAAAAAAAAAAGGTGATCAAGTAGAGCTCAAAAATAATTTCTGGGCTTCAACTGAAAATTCTTTTATCTGGAACAGATTATTTCATTCCACAATTAGAAATGAGATCCAAAATGCAAATATTACTCAGAGAGATAGCACATTGCTCCATCTTCGCACTCTGGTGTTCACAACTGCTGTGAGAGCCATTTTACAGAGTCGGCTAGAGAGGAGAAGCATACCTTATTCAAATATATGAAGATGGTTTTTACAAACCATATCTTATTTTATTCTAGTCCCAGTTCTGCCAACCCTTCTGGATATGTAGCAGTTTAAAGACAGTGCTTCAAAAGTTGAAGGGGGGTGGGGGGGAGGAGTGGAAGCTGCTTAAATCGGAAGGCAATGCGCAGGCTTCCACCAAATGCCTTTTTCATAGTCGCCTCATTTGTTATATTTTCCTGAGGAAAACTGAGGATTCTTGAAAGCAGAAGAACAATACAGCACTAAATATGCATTAGCTCATTAAAGCTTTCTATTTTCCTAAGCTTTCTTAGTTCAGGTAAAATCTCACTTCTATCTGCATTTGAGGAGATGAGAGCTGTTTGTAGGCCTTCTTGGCCAGGAGAAGAGACTGGTTAGCACTTGAAGATCCATTCAGCATTGTGCCCTAGCCAGTCAGCTAAGGATGTTATATTTATAACAATAAACCCAATTGTTAGGAGAAGAAAACTTGAAAAGAAACTGGGGTTTGTATCTGTGCGTTGTGTAGGGAACAAGAGAGTAGTCATGGCTGTGAAAGCATAGGCGGGATGCAGGTGGGGTGTCTGAGTTCGCTCCTCCTTCTCTCTGAGCCAAGGTCTCACTACGTAAACCCGGGACAGCCCTGACCTTCTAATCCTTCTGCCTCCACATCCCAGGTGCTGGCTTTGCAGTCTGCATTAAAAGCTGTCGTTCAGGACTCTTGCTGTAACCGGGATTAAGAACTCCCATTAAGTGTTGCCTCTTCCTGGCCCGGCTGCGCCACACTCATGTGGGGGCCGACCTCCCCTGGGTTGTCGGCTAGTCGCTTGAACCTCTGCATCTGAAGAGGAACACCAACCAGAGGCCACGAAAGCACTTTGCAAGGGACCCTTCTTATGTCCAAACTAAACAGCACTGGTTATCTGAGCCACAGCGTTCAGAAGATAGCAGGGCGTTTGCACGGCCATAAAAGCAAAGTACTACATCTCTCTCTGCGACTGTTCTGTGGGGGAAAGTTGAGGCCTTTCCATTTGGGAATTTGAAACTGGGGGAAGCTAGCGTCTTCCTCAGTGTGCTCTCTACAGCAAATGTCTTCATCACAGTGCTCTGTGCTGTTGCCCTCATCTGGTGCTGGAGGTTCTGTTTCCCGGTTCCAGCCCCTGACCGTGAGACTAGGTGCCTGCCGGATCTCTTCTCTGGTGAGAGCAGCTGTTACCTGCGGCCCACTTAAAGGCCTTCCAGGCTTTAGGAGCTTCTCAGTGAGATCATTCTGTTTATCTTTTGAATATTAGGTGGTCAGACCTTTGAAAAATCGATATTCTTTTCCCTCTACAACTATAAACTGGAAACTTCAGTCACTAGGGTATGCTGTCCTGGAAGACTGGGCTTTCCTTCTTCTTAACTTCCCGTATAATCAAAAGAAGCTAATGAATTCAAGTTGTCTGTAACATTTCGTGTGTCTCTGAGCTGAAACCGAATTCCCAAACAACCATGTGAGCAATAATAAAATTCAGGCAGCGACCCTCTATTTTCCTGCTGTTAGGAAAGAGACTCTAAGGGGGAACTCCTGCGTTCGGCTCCCTGTGACTTAAGATGGTATAACAATCAGCATCTTAGCCCATAAATTATCTTGAAGCCCCTGAAGAAGGGTGGTGGCTGAGTTGAGTTGGATTGGACATGCAACTTCCAGAATTATATAAACTCGCATTCTACCGTCTTAAAATCTACACAGCATACTCAATGGACTGTCGCTTAATTGTGGAGAAGATACAAATACAAGCGGCCCTCGTGCTCTCGTATGAGAAGCTAGGTATGGCAAGGGGAACACAATTATTCCAGTTGGAATTTGTCCAGAAGCTGGGGATTAAAACCCCTTAGTGTTATGAAAAGTTCCGTGGGATGTTTAATGACTAGAAATAGCCAGAAGCTTAGATTTATGGCATCCAAAAATAGTACCCCTAGCAGGATCCGTTCACCCAGGTCATGCTGGGGCGCAGTTTGGGCAATAGTCAAAAATCCCATTTATTGAATCATAAACATAATTTCTAACAGCCCCGGGTTGGAGATTGGTATGTGAGTACTACTTACCAACTTTTAGCAGCCTCTTTGTATGGAGTCCCCCACTGTCACTCAATAAAGGCACGACAGTCTAGAAAATGTTAGGTGGGCTTGGATGATAATGAAGACGTTTGAGGAGGGCAGTCGGCTGAGGAACGGTGGTGCTTTAGTTTGTGATGTGGTTTGAAAGGTAATGGGGACATCACTTTGTTTTGTTTAGCTGATAGTTGAACCTTTAACAACTGAGATTTCATTCTTTTTTTAACGAATGGCTACTCTGTATTTAAAAGCCCATACACTTGAAAGTTGCTACAGGGGACTTGACTGTCCTGCAGACTGTAATGCAACACGAATATTTCAAGAGCTTCTCTAAGGAGTTTGGGTAGAAGTGAGGAGGCCCTTTTCCAGTGGAAATACTGGATGTGTGAGCCTCTCATTAAGGTCAGAAACACAGTGAAATCTAATAGCGCTAACTCTATCTCCCTGGTGCAGCTATGATCAAGAAGCTCCAATCAATCTTGTTTTCATCAAGCATAAGGAAAGGGACAGGATAAGGAAACCACTTTGCATCTTGTCAAAATTTATATGTGAAACCCTAAGTTCGAGTCCATGAGACTGACTGTTTCGAGATAGAATCTTTAAAGAGGCAATTAAGTAAGAATAGGTCGTTTGGGTGTGCCTCAGCATGTTCTTGTTAATGTTCCCACAGAAAGAGATTAGAACACAGTCAGTCCAGATCGAGAGGGTGATATCTAAGGTCACAAGGAGAGGAATGCCATTTGCGAGCCACAAAGAGGCCTCTTGGAAAGCCAACTTGGACTATTAGTCTTCAGGGCTACAAGAAAATACAGCGGATCTTTGTTCTGTTTTTCAATCAACTATTTAATGGTACACCTAAAGTTCCCCTAAGCTGATAGTTGGAAATACCCTAAACATCAATGTTCTCACTGAACTGGGAAAAATGGAGGCTAGGGAGGCCACAAGGATATCTGTTAAACATAAGAGTTTTTGATCTAGGCTCTAAACCGCCCCCAGAATATCAGCTCACAACTTGTTGGGTGGCATATCAACTTGAGCAAATTTTGTACTAATGAACTCCTTTCTTTCTGCCTGTCTCATTAGGACACTCCATGCTTTCCAGAAACACAGTGAAATCTAATAGCGCTAACTCCATCCCCCTGGTGCAGCTATGATCAAGAAGCTCCAATCAATCTTGTTTTCGTCAAGCATGTCATAAAAGACCCCCTTTTCTGATTAGCATTCTTGAACACAGTAGAAGCTGATGACTTGCTTGAAGTCATTCATTGCAAGGATACAGCACCTACTACACGTGATGAAATGACATGAGGCATATGAACTGCTCATTACGGTCTAATTAGTTTGGGCTTTTCATTTTATTTTATGTCCTAAACTGAACCTCACTCAATACGATGCTGAGCTGGAGTTCATCATGTCTTCTCTCTGGCTTGCAAGCTCATGGTGTTTGCTTGTTAGATTCCGTGGTTATCTGACTGGTTATAATTGTCCTTTCCTTTTCTCCAGGGACTGAATAAAAACAAACAAAATCCATGCTATTATGTGTTCCTCTGTGAGATGGGACCTAGCACATAACATGACTGCTGATGCTTCTCAAGTTGGTGTGACTATAATGACAATCTGAGTTATGAGAAATACAGCCTTGCTTCCTTACGATGCTATGGAGAAACAGCCTTAGCCATTTCTAGAGATATTCCCCACAGGCAAAGGAAGGAAACCTTGGAGAAATTTGTTAACCAGCTTAGCTACGCTGGGGGCTTGGTTCCACTGGAGAGCAATATGTCTTGCATTTTGAGTGGCCTGAAGTGGCAGCTATCTGTATCTCAACTAGCAAGTAGACTACATACAAGCTGATTTATTTGATCTCAGTGTTTCAAGGGTCGTAGGGAAAACGATCACATATTTTACAACTATTTTTTGAAGACCCGTTATACTCTTTTGAATTGTCCTTCCTTTGGGCTCCATTGAGGCACACAGACACCTGCTTCTGTACTTCACACAAATGACTATGGGCACTGGCCAGTTTTGGTCTTCCCCTTTAAAATAGAAAAATATCAAGCATGAGTACTTCCACACAAAATACTCAAAAGAATATTTTGATCGCTGCTCACATGGGTTCGCCTGGAAAGCAAAGGTTGATTTATATTCATCTTAGAAAATGCCTCAGGCCTTTGCTGGAACATTGTCCCTTGGATCTGTACTGTAAGACTGCCTTGTCTTGAGGCCATCTCACAAGAAGACCTCCTGCAGCAGCATTCATAAAACAATTAACAAAATACATTTCCTCACCTTATTATATTCACCCTGAAAATTATAATAGAAATAACCACGTAGACTGTCCAGTGGCTTTGTGAAGGGGCCATGTGTGGAATAGTTAGAATTATACTCTTCAAGACATCATTACCAAGTTGCTATCCAGAACTTTTTCCTGGAACTTTGTATGGCTTAGTTGATATAATCCCTGCACCAATGATGTTTTATGTGAAATGTTTCTTTTATGATAGAGCAGCTTATTTGGATTAATTCAATTTTACTTTTTAACTGGTGATCAACATACATGCTACCAATAGCCAAGAGTTGTTGCAGAATGAATACTTGGAACCTCCTGCATAAATGCTTTGCCTGTTTTGAAGCCTGAGGACATGGTAACATTTTTATTTTTAAATAATATTTGCTGACCTACATGCTAGAGACACTAAATTAAGTGAATATCTGCTTTATTTATTTAGGTTTTATGTCCTAACCGGTGGGTCTTTATTTCTGCAATAATTTGTTGAAAGCTCATGGTTAGGTGGTATGTAACCTTTAATTCAGCCATTGTTAGCACTTTTGTATGCCAGAGAGTGGTTCTGAAAACTTCAGTAGGCTATGGACTTTTAATGGGGGAATCTTAATTGTTCCCTTAGTGCTTAAGGAGCCGTCCTGACATCTGAGTTGAAATACACATTTCTCATGTGTAACCTTCAGCTCAGCAATGAAGGAAAACGTTCATCCTACACCTCATGCAAAAAAATGAACTGAGTCTTTAGAAATTTTTTTTAAGCTTACATTGTCAAAATTCTTAAGCGATTGCTCTTGGTTAATTAGAAATTAGTCCAATGAGTACCGAGTTCTTGATAAAATATTGTTAGGGAAATCAGGAAGGGTAGCCCAGCTATTCCCCACTCTTTGGGGGCTGGGGTGGAGGGGAGTCAGAGGTGCACATGGAGGTGCCTGCTGCTGCAGCTGCCTATGACTGCCTGGGTCCAACCTTCTCTCTGCCACGAAGCTCACTTGTGAGGCTCTAATATAAAAAGAGTTTAAAACTGAGATTAGAAACTACTGATTTGTCCAGACTGGAAGCAGAATGACAAACAGGCATCATCTTTTCCTATACACATAGCGGGGTGAACTTGCTCTCACTTATAGTTGGGTAAGGAGAGTTTTAGCCTACTGTAACCCTGGTGAAACAACACTCTTGCCAGGCAGTCGTGTGTAAGGGGTGAGGGCCATATCGAGCCATGAGGATAACGGAGGGTCAGCGTCGCTGATCTGGTACCTCAGTGAGGCAACCATAGCCAATGCCATGTGGTAGATGACATACATGTAATAGTTTCCAAACATGGATCCAGAGAGTAAGGATAAAGAAAGATGAGGAATAGAAAGAGTAAAATAATACCACCAGAAGGAACAGGCCAGTTCCAGGGTGGGCACATTGGAGTGAGGACAGAGAGTCTTTTTTCTTTTTCTTTTGAACTATTCATGGCTGTTTCGAAGTAGTGAATCCCGCCTCAGTCTTCTTGCTCCTGCTAAACATCCCTGAGAGATGAGAAGTTACGGAACTTAATGACACGATAGTTGGTAGAAGAAGAATAAGTTGTTTCCCTCAGATGTCTATTGGCCCATTTGTATAGAATGTATTAAATATAGCTGTATTTGTAACTGTCATGATATGACGGATTACATGGGATTTTACATGGTATTG
>NC_022011.1:58524215-58534215 GCF_000317375.1 Microtus ochrogaster | reverse complement strand
GACGATCCGGAGGCTGCATATCTAGAGTACTGGCAATATCAATACTGTGGACTTTAGCATCAAGGTTTTAGTGGTCTTAGAACACTGGGCTTTCTGTTCATGTTGCATATGTAGCTCAAATTCTGGGACATGTACTTTTTTGACAAACTGGTATTTTAAGAGGTTAAATTTTTTTTTCTGAAAAAAAAATCTTTGTGTATGGTTCATTTTTTTTTCTCCAAGAGTTAACTTTTTGAGAAATACAAGTGTCTCTTCTACCACCATCAATGCGATCTTATCAGAAGGCGGGAGAAAGGGAAGGTAGACTATGTCAACAGAGGAAAAACAAGTGGCAAGTGAGAGTAGCCATCCTCCAACCACATCTGCTTCCCTAGTGAACTAATTTGAGGTCCACACCACAAAAGGGAGCCCATGTCCAACACTGTCTGGATGACCAGAGACCAGAGGATAAATACCCGAGAGACAGAGGATAGAAAAAAATCAACAAAATGATGCCTACTGCTATACTCATAGATGAGTGCCAGCCCAACTGTCATCAGAGAGTCTTCCTCTGGTGACTGAAGGAAGCAGATGCAGAAACCGACAGCCGGACATTAGGCAGAGCCCCAGGAATCCTGCGGAAGAGTGGCAGGAGTGCCAGAGTCACAGGGGTGGATCACACCAGTAGAATATAACCCAGCAAGTCAAGTATACGGGGTTCATAGGGGCTCATGGAGCCTCTGAAGTGGCAACCACAGAGCTTACGTGGGGCGGCACTAGGTCCTCTGTAAATAAATTATGGTTGTCCGTTTGGTATTTTTTTAAATATAATTTATCTATTAAAGATTAAGATGTTTGAGTTGTCAAATAACCAAGATGATTTTCCTCTACTTTTGTGACGAAGATGTCAAACACTAATTTTTGAAAATCTTGTAGAACTCTGCACTGAAACTATCTGATCCTGGGTTTTGTTTTTTTTGGTTTTTTTTTTTTTTTGGTTGGGAGACTTTTGATGACTATTTCTATTTATTTAGCAGTTATAGGTCTATTTAACTTGCTTATATGGTCTTGATTTAATTTTGTTAAGTGATGTTTATCCAGAAGATTGTCCATTTCCTTTAAGTTTTCCAATTTTGTGGAGTATAGGTTTCTAAAGTATGATTCTTTGGATTTCCTCCATGTCTGTTGTTATGTCCCTTTTTTTTTTTTACCTGATTTTGTTAATTTGAATATTCTGTCTCTGCTTTTTGGTTAGTTTGGATAAAGCTTTGTCTATTTTGTTGATCTTTCTGGAAGAACCAACTCTTGGTCTCATTGATTAATTGTATTGTTTTCTTTGTTTCTAGTTTGTTGATTTGAGTTCTCAGTTTGATTATTTCCTGCCTTCTAGTACTCCTAAGTGAGTTTGTTTCTTTTTGTTCTAGAGTTTTCAGGTGTGCTATTAACCACTAGTGCGGATATTTTTCAGCTTTTTTTATGTAGGTATGTAGTGCTATGAACTTTTCTCTTACCACTGTTTTCATCGTGTCTGATAAATTTGGGTATGTTGCATGGTAATTTTTGTGGAATTTTAGAAAGTCTTTAGTTTCTTTATTTCTTTCTTGACCCACTGGTGATTCAGGTGAGCATTGTTTAATTTCCATGTGTTTGTGGGCTTTTAATTAGTGTTGCTGTTGAATTCTAATTTTAGGCGATGGTGGATATTTTGTGTTAAACTTCTGTTAGATTTAATGCTTTCTTTATCTTATTAGTATAATTCCTCTATCATATTTTCAAAGCTTGAGATTCTCTCTTCTATCTCTTGTATTCTGCACTTGTGGTTCCTGATCTATTTTCCATATTTTCTGTTTCCAGAATTACCTCAGTTTATATTTTCTTTATTGTTCTATTCTGGTTTTCAAGCCTTTAATAATTTCTTTCATCTGTTTGATTGTCTTTTCTTTGTTTTCTTTAAGGGATTTGTTTATATCTTTCTATTTTTGTTTATCTTTTCTTTCATTTCTTTGAGAAAAAATTTCATTTCTTCTTTAAGGGCCTCAAACATTCTCCCAAAGTTATTTTTTAGGTTTTTTTTCTTCTGCTTCATCTGTATTGGGTTGTTCAAGTCTTGCTGTTTGAGAGCCACTAGTTTTCGTTGGTGTTGTGTTGTTCTTTGTGGTGTTGAGGCTATTCTTACCTTATTCACCCATCTTTTCCTCTGATTGGGGTAGTTGGGGTCATGTCTCTTGTGATCATTCTTCCAAGTGCCAGTGGATCCAAGGCTCACATGGTTGCTTCTCATGGGGGACTTGGGGCCATGGTTCCAGTCAAGCTGGAGGTCACTTGGTATTCCTGGAGGTTGGTTGGCACTCCCAGAGGTTGCTCTGCTATCCTGGTGGTTGGTGGGGCCTGCTTCCATGAAAGTTGCTGACTTAGGCCTGAACCTGTGGAGGTTGCTGACTTAGTCCTGGTCCCATGGAGGTGGTTGGTTAACTCCTGCTCCTGAGGAGGTTGCAGGCTCAGGCCCTGGTCCCACAGAGATAACTAGCTCAGGCCTGCTCCCTCAGGGATTGCTCCCTCATACTTGCTTTGGCAGAGGTTGCTGGCTCAGGCCTACTCTAGGAAAGGTAGCTGGTTCAGGCCTGGTTCGATGGGGGGTCACTGGCTCAGGCCTGCTCTGGTGGAGGTCACTAGCTTTGGCCTGTTCCTACAAAGGTTGCTGTTCTGGACTTGGTCCCACAGAGGTTGCTGGCTCAGACCTGCTCACATGGAGGTCACTGGCTTGTGCCCAGTCCCACAGAGGTCTCTGGCTCAGGCCTGCTCCCACAGAGGTCACTGACCTAGGCCTGGTTTCTCAGAGGTCGCTGGCTTGGGCCTGGTCCCACAGAGATTGCTGACTCAGTTCTGTTCCTGTGGAGGTCACTGGCTCAGGCCTGCTCGCTCAGAGGTTGCTCCCTTGAACCTGCTGTGGCAGAGGTCGCTGGCTCAGCCAGCTTGATATTTTTGTGGGACTCCTAACAGTGTTCAGAGTGGGGCTTTCTCTGACTCTTTTGCCTGCTTTTAGGATCCTTTTCCTTCTATTGGTTGCCTTACCCAGCTCTGATATGAGGGTTTGTGAATAGTCTTATTGTATTTTGTGTTCAGTTGCTATCTCTGGGAGGCCTATTTCTTTTTGAAGGGAAATGGAGGAGGAATGGATCTGGGGGACAGGGGAGGTGGCAGGGGGACTGCAGGTGGGTTGTTTTGTGTGATATAATAATAATAATAACAATAACAACAACAGTAGTAATAATGTAACATCAGTGTTGAGAGAGAGGAAATGTGAGTTTGAGGATAAGGGATCTGACCAGAGGTACTTCCTTATCTTCCTGTTGTTTATCCTCTGGCCCAGCTGCGCATGAGCCTATGTCTCACATCCTTTGCACGGATTTTCCTCTTGTGCCAGCTTCTTGAGGACTTAGTCCTGCTGTGGTTCTTTTCTTTAGTCATTAGTGTCCTCTTCTATTCTAGATCCAACTAGCACATCAGAATGCTATCGCATCTTCCACAGTCAGACGAGCCTTTGTTGATAACTTGCCCCTTTCCTGTACTTCATGCCTCTCCTTGTCTTCAAACAAACTTTTCCTAAAATGCACATTCCTGTCTCTACTTCCCATTCATTTTTTTTTTATCTTCCCTACTTCCTAGTCCAAACCTAGACTGGCTGTTTCTTTCTCCAGTAAAAGAGTACCTGTCACTCTTTTACTCTTTGGTTACTTTGACATCAGATTTCCTGGGAGCTCTCTCTAACTTGTTGGTTATTGTCTAGTAATTTTCAATAACTACAATTTTTTTCCTCCTCAAAATGTTGCTATGTTTACAGTATCAATCCTGGACCACTTTTTCTTGTTTTGTTTTGTCTGTTTTTGAGATCATATTTTATTACATCTTTCCCTTCCCATTCCTCCCTCGAAAACTTTCCATATACCTCTCCCTACTCTCTTTTAAATTCATGGCCTCTTTTTTCAACAGTTGTTTTTGCATACAGTATTTGCATAAACACACACACACACATATATATATATTCCTAAATATAATTTGTTGAGTACATATAATATTACTTGCCTATATGTTTTCAGGGCTGTTTGGCACTGGACAACTGACTGGTATTCTCTTTCCTGAAGAGAACTGCCTCCCTTGTGTCCAGCTTTACTCAGTTGTCTGTAGCTATTTGGTTCAGGCTGAAGTCTTGTGGACTTTCCCCTGCCCGGTTTTGCATGTTCATTAGAGTACCATTTTTTTCTTCCTCCTCCTGCAACACAGCCTAACTTTGTGCCATGAGTTTATGCTACAGCTATGAGTTTATGTTTCTATATCTGTTTTGACTTCTTTCATGAGGCACATGTGTACCACTTACAGTGTCTTAACCATCAAAATCACCTCAAATTTAAAGCAACAGTAAGTCTTTGTTCTCTATCTCTATAAGCCATCCTCTTTTACAATCTTCCCAGATCAGTAAATCTCACTACCCTCTGGCATCTTAGACCAAACACCTGAACGAGCTTCTTGATTTATACCCATTCATTCACTAGGATCAACCAAGGCATGGCTTTGATACCTTTCCATTTATTTTCACCTCCATGGTTTCCCTCCTCGTTCATGTCATCATTGTCTCTTATTTGCATGGGGTCTTGACTGAGAGTGAGTGAGTCCTTTTCATTCTTTAGGTTGCTTGCGCACAAAAGTGCGCATCCGCAGCTCTGTCATATTGCTATTCCACAGTTGTGGCTAAAATCCCCATTCTAAAGCAAGTGCTCCCCAGAGAGACTCCCTGTCTACTCTTCCTGAAGCAGTTGTCAAATCACCACATGCCTTGCTTTCGGGATGTGATGTCTTCATTTTGTAAGGGAGGAAGCTATAAGCCGAAACCACCTTGTTTATTTCTTCCATTATTTACGGGTTGTACATCCCTCCAAGAAGATGATGAGCTTCTTGAAGGAGGCAATGTTTCCCACCTTAATCTTATTGGTATCTTCATAATGCAAAACACTGAAGTCCCTGTGTAAGAGCGTAGGTTGATCAATTGACTGACTGACTGGTTGGCTGACCTAATCGACAGAACGCATGGATCATAGCAAGGCCTAGAGGAAGTGGTAGGTACAAGGAAACATCCCTAAAGGAGGTCAAGAAACAGAAGCAATTCTAGAATCATGTATGTATGTCTTCAGAAGTCTGCTGAAAAGTATTATCCTATTTTTTCCTGTTCCAAGTAGACTTTGTTTAAATTTAATTAGGAAATTGCATTTAAAATGAGAAAAAAAACTTCACCTATTTTTCTTGGCATGCTTGGGTTTTAAAAGCAAGAGCCAAAAAAGTAAGCTTAAGAATCATACATAGAACATCCATGTATAAAGATAGAACGCTACACTAGCATGTGTAGTGATTACATAAGTATATCACACTGTAATAGCTTGATATATACACTTTCTGGAAGTATCCACGCCATGCTCAACATCATTGTTACTTCTTAGGTATGAAGAGAATGAGAATTCAGCAGAGAACAAGAAGACTTTGATTTTATTCACCAAGTTGCACTTTTTATTTAAGAAGTCTGAAATAGATCTGACAGAGTTCCAACATTTTCCTGTTATGTGGATTGATCCACGTTCAATATATTTTTCTTAATAATTTCTGTACTTTAAGCATTAAAAAAAAAGCTAAATTAAAGACTACTATGTACCTGTGATCTTAGCAGAACTTAAGGTCTTGATTCATAAAATATAATGTCTTTATATTGAAATCAGGAGTTAACTAATTCAATTTGGCATCTGCCTTTATGATTCTTGGGTGGGCTTCCTTCTGGCTGGCGTCTGTGTTTCAGGGTCAGACGGCAGTGGCGTGGAATGTGGAAATAGAAAGGAAAACATCTGTGCACAAACTCAAATATCTTTCCCCTGTTCTTGTAGGGCTGCTCTCTGCCCCCGTCTCCACATAAAAGTGGCAAACATAAATGTCGTCTATTGAGGAGCAAGTCATATCCTGCCACTGGCTATGGTGTTGCAGTCATCACCAACTCTTTGAGGTGGGTTTTACAATCCCCTTTTTATAGGTGAGAACACTTAGATTTGGAAGCGAAGTACACTTGGTTACACAGCTTGTGGACGACAGCACCATTGTGAAAGCTGTGTTTACTTGACCCCAGCGCTGGGAGCTTTCCTATGATATGATTTTTATCTACTGGACTTTGACTCCAAAGTACATCTTTAACTTTCAGATTTTTCATTTCAGCCTTTTGGTTTCCAAGAGGTTTCCTTTTCATCCAAACATTTGGTTAGCGAAAGCTGTATTTAAGACAGTCTAAGAGCCACTATGGCTATAAAGTCATAGCGTTCCGTGCGCAGCATTGGTCCTATAAACTGGGGTTCGATAAGTTCAAAGAAGTTTATTATTATTATTATTATTGTGTGTATCTTCTTTTTCTTATAAAAAGATTATTTTAAATTGTGTGTGTGTGTGTGTTTGTATGCATTTGAGCGCACGAGTGCAAGCATTCAGAGTCCAGAGGCACTAGCTCTTCTTGGGGCTATAATTATTTGTAATGGGTGCTAGGACTCAGACTATGATGGTCTTTGCAAGAGCACCACCTGCTCTGACATCTGAGCTGCCTCTCCAGCCCCATTATGTGTTTCTTCAGAGAGTGTGTAAAAGGTATCACTTGCAAAATTGGGAAGATATGAGGCAGCAAATAAGTAATATTAACAATTATTCTCAGAATTTTGGATTAGTCTTAAGAGTAAGCATGGTGAAGTAGTCAAGACTATTATTTCAGGATTTATTTCCGTTCTATCTTCCCCACAGCAGTTGGATGGCATCTCCTATGTAAACTTTTCGGTGATGTGACATTTGTCTAGGTGTACATCTCCTTGTGGGCTTTGTCTCTCATCTCCCTCGTCTATGTAATGAGGAGCTTTCTCACCTTGTCGCGAGGAGCTGGAGTCCACTTTACCCACTCTACTCTTTGCAGCCTCCAATCAGTAGGTCTTTCTTGGTTGATGGTGACAAAGGCAGATCCAGGCTACTGTGATCATGGTTGTATAAAGGTTGACGAACTATCTCAGACAACGGGTATGATGCTCCGCAGGCTTTTTCTCATACTCCCTCAAAGAGACTCTGTGACTTTTAGTACAATGGCATAAAAAAAAAAGGCAAAGTACCTGGTGGGGGATTATCCCTTTGTATATCTTAAACATGCTACGTGGCTGCCTCTTTTCTTTCTGTGCTAGGATTCTGGTGTTTCTGCCACCAGGTAGAAAGCCAAGAGGATTCTGAGACTCTGCGAAACTCTGTTTTCAAAGTATCTACATACTAGGACCTCAGATATGGAAACTAAGACTAAAGTTGGTGGAAAAATAGAATTTAGTATTAATACACATACTTATTCTTTCCTCCTTATTGAGACAGCATTTTTAGATTTGATGAATGCCCATCTGTGAGCTTTAAAACACTCATATTGAACAGAATACTGTTAATAACAGAAACCCTGACATCATAGGTCTCTTCAATCCTTTCTTGGGAGTTTGTAAGATAACAAAAACATCAATTTCATGGGTATAGAGGTTTGTTATTCAGCCATCACCTGGGGGAGTCGATTTATATGTAGAAGTTTTTATTTAAAGGGAAGGGAGAGATTATATGAATTTAGAAACCCTTTCTGCATTTTCTTTTGTGACCTTTAAATTTTATTTTATTCCTTCCTAGATATATACTTGAGGGCAGTCTTGTGGTAGGGAAGGTAGGAAGATTGTCAGGCTTTGGATTTATCCAGAGAGGGAAGCAGGGATCCTCTTGTCAAGTCAGATAAAATATACTGAGCGTTGTGAGCTTCAGCCATTGGAATGGCGTGCGTAGTCATTGCATGGTACTAAGACCACAGTAAGAGCCAAGGTTATCACTGTCTGTGTCCCCCATCTACCTCATGAACGTTAACTTGTCCTTTATCCTTCCATGAGCTAACTCGTGACTGAGTGGTGAAGTGAGATCTATTTTTACTTTGCATCCCACTTATTTCTGAGGCTGTAGCTGTAGAACATGGACTTTTCTTTTTCAGATATCTTTGAAAAATATTTGTAAGCCAATTGAAATCATATTTCAAAGTTCACTAACGTGCTCAAGCAAACAAGCGGCGAGGAGAGGAACTAAGGCGAGAAAATGTTAGTATTTGCAAATACCAGAAAATGAACACTCAGGTGCTGTGCGCTCTCATCCGTCTACTGTTGAATAGGTGTAGAAACGCCAGAAAACACCACTCAGGTGCTATGTGCACCTCATCCATTTACTGCTGAATAGGCATAGATTTTTTTCTTCTATCTGTCTGTCTGTCTGTCTGTCTGTCTGTCTGTCTATCTGTCTATCTGTCTATCTGTCTATCTGTCTGTCTGTCTGTCTGTCTGTCTGTCTGTCTATCTGTCTATCTGTCTATCTGTCTATATCTGTCTATCTATCTATCTATCTATCTATCTATCTATCTATCTATCTATCTATCTATCATCTATCGATTGATCGATCTATCTATCGATCTATCTACCTACCTAGTTATTTTCATGTGTAGCATATGTATTTGTGTTTGCAAGTATGGGTGTGCACGTGCCATGTCATACACATGGAGGTCAAAGGGTCAACCTCTGCTGTCAATCTTAACCTTCCACTTTGTTTGAGACAGTCTGTTGATGAGAACCCAGGGTAGTTGGCCCGAGAACTTCAGGGGACTTTCCTGTCTCCTCTCCCAGCTCACTTCAAGAATGCTCACTTGAAGTGCTCTGTCTCAATTTAGGTGGGTTCGGGGTTGGTATTCATGCTTGAATGACAAAGGCTTCACTTACTCAGCTGGCGTTTGAGCCCCCACCCCACCCCCTTACATTTCTTACCTGGAACTCATCTACAACTCATTACATCTTTCAGTAATTATTTGGCTGTTCTGAAATACTATTGAAATGAGGAAGTCAGAATTAATGCTTGACTTGTTTGCTTTATAGCCATTTATCGGAGTGTTTTTAGGTTTTTCTACCACTCGTTATTTTCCTTTTGATGAAGTTGTATTTCCTTCTTTGCATGAATATTACTACCTAGATCTCAAGGACATATTTTGTGTATACAATTCATTCTATTTACAGCCTCAGGCTAGTTGGAGCATCCTCAAGGTGGCCGTTTTGTCCATTGGAAATGATCCATTAGTCTTTGGTGGTTCCTTGTCTTTTGGCACCATGAATTGTTCCAGGTTGACTTTCTATGTTTCCCGCCCAAGATCTTGGGCATGAGTTTAATCCAAACAATAAAGCTATCTGTTTGTTCTAGCTATATCTCAGACACATTGCAAAGTCAGGTTGTCCTGAATTAATACTGATCAGAAGAAAGTCAACTGGAAGTCAAAAGAGTTTCTGCCAGGCATTGTTGTTCTCTCTCTCCTTTTTTTTTTTTTTCCCTGATGGGAATGTAGCTCAGTACCTGGTTCTCCAGTCAGCTTCTTCTTTCTAATTTACTTAAGATTTCTTTGGCTTCCAACAACCCTGTCTTTTCTCTGCTGAGTTATTTATGTTTGGGGCACAGCAGAGTCAGATTTTGTCCTTTGAATCTTTTCAATGCCCTTCTTGCTGATAGAGTAATATCTTCCAAATTATATTGGTCTTACCCTTTCCCACTCAATGCCTAGATGAGAGAGTCAACAGCAAATATAATAATCATTTCATTTGTCAAAATTGCTTATCTTAGTAACAGTTTCAGAAACGGTAGCAATCTTTAGAGCAATAGTTAACAATGAACACTTCCCCCTTAGACTTATACATTCTTATAACTTCACACTGACCATTTTGCAATTCTGTTAATTAGGTACTCCTGTCCCCACTTTACAGATTATCCCAATGAGATTCAAAGAATAGGAATGCTCCTTTAAGGATCTGACTCAGATCTGACACTATTTAACAGTGAGTGGTTCACTATTTCCCTTCCCTTCCCTTCCCTTCCTTTCCCTTCCCTTCCCTTCCCTTCCCTTCCCTTCCCTTCCCTTCCC
>NC_022011.1:58455871-58524115 GCF_000317375.1 Microtus ochrogaster | reverse complement strand
TTTCCCTTTCCTTTCTTTCCCCTCCTCTTGCCTCTCCCCTCCCCTCCCCTCCCTTCCCTTCCCTTTACTTCTTTCCTTCCCTTCTGTTCCCCCATCCTGATCTCTGTGTTGTTAGGGATCAAACCAAGGGTTTTGTGTATATTAGGCAAGTGCTCTACCACCAAGCTACCTCTCCATTCCAAGGCCTTATGTTTTTCCTCAAAGGTTTCATAATCCGAATTGAGAAGACAGAATCATCATAGAAAAAAAGCTGTATTTTTTTTCCAATATAAGAAACCTGTAAGAAGATGCACGTAGCTGTCTCTCTTTTAGTCTTTCCACCTGGTATTGCCAGAATAACTCGACTGAAATGCTTTGGCTCTCATTACCCCCCCTGCCTAAAACTTCAGAGGTCCCCCACTGCCTACAGGATCAAGTCCAACTCTCTTGCTTGGCATTTAGGGCTTCCAAAATTTGGCCCTTACCTATCTTTTCATGTGTGAAATTCTACTGTGAAGCTGGCATGCAAACTGGGTGTCTAAGCCAAAGTATATGTCTGGAGCTCTGTGCTTTTGCTTGCTAGAAAAATTTGTCACATTAAGGGCATCCTTGTTTTTCTCAGTTCCACCATTTAAAAGATGATCCTGAAAGATGCACAGCGATTGGACTTCTGGACCCCTCATGGCCAAACTGGTCCTACTTCCAAAGCGCATCTTGATGGTCTTGTCTTTGCTCCTGTCACACTCTGGAAATTCCTAGGCCTTTGCTCCTGTCACACCCTGTGTCTCTGCCTTCCTTTCTTCTTCTTTTGGCCGTACTTCAACACACCCTTGTGTCTTGGAGCCTCTCCTGGCTTCTCCATGCCCCTGTTTAACATGATCTCATTTGAAATTCTTCAGAGTGTCTTGTCTGTATCAATTACCATATATAGTCTTAAATTATCACTTACATATTTTTAAAATTACACTTGTATTTTTTTCTAATTATGAAAGTAACAAATGGTAAAAGCAAAAACTTGGGGATGTGCCAGGAACAATGGGAGAAAATTAATTACCAATAATCTCACAACCCAAGGATAACCACTGATAATATTTTGTTGTGTGTATACATACATACTGCAGTATATAAACAACAATGGCATAATATTGTACCTATGATTTTGTAACCTGGTTTTCCTCTTAGCAGATTTCTCTTATTGATGGGACTTAACACACAATTGGTTCCCTAGTTGATGGGACTTGAACCAACTGGTTCCCTAAATCCTCTGTAACATTTCATCATAACCTGCATTGGTTTTATAATCAAATCTTTATCATTAAGGGTTTATTACTTTCCTATTATAAATAACATTTCAGTAAGTATACTTTAGGCAATTTTGTAATACTTAACTTTTGGAGGAGCTGGAAATATTTATTAAAAGGTACATATTAGCCGGGCGGTGGTGGCGCATGCCTTTAATCCAGCACTCAGAAGGCAGAGGCAGGTGAATCTCTGTGAGTTTGAGGCCAACCTAGTCTACAAGTGCTGGTTCCAGGACAGTCTCCAAAGGTACAGACAAAGAATATCTCAAAAAAGAAAAGAAAAGAAAACAACAAAAAAGTACACATTTATAAAGCTACTTCCTAGCTCTCTATTCCTCTGGACAACAATGTAGCCTTTCAAAGATGACATTACTTCATCTTTCAAATATTACATCATTGCTTATGTCAGAGAAACACTACAAAATGGCATCAAAGAAGCTGGGAGCAGACAGAAGGTCCTGGGAGTTTCACTTTTATGCCTATAGACGTATCGATTCTCCCAGGACTAGAGTATAAATCCTGTTTGGAGTTTGTTTTGTTGCTTGCATGACCGTCCCAGTGTATCATAAGGAAGCAGCTGTTAGCAGCTGTGTGTTAATCATTTCCACAGCCGTGTTCAATTTTCACTGCACATTGCTGTGTAAGAAGTAACCCCCTATCCGTACTCCTTTGCAAATCCCAAGGTTTTTTTGCAATATGGTCTTAAGACTTTTTCTTGGACAGAACTTCATTTTTGGTATTCATCTGAGTTTGCCGTTATCCCTACTTCACCCATCCTTTCCATTCTAGCCTTAATTCTAGTCCCATTTCTTACTCGGTGCATTCATTTCTGCGATCAGCCCTTCAGTTAGTTCATCTCTGCGATCAGCCCTTCATTCAGGTTATTTATTTATTTTGTTAATTGCCAAGGGCCCGGCTGTGATCTATGCTAACTTCATGCGATGGCACTTCCAGGACACTAATTTGTAGCACCACGGAACATATCTCTGGCTGTGCTAGCCAGTTTAAAAGCCAGCTTCACAGCAGAATTTCACACATGCAAATAAGCCATTGTGGCTCCCGTCATGAAAATTCATGGAATGGTGGCTAGTTCGGTGTGGATGACCTGTCAATTTGGCAGCCAATCATTTAGTTAAACATTCAAATTACTGGCCAGTTTACTCACTCAACAACTAGTCTTCCTGCTTCCTTTTGGGTTCTGTGTAATCCTATTAAAAGCAATGCTATTGCTTTTGATGTATTGCAGCTAATGGCTTCAAAGTACCATGCAGGCATAGGCCATGTGGCTGGCACAGTTTACATGTGGGCAATGTAAGAAAGGACAACGTGCGTATTTTTGTTCTTGAGATACTGAATGTCTTAATTTCACAGGTGCTTCTGTGTCCTATTTCAAATGGTGGTGTCTCTCAGGGTGACTTTTCATTTTCTTATGTGTACTAATTGATTTTGTTAGATCTACATTTAATCCCCCGGGGAAGCCTGTACTGTGGAACACTGGGACAGAAACCTTTGTGAACTCCTAAGGGCTTGGTGGAATTTAGGATGGTATTGAACATGAACCATCTGAGGTTTAAATTGGACACAAGGTAGTGGCTTTGGTAAGTATAGAAGCCAATCCAGACCCATGATTATTAACCACAGACTTCTCTGAGAATATGGTGAAAAAACATCACAAAGAATGTAGCCTTAACATTCTGAAAGTCCCGATGTCTGCAGAAGTCTAGTGTAACCAGGAACCATAACCTCTAAGGCAAGAGTCTGCTTTGGATGTGAAGACAAGGAGCAGGGATGAAAACTTAGATATGTACAGAAGAGGCACTGAGAGGGAGAGGTGATAAGAACTGTCCATAAGGCTGGGACAGAGGCCGAGACGCAGAATCAGTATGAACATGAATTTTCGGTGTCTTATACTCACTCAATACCACTCATAATGAGGTTCCAATAAATACCTTATTACATTCATAATCCTGAGTCCTACTAACAAAATAAAATCCTGCATAGGAAAGACATAGCATATCCCATACCTGCACAAAGGGATTGAGAAGTATATAGGAACAACCATTTCCTGTTAAGGGTATGCTGACTGATTTGTTGAAAGATATAGTATATAAAAAAGAATTCATAAATACAAGATTCTTTGCGTATATAGGAAAAATTGATAGAATTATTGTAGTTAAAAATAATAGGAAGCATTATGTTCCTTGCTTTCAGTGTGGTTACCGGTTACCTGCTTTCATTCTGATGCCAGCTATACTCTCTTGATTGGATAGGATAGAAACTGTCATTTGTATTCTGAACCCAAAAGCATGAGACATTTTTATAAAGACTTGCTTGAAATCAGGAATCTGCAGTGAAAAGAAGATTTCTGGAAACCCGACTTCCCAACATTGATTGTCTGGTGAATCCACTGGACATTAGTATTCATATTAGTAACACGTTACAAATACAGTATTTTCCTACTCCTTAACATGAAATATATCATTGAAAATGGTAATCATGAAATAGGGTCAAATAATGCAATCTCCAAGATTCAAAGAATAGTGAAACCTACAGAAGAAAATTGGTCCTGCTTATTATGTTGAGGACACAGGCCTGACCCAGAGTATCTGCCATTCCCGTCTCCCTCCTTTAGAGCCTCTGGAAATGTATGGAGCAGGCACTGGACAGCTTAAGAAGGAGTTCCCTCCCAATGCCTTGATTTTAAAATGTTCTTTAGCAAGGAGAAGAGCAGTATCTTTAAAGTCATATATAAAGTATTTATATCGTATTATATAATACGATAGAATGGGCTGCTATTAACAGCCATGAGTCTAATCCATTCTCTTCTCAAACTATGTTTGGAAAGTTTAAGATTCCAAACAGTATTTGCCAGATGGCATTTCTATGGGGTAACATTAAGTTTTCTAGATGCTGTTGGCCTGAGAAACTCGACATGGCCATAAAAAAATATGACAGATGAATTGACCTGCTTGCTGGTCTGCAGTAAAGAGTCCCAGATTAGAGTCGGTTGCATGTGTAGCAAAGAGGGTTGTGTACACATTCATCTGCATGTGATTTATACTCGTGCATGTATATGTGCGTGTAATTAATATATGTATTCCATCATGGGCATTTATAATATGAATTAGGTCTTTGACATATTTAAACATTCCTCGTTTATAATATGCTTTTTCGAATGATTTAGCTATGCAAGATATCGCCATATTCAGTATTTTTTTAAATAATAAACATGTCTAGTCAAAGAAGGCATTAATGAAGCAATTCCCCAAATAAAACAGCCCATGATATCGGAGTTACAGCAGAGAGAGTGTGGTCTTTGTAGTTTAATCAAGATCACAAGACTTGTTTTGAGTGTCTGTCATCTTTAATTTTACGGCACTTCGTTTCAGAACGGGACTGCCAGGGTCACATGCAATTAAAACACAGGCAAGATTTGTCTTGTGAAATCTTCACATGAAAAGTAATGTGTTACTGCATTTTAACTTTTCCACTGAACTCTGTGAACTCACTAATTACTTTTCCCCCCTCTTGTCACCTTTTTGATATGACATGTATTTTCTAGAGGAGATAGAAGTTTGGATTTTTTTCATTTCGTGCATATGATTGAGGATAACAAAATTAAACCAGAGGAAAAAAAAGAATGCGTTTCTCAGAAATACATTTTTTTTTAGTAATATCTGAGTACTCCAGCTTCAATTACAAAGACCCTCATGATCAAATTCTAGGAAATAACTGTTAATCTGCTTAACTAGGGCAGGTAGGAGTGTAATAACGGACCAGAGATTTTATAGAGGCCAGGATCCTGAACTGGGACGTACTCTCTGGAGTGCCAGCAAAGGCTCTTTTATGTGATTGGCTGCGGAAAACATTAACAGGCAGCGCCAGTGTGGAGATTGGGAGTGCGAGGAGGCTGTTGCATTATAGTGATCAGTAAATTGCATAGACCCTTATTAACCTTATTGATAAGGAGCTTAGGGAAGTCCCATTCAGCCGCGGTAGAGTCCGCTTTTTCTTCTCCTCTCTGTCTGTGTGTGCAATCTCAGTCACTTTGTACTGGAAGCCTTTCTGGGCACCATAGAATTCAGTGTGAGTAGTTGAACCTCCAAGTTAGAGCAAGAAACGGCATGGAGCAGACTTGGGCACTTGGGGACTCGGGGCTGATTTAACTGTGTGGGGACACCTGGAGAATGGTTGAAAATTTCGTGCTTAAAGAATCTTTTATGTTGCTCCTCTTTCAATGCAGCTGGAGTCTGCAGGGATCAGGGGATTATTTTTGATACCTGTCGAAAAGAGTTATGTCTACACTGATTTTCCATCCCTCACCGCTAATTAACCTCATTGTATACAGGAAGCAGTCTATTTAATACCTGCATTCTTTCTGTAATGCCAAGTAAAATGAAATCCAGTGTGAAATCTGGTTAGCGTTGGCCTTTTTGAAGTCGTTTTCAAGTTTCCAGTTTTAGTGACTGTGACCTTAGAACTGATAGCAGGAAAATAGTGAGCGTAAACCAATTTGGGTTTCAGCAGTGTTCTGTTCCTCCTCCAACTTGAAAGCTGCCCTTACCTGGCAGTCTGATGGGACAGGAAATCTGGAGCCGGAGCCCGCGTCCCTGTCCCCTGGTGTCTTCCTGTTGCTCACTCCGGATGCTCTCCTTTCACATCGCTCAATTCCATTAATACTCCCTCCTCTCTAGTTGAACACCTCTCTCCTTTGCATTTCTTTAGAATGTTTGAATTTAACAGATGGACACTTCCTGGCAAAACTTCACAGCAGCCAAGCAAGTAGATGCTGAAGGACAGGAAGGAATTTCAGCCCAGGGTTAAGATGCTCTGTGAAATTCTATTGGTGGAGTCTTTGAAGGGAGACTGGGGAGGCAGGGTCTAGCAAGAAAGAGCAGAAATTAAACTGTGTAAAATGTCACCAAATGATGTGGAAAAATCCACACGTCTTCAAGCATGCTGCACAATATGGACTTAGAACACATTTTGCTAGCGATGTGAGAACGGTTAGAGCAATGGTTACATTCTTGCTCTTAAAATGTGAGCATGTATGTCAAGGAAACTCATCAGCTCAAAGGGTGCCAGAGGAAAGGGAGGATTTCCAGGACCAATGCTTTCTATTTTTGGTAGCGATCTTGGCTTTTGATAGATTGGTCAGAAAGCCCTCACTCTAGAGGACTCAGACAATGTGTAAGTCACACATGTGGGGAGTTCAGAGAAGCGGTGGAAGATGTCACTAGGTGTCGTAGATGCCAGGATGCTCCCTGGTCTGAAGCAGGGTGTGAGCATCTGCTGTCAGACTTACAGGAACCAGACTGGCAAGCCGGATGCTCTGCTGCCTCCGTGAGCTGTAGGAAAAGGAGCATTTCCTAGGGACTTAGACTTCAGGAGACATAGATGAAGGGGATTCTCTCTGACGGTTCTTTTTCTTTTCTTTCTTTTTTTCTTTAGGGCTAGGAATCAACACAAATACCAGTGATTTGGCTGCACCTAAGCCATTAGACACTACATTTTTTTTCTGGAGAGGAAACACGATGGTAGATTATATTCATCTGCTTATGTTCTTGGTGTTTGTCTTGGTTCCCTTATCTAACAAGTGTGCACTTAACACATACCCTGGGCCTGGTGCTGACTGTCTCTCCGTTGCTGCTTTCTTTACACCCCTCAGACTGAACAAGGAGCGTTCTGCAGAACCAGGCTTGAGGATTTTGTGGACACTGGATGCTTTGCCTCACATAGAAGCTAGCAAAAATCAGATGCCTGTTTATAGTGTGTGTGTGTGTTCCCTTCTGTTAGGCGCCTCATCAAGACGGAAGACATTTCCATCTTGACAACATCACTGCAGCAAATTGTCATCTTCCTATTCAAAACGTTCACTCTATTCTCATCACTCCAGCGATTCAGGATCACTCTTCAGCAGCGTGAGACGCAGCGTGTCCTGATGCCTGCCTCATTTTCAATTATATCTAAGAGGAAGACTGCTGGGGACCCAGGTTTTTCATCCTTCTCAGGACCCCCATAGAGCCAGATCTAATTTTGAGAAAATGTCGGGTAGCGTGATATGATGGATGTTAAGTAGCCACTGAGAAATATGCTCCACTCTGCTTGATAAAATGCCACACAGGGTCAGGGTCACCCGAACAGGTATTTTGTATCTATTTGGGAAAAGAGGTTTTCTTTTCTGACTTTTTCACAATAAAGTGAAGTCAGAACTATGGAAGTAAAGCAACCAGATAAATGAACTATTACATGACTATTAAAATCTTAAAGAGCCAAATCTTTAAGGCGGTTTAGTCATCTACTTACCGCAACAGAAATACTGTATGTTTCTTTGGGAAACTCACATAATGTTCCTTCTGCTCGTCTGTGAAAGTTTATATGGAGGCGAAACCTTCAAGAACATTCACAAGAGAGCAACCAGCACCCCTCCCACATTGAATGCAAATATTTGGGATGTTTATATGCTTACCTTTTTTTTTCCCAGCTGCATTCCCTGGAGAACCTTGTGGTATACTTGTGTATTAGTTACTTCATCCACGGCTGTGACAAAGTCTCTAACAATAGCACGCTATGAGAGGGAGGAATTATATTGGCTCACAGTTAGCTAGCACCATCCATCAACGTGAGGTAGGGATATGAGCCATTTCCCACATCTGGGTGTATCAGGTCCCCGAATCATATGAATTCTGGGTTCCCAATCCAGTTACTACCCTTTCCCCCTGGGCTTTTCTTATTCAGTTTAAGATCCCAGCCCACAGGACAGCACCATCCACATTCAAAGTAGATCTCTCTTCTTCAGTCAAATGTCCCTGGAGATGTCTTCAGAGACACCCCCAGAAGTCTGAATCTGGTCAAACTGACAATGAAGATCACCCATCCCAAACAGGGCATGGTCCTATGGAGCCTTATTATTTAGATTTGAATCATGCCTTTGCAAGTTACTAATGACATGGACTTGGTAGCATCATTACTCTTTTCGTTTGTGTTTCTTTGAGGATGAACCAGGGACATGTAGACAGTTGTGAGGAGTAAATAAAACAACAAAGAAGACCATCATTGATACGGAACTAATGTTTCATACATGTTAGCTAGCCAAACCAATCTTCCCAGGACCGGTTTTCCTTGTGGTCCTGTGCGGAATGAGAGAAGCCATACTGGGCTGAGAGAAAGGAGTAAGAAGGCAGGTGTGAAATGATGGAATGACCCAGGACCGTCTGGGGATAGCTCTGGGAGCAGGCATAGTGACTTGGTCCAAATAGATGAATGACTCTTAAATGACGCATTACTGCCAGAATGTCAGAATGGACTCATGGCCCCAACCCTGCAGGTAATACAGAAATGGACCTGCTTATAGAAATTTAGTCCAACTGGTGTTTTTTTTTTTTTTTTTTTTTTTTTTTACATAGCAATGGTAACAAACAGATGTGGATAACACCTTCATGAAGAACAGCTAGATGATCTCTAGATCAATTTCTCTGCCTGCTGCCAGTCTGAATACGGACTGCATGAACAGGGCTTTGGCAATAATGACCAGTCCGACAGTGATGCCCGCAGTTTCTCCCTGCATCAAACTTTACTTCATAACATAATATCTCTGGTAAAGTTGCGTTCCTGAAGAAAGATCTAGGGTGTAAAAACTCGACTAGAGATGTGCTATGCCATCCAAGACTTTTTTAGAATTTGGTCCCAACCTTCCTTCCATCATCTTCAGAGTATACAGTTATTTATTATTAAGCTATGGATGAATCATCGAAATCCGGAAGTGACAATTTATGAGATATGCATTGCCTGTTTGAGCTCTCACCACGTTATTCCATTAGATAGCAAGATTTAAAAATGTATATCACATTTAATAAATCAGAAAGCAAGGGAGTTCCAGATGGATTAAGTAATCTGCTCCGAACTTGAACAGTAAGTTCGACATATTTTGCTGCTTGTATGTTCTTTCATTGCTTTGGCTCACTTGCTTATCTCCACAATTTACTCCAAAGAGTGCCATTTTCTGGGGAACAAGCCCTGCAACTTGGAAGGCTTAACACTGAGGCCACAAAAAAAGACTTGGTCTTTAGGCTGAGTCTGCTCAGATGTGTTTTATTTGGTAGCTTATTTAGTGTCTTAAAAATCAGATTTCATAGAAGATTCTCAATTCTGGCCTTCCATGAAAGATCTGAAGGTCTGGCAACTAGGCTCACATTCCCACATAAGCAACATCAGCTCCAGCTGAGTGGAAGTCTGCCTTTTGGCCAGGCAGGGAGCTCAAGTTTTCCCCAGCTGTTACCACTTCATAGTGCCGGCTGCCTGCTTCTCTTTACTCATTTATGCTACATGCCTGGCCCTACTCAGCATCTGAGTTTGCAGCCCTTGGCTTAAAGGAACAAACGCACACATACACTTACACACACACATACGAAGAGTAACCTATCTACATGTTAAAGATAAGATGAAGCATTTTTAAATTATTTCTTTTAATTTTGAAATTATAATATAATTATATCATTTCTCTCTTCCCCGACTCACCTCTAAACTCTTCAAGGCACCCCTCTCTGCTCTCTTTCTCATTCACGGCCTCCTTTTTCATTAATTCTGTTATATATGTATGTGTACATACAGGTACACCTAAATACATAAGTACAGCCTGCTTAGTTTGTATAATTTACTCGTATATATGGTTTCAGGACTGACCAGTTGATGCATTTTAGTTGAAGGGACGACATTTTAAGAATATCTTTTTATTATGTTAAGATTTGCATTCCCAAGGAGAGAGCTGATATGGTTCTGGAGTTTTTTCTCATTTTTGACAACAGAGCAATTTGACCCAGAACTTTTCGCGATGGTCCTTTTGGATAAAAATCTTTGCAGGGCCTTTTAATTAGGAATTGACAGGGTGATTAACTTATAATTCACAAAGCTAAGTGTGGAAGAGAGAAGTGCAGGTCACTCTCTGGTGGCTCTGGGCTGCGAGGACAGCACTATTGGCAAGTGGTTCCCCTTCTCACAGCTTGTCTCCTTCTTCTTAATTGGATCCTTTGTTTTCTAATTGGATAGGGCGAACCATCACAAGGCTTTCAATTACGAGCTGTGGCATGATGATCCTGTCATATGGCACATGCTAAGTAAAGCCAGACTCAGAACACGTAAGATGGAAGAGCCACCTTTTCCAGGAAGAAAGAGGTGATCTCTGGCAAGCTGGGTGGGGAAAGCCTGATGAAGTAGGCATTCTGACTGGCTTGATTTTTTCCAGAGAGACAGGTGCAGATTTGCGTTCCTATTCGTTATATTAGAATGTCTTACTGTTATGTATAATTGCCTCTGAGAATACAGGGTTATTATTGCACTGTTAAGAAATGTTAAAAAGAATTACAGACACATGACCCATGTATTTGCAGAGCCCTGGCCCCAGTAAGAGAACAGGAGTCTTCTCAAATAGGTTTGTATCTCTTTACCGCTAGGAAATTTAGAGATTCTTTGTCCAAGTTATTCTGTGCCTCTCTTATTTTACAACCCACAGTGGATCGCCTCTGTCTACAAGAAAGATCTGAATATCCCACTTTCTGTAGTTCTGTCTTCCCAAATCGCCAGACATATACATATCATCTCTAAGTACTGACGTTCTCAGTTTTTGTTCTGGTGCACACCACCCCTCATTTTTATTTGGTGTGCCTTCTGTATTTTTCCTAGTCTAATAAATCTTAGTAATCAAGATTATACAGAAGGTTCCCCAGAGTATCCCAACAGTGAAACCTTATCTGTTTTCCCCAATTACAACTTGTTTCTTAAACACCGACTAATATATTATCAATGTTTCTGTAACGGACACTGCCCATCTCTCTGGGCATTTCTATGTACAGGTGTTGAACCCTGAGGTGGACATGGTTGCCCCAGTGACCAACATCAATGATCTTGTACTGGATGGTAACTAATCCTTAGGCAACTGTCTTCCTTTCCTACAGAGGGTAGTAATACATAATACGTGTTTTATATGACAATCATATCATCAGTGCCTCAAACTGGGCCTGGCTCAGACCAGGTGAATAAGAGACCCTTGCTAACGTTCCTAGTTTTGCTTTGGTGTTGTTGTTTTAATGGAGAATACTGTCTAGTTTCATAAAATTGTTTAGTGCTCCAACCTAGCTCAGAAACTCAGCTTTAACACTGAGGACAGTGATTCTAGACATCATGGCTAACCGAAATGTTGTGGAATATCATGACCTTTCTGTACTTTTCGAGTGAGCAAGTGAGAGCCTGTGATGGGCACTTTGGCTCAGTACCTTGGAAAGGCCTTCCTCTAGAGAGGAAACATGTTCTCTGATGCAATGCCCTTAGCAGGCAGGGACAGGACACAGCTGGGGTCTGAATCAGGCTAAATCCCATCTGATTGGAAATCAAGAAGCTGATGCTTTTGAAGATTATGAATCTGGAAGGCAGCAGAGGCAAGGGGATGTCAATCTTTGCTCAAAGCAGGTAGCGCCACTCTCTTTGGCTTTGCAGTCTGATTTCTCTCTGGTCGAAGCTTCCAGAATAACTTTAAAGATGGATTCGTGAAGATACAGCGTTTGCCTCCTGGAGCCTCTAACCCTGCTGTTCACTTTTCAAAAGGAGAAATAATTAAAGTCTTGGAAAAGACACTTCATTGAGAATGTTTCAGCCTCGAGGAAGACTAGAAATAAATGGCAGAAACCCATGTTTCATGTTTCTGTGTTTTATTGAAAGGTATAAGTACAGTTTTACATGTAAGAATCTTTTCCAGCTTAGCCATCCTATTGCTTCACTATTACTGATAGCTTTAGATAATTAATCTCTTTCTTGTGACTTCTCTTGGCTTTGTGATAGGATGTGTGTACATCCCACTTGTTGAAACCATGGTGAAGAATTAATTGTGCCCTCTTCACTATTCTTGGCTGTGAGCCCATGTATTGGCACCTTTACTAAAATAAAGACATTCAAGAGGATCAAGCTTACTGTGTCCGTCCTCAAGCTAGTGTCCTCGGGCAGCACCACGGATGCTGGTACTTGAACATCTGACAGTCTCTTAAGGCTGTCTTTCTCATCTCTGATGCCCGATCCATGCTACAGCATACGCCTCTGAGCTCATTATTGCTCTGAGTGTCTGCTCTTGGATCCATGTTTCACACATAGTATTTACATGCTTTATTTTTCGTTTTAGGATTAAATCAATAGCTAGACTTTCTTATCACACTGGATTAGCTTTATTCATTCCATTTGAGTTTATTAAAAAGCTGTCAAACATAAGTCTACATTTTTATCAGCAGAACTCTTTCATAAACCGGCATGAGATGTGTTCAACTAGAACAAACTTTTCAAAATACAGCAATGTTTGATGTATTCTAGACAGTTATCCCTTCATTGAATCAATCACAATTGAAAGTAACCATCAAATGGATAAAATAAAATGAGTCTAGTCAAGGAATCCTTAGGGCATTATAGTACAAGCATTTAAAAATAGTTCTTCTTAGCTGGAATTAGTATAACTCCCCAATAAAATAGCTTTCAAAACTTATTAAAAATTCTACATAAAATGGCATAGCCGGGAAAGGGAAGATACACAATTTGATGAAGAACCAACGTGGAACAGCAGTGCAATCCTTGTGTAAAATAAAGATCAATCCATTTAATTTACAAAATGGTATGTTTGTGGAACCAAAATAGTTTTTACCCACAAAGAAAGAACAGTCCAAACAAATCTCTTGAACTGTCCTTTTGTTCTTCAGAAAAGCTACCACTCAGCATGCAATATTTGCAAAGATCACCCATCGCTGACGATCACTGGGCTGTACAGTTGAAAGATGAAATTACTCTATTTTGATTGAGAACAGAGATGCCTTCATATTGCTTGTGTTCTCTCTGTGGATGCTTAGGCATGTGGGGACACAGTTGATGCATTGGTGCATATGGATCTTGATAGGGTACACATGTCCACACTCTCAATCTTACCCACAATTTGTCTGCATGCTCACAGATCTGCACATACACCAGCACACACATGATGCCAAGGTTCAGTAGTAGAGCTATGCGCTGGTGCTGTCTTGTACATACTATTTAAGAGTGTGAGACATTTATGATGCATTCCTAGAATGCTAAGAGGAACAACACTCAAAGGGTTAATGTAGAACACATATAGGAAAATATTGTCATTTATTTTATTCAAATGTTTGGAACTTAAATACAAAATCATCACGAAGTTTTCACAAAATGAAGCATCTGTCGCTTGGAAGGAAAAAATATTTCAGAAATATGTTTACAGAAATGTAAAAATATTAGGCACGAAGACAGATGTGAACACACTCAGTAGCTTGTCTGTCAGTCTTCCTTTGAGTTGAAGATCTTATCATACTCGTTCAGCATGAACTCCGCTATCTGGTTCTGGTATACCATGTGAATCGCCATGTTTCCCAACTCATTTTCAGCTCGCAGAAGGGTGGGTCCAAATACAATCCCTAAGCTTTGTGCGGACATGAGATTCTTGGAGGCTCTGGCCACTATCCTGGGGAGAAGAAAAATAAAGATATCATTGATGTTTAAGGTGAAATTGTGCCTAGCTCTAGTTCCAGGGGAAAAAAAAGAAAAATGAAGAACCATGCTGTACTATTTGATCATGAGCCCTTCCTGAACAGTATACTGAATGGAATCAGAACATTACCTTGTCCAGTTTTAAGTCCTCACTATAAATGGCTATTGTGGATGTTCAATGAATATGTTAAACAGTAAATATTCTTGTGGAATTAAAAAGATTCAGCCTCTGAAGTGTTTCTAATCAATGGAGAATATGGGTGACATATTCATAGATTATATTAGAATCCAAAATAATAATAGAAAATAAATGCATGATTAATAATGGAAGACAGACATAAAGACTGGGGTAAGACTTTAGCAATTAGAATGAGGGACATATTCCTAGCAGAAGTTAACTGGAATATGCTTTGCATAGGAGGTGTGGTCCTGAGACTTTTGGGTATATGTCAAAATTCTGTTTCTCCATTCAGTTGGATGGGTTATTTTCTCATGCCTCAAAAGAATGCAGAATCTCATAGCATTTCTACAGAGAAAGAATCCTTCTGCGATTAGAGAGGTACTTGCTCACATGAGGATTGCATAGAAAGCTGGGACACCTTCAGTACAACAAAGATGTTGTATTTAAGGAATGCCTTATGTGTCACCAAAGGACTTTTCAAAGAAAACCAAACCTTCTTGCCAGATAGACACTTAAACAAAAAAATGGACTCATAGCTGATAGTTCAGGAGCACAGTTTCAATGGCAGTAAGGAAAGAAGACAGCATGTATAAGGCATGGGCTAAGAAATGCTATTGTAGACTT
Organism: Microtus ochrogaster; assembly: GCF_000317375.1. NCBI lineage: Eukaryota > Metazoa > Chordata > Mammalia > Rodentia > Cricetidae > Microtus > Microtus ochrogaster. The sequence goes on along the minus strand of NC_022011.1, from coordinate 58,509,502 downwards.
CCAGACAGCCTGACCCAAGGAAAGTATGAAGACAGTGATTTTGTTGTCCTCAGTGTTTGGTGTGGAACTTGGTTGAACTGTTGAGAACTTGACACTGTCTTACTTAGCCTATGCTGGTCTACACAGTCCAGAGTTGGAGGAGACAGCAGACTCTTTGCTTTCATTACTTTCCAATGGAACCCTTGAAGTTCCATGCTCTGGCTTGTATCTGAGCACAGCCCAGATTACATGTAACGGAGTGTTGGCAGAAAAATGTACTTGGTTTAAAATTTCCCAAGCAACCATAATCAACCATTATTTTTAAATGATTTTCTTGTGACATTTACTCCCCATAATAACCCAACAAAGCAGGTTCTGCTGCTAGCTCTGTTGATCAGGTGAAATGGTCGGCACTTTGTGAACCTAGGGACTGACGTCATGCAAAATTAAGTGGGTTGCGTGGTTCCAGCTCCTCAGGACACTTCATCTCAGAGTGTCTGGTAACGCCCTTATGCTTCATAAAGGGCTCAACATTTCACTCCTCTCTGCCTTGCACAATTATTGTGCCTACAATAAGAGGGTCTGAATTTTCATCCTTCACGGGACAACTGTGGTTGTCATTTTGGTTATAGAATATTTATTGTGGGCAAAACGACTGCAATCTTTTCTCTTTCTTTTATTTTTCATTTTTATTTTTTGTCTTTTCGAGACAGGGTTTCTCTGTGTAGCTTTAGAGCCTGTCCTGGAACTCACTCTGTACATCTGCTGACCTCAAACTCACAGAGATCCACCAGTCTCTGCCTCCCAAGTGCTGGGATTAAAGGTGTGCGCCACCACCAAAAATGACTGCAGATCTGAGTGAAAATTTAAGACATTCTGCTGCACATTTTTCTTGTCTTCCTGTTTTAAGTTGAGAACATTTGTACCTGTGAGTATTGTTGGCATGACTACATTTCTGGAAGGGAGTCTCATATTTTTAGAGTTTCAGTCAGTTATCAGAGATTTCAAATTTAAAGTTTCCTTTGGGGGAAAAAAAGACTACGTCACTTTGATGCTTCCTTTTTCAAAGGCTGTAAAATGATATAAGCCTCCTCTCCCCACATCTGTTGAGTGAAACAGGCCTTAGCTCCCCACAGCATGGCAGTTTACCTCAGTTTAAGATCTTTGGAACTTCTTCTTGGCAAGTGTGCTATGAAAGTCATTAGTAAGACTTATTTTAAGGTAAAAAAAAATAAGGTTTTTATCTTTTGCTTTTAACTGAATGCTTTTTATGATACCAACTCCAGTGACTCCAAGACATGAACAATTGCCAAAGACAAAAATGGAAAAAACAAAACATAACAAAGAAGGAATTGAGTGCTCAGAAGGCAAAGGTTGCTGCGACTTTATCCATTGATAGCAAGCATCTCAGCTGCGGAGGTTCGCCCAGCAAAGAGCTGTTCTCTTTCAATATAGGCTATGCGGGGAGCAGACAGAAATCTCAGACAGTACCGACTGTGTGATGGCAAATGGCCTGGCAGTGGCATGTGGGTAGTGGCAGGTCATTTGGGATGGGAGTTTAGGGAGTCTGAAAGGGGAGGGGCGAGATGGAAACATGGCTTGTGTTATACTTTCTAATTTCGTCTGTCCTAATTTCTCTTGGATAAAGAACGGGCAGGAGAGCTGGGATAGTTGGGAACTCAAACTGAGTGACCCCCTCAAAAAATAAGGTCAGAAGTCAAGATATCTCCAGGATTTGGTAACTGCAGGGGCTAATCATGGCGGACAGAAGGTGATGGGGTAACTCATCCAGTGGCAGGCCAGCTCAGTTCTCATCCCCAAGGCACAGCTAGGGAAACATATCCCTACAGAGAGACGAGGCTGGATTGAGGTTAGAAACTTTGTTCTCCAAGAGTTACAGGTTATTTGTGTGTGTGTGTGTGTGTGTGTGTGTGTGTGTGTTGGACAAGCTCAGATCTAGAGGTGGGTACATGGTTGAGCTTAGATAGAATGGAGAATGGAAGATAATGAAGCATAGCCAGCCGCTCTGAAGGCATCTCTATCTCAGTCGCTGGGCCATAAGGGTGTCCAGTGAATTTCTTCCATGGTGTAGGTTCCTACCCCAGTGTGCTAACACTCAGTTATTGCTTTTATATGTGTATATATTTTCACATCTCATCCTAAACCTATCTTCTTCAGGTCCATGCTCTAGAAATTTCCCATCTGATTTTGATAATGCCAATTGATGAGTGCTTTAAAATGATCTCGTTAATGTAAAGGCTTCAAAATAACCTAGCTTTATACTTTTTATTTTTATTTTTTAACCGTATCTGGATTAGTGCAGTTTTTATTTTTATTATTTTAACCATATCTGGATTAGTGAGATTACATTTTGATAGCAGTTTAAATTTGTTTCTTAAATTAAGAAAATCAAGTCACTTGCTATGCCTTCTAGAAAAGCAAGATGTAGTTAAAGAGATAAGACAATGTGGGTGTGCAATATATGTATGCTAATTACCTATTTTCCATTATAAAATATAACCTGGTGGTGCATATGTAGTCAACAATTTATTTTCTGAATATCAATGAACAGTAGGTGATAGGTTAGAAAAACTGATCTTTAAGTTAGAAAGATGCTGAGGCTGAGGGCCAATCTGATGAGGAAATTGCTGGTTCATGTGTCTGTAGAGACAGACACTTCTAGCAAAGAAAGCTCTGAAATCAGGGCTGCCTGGCAAATGGGTTAATGCTATTGTAAACTTTGCTGTTCACATACAAACCTACCCATTCCTACCTTGCTAGACTCCTGAGTAGTTAAGTGGTTGCTTGAGAGCACACAGAGAGTCAGTCCCAGTGTCCTAAATTTAGTTAGCATATTATGAAAAAGTGTTTATTTGTCACATTGTAATAGCACATTTCCTAATCTCCCGAGTGAGTAGATGTGAATCGCAGTCGAGGGCTTAACTGCTGGTGGAGCACACACAAGAACACAGTCTAACCAAAACAATGAAAACCCTGCGTGCACTTTGTATAACCTCATAACTATGGAGGACAACAAAAGCGCAGTAAGCAGTTATTCTAGTAGTTGGAGGGAAGGCCACAGCTGGCGCTACCTTCCAGAAAGCTCTCACCAAAAGTGAGTTCTGAGCAACACCATTTCTGTCATACGCCTCATAAAAATGGCATCCGAGATAAGTTTTGAAGAAGATTGAACTTTGTTTTTCCTCTTGAAAATCTTAATGCACAGAACTGTTATTAAGACCCCGAAAAGACTGCAGAGAAAATGGTCCTGTTCACGCTGAGCTCGTGTAGTCCTCTCTGACTTAAATGGCATGCCTGGATTTCGTGCCTCAGCGGCACTGAGCTGTGCAGCCAGGGAAACCCTGACCTTGTGTACTCTGCTAAGGGCCTGTCTGCGGTTCGGAAAATGTACTGGGTGTGACGCGCCTGCGTTTCTCTGTGTCTGCAGTCTCTGCTACCAGCCCAGAGAGTTCTCCTCTTTAGGTGGATACATTCCATCATCCTTAAAGTCCACGGCAGTGTTGTGAATTCTGAGCTGCAGTTTAACCTGTTCCACCCCCCCCCCCAAAAAAAGGCTGCAAGACACAGCCTTCATCACAGAACAAAGGCAAAATGGCAGAGAACAAATATGAGCGAGCAATTTAAAGGTGATGATGTGGCTGAGAGATTATAATATTCTCTGAACTGATGGATGATTGGGAAGTTATGAAAATCATTTAGCTCTTCTGTTGGTATTTGGAAAGTCCCTTGATAGGTGTTTATTTGCTATTAATTTATTCCCAAGAAACCCTAATAGCAAAGATACCTGATTTTCAGCAGCTTGAAATACTCAAAATTAAGCTCCCGCCAATGACTGAGTACCAGGCTTCAGCTCTTCCTTGAGAAAGACTACAGAGACACTTCTTTATCTAATAGAGCCTAACAAAGACTTAACTATGATTTTATAACTGTGTTCTGCAATAGCAATGCAGAACCACATGTTCATTGTAGTAGCAACGCTTATAACACTAGGTTAAATCCAAGTTTGTACAGAAATGAATGAGTCAGATTTTTTCTCACAAGGTCCGAAGAGTGATACCTTATAGCAATATAGGGAGAGAAAATGTGACTCCCACTCCCTGTCAGGTGACAGTGACCCATCGATTTTGGATTAATAAAAATGTAGTCTGCACTACAACACTACAGATGCTGGATCCCAGGCCAGAACAAAAAGAAAAAAAAAATCCAAAAAACCAAACCACCAACCACCCAACCAATCACACAAAACCCAGAAACTCTCAGAAAAGCCTTATGCTTGGTATATTTTTCCAAACATGAGCAGAATTTGAACTAACTGAAAGAAATTTCTTGGTTGTGTACAGTCACAGCCAAATGACTCAAGGAAAGGGAGATTTGTTATCAAACTAGAAGCTGATATGGAATCAAGAAAAGCAACATATTTAATAGCAGCGCATGTTCAAGCAGATAGCTGATAGGTGGGTGCAGCCTTTTTTTTTTAAAATTGTAATTTATTTATTGTGTGTGTGTCCATGCGTACAGGCACATGTGTGTGTATCTGAGTGAGAGAAGAACCTCCAGAAGTTGGTCCTCTGCTTCAGACATATTAGTCTTGGGGATCAAACTCAGATTCTCAGGCTTGGCCACAAGTTGCCTTTAGCAACTGAGTCATCTCACCAGCCTGCAAACTTCCTTTTAAGTTTGTTTCTTGCTGTTCCCATGGTAATGTACACAGAAAGCCACGTAACTGCCCATAGGACAAGTTTTCAGTTCTGGGGGTGTATTGTAGCGTTCCTCTTCCTGTCTGAGGAGCTTCTAGAGGGTGTTACTGGATTGGGGAAGAGTGTGGTGACAAACGTGTCCCGCCAAGTCACACACCTGGCATGCAAAACACATCTCAGCCACCGCGTGCGAAATGTTAGCCGTCATTTCGACCACTTAGCAAAGAGAGACTGTTACAAATAGAATAAGTCTTCAATATGCTCAACTTATGCTTTCTTACGTGTTGTGACTATTTTGAGGGGATGCGTGCTAACCATATGCTTGCCTTCCCTCCGTTTGCGCAAACTATTCTGCTGTCTCCTCTGGCCTTTTAGAAGATTGGGGAATCTGCAAAACTCGCACCTTCTCTCCTAAAGTTGTGGCATATGTCAGGAGAATGCTCAACTCTACTAAAGGCAGGAGCACTCTTACAGAGCAGTTTGCATTTGGCATCAGCGTGTTTCAGAGTGATCATTCACATCCGATTCAGCCAATGTCACATGTCAATCTGGAAATCAATTGGCTTGAACTAATTGTAGTCTTCAATTGTGTATCTAGATACTATATCATTATTAGTTCCCCAAAATCAGCTCACGGCTAGGATCCCAAGTGGAAGTTATTGCTATATTCTGACAGTTTTGCCTTTAAATGATCTTTAGGACCATGCATATATAATTTTTAAAAATACATTACAGGAAAAAACCCAATATGACAATTGCCTATTGATAGGTAACACAGCCTGCTCTTTAAAATTTATTGAGCTACTTTGCATTAATTTCAATACCAAAGATGGAAACACTTTCAATTATCCACTTGCATCATATCTTTATTGATCAGACATTATAGATATAGACTAAAGCACCTTTAGAATAATATTCATCACATTGTTTAACAGGATATAGGGAATGAGAATTCAAAAATGAAGAGCCGTGGGCTTCAACTAATGACTTATTTCTAGTTATGCTTTTTTAAGGTATCAGCAATGATAAATGAAATGGGCCGTCAGAGCCACAGCCCTGCCGTTCTAAATACCAGAAGGGAATACCATTGGTCCCATTGCTGGATGCTTTCACGTGCTAATCATAGTGTTTCGGGTATGCCAGTGTTCACCAAACATACTTGAAAATAAACTTTAACTTTTCCTTGAGTTATAAAGGAAGGAGTTTGACTGGAGAAAATGTGACATTTATATGAGCCTAATTCTTCCGTGTGTATGTGTATGTGCTCGGAGGCACGCAGGTCTGTGAGTGAGAGAGTCACATGTGCGCTGCGGCATGCAGCCGGAGGTTGATCCTCATCTTTCCCCTTATGTGAGAAAGGGAATATGGCTTTTGCCTTGTTGAAGTCAAAGCTAGCTGGTTTGTGAGTATCTGGGCACCCTGTCTCTGCCGTCCATCTTGCCATAGGAGCATTGAGGTTCTAGATAGGCACAGTTACACCTGGCTCTATGTGGGTACTGGGAATTTGAACTCAGGTCCTTATATTTGTTTACCCTTGGATCTACCTCACCGGTCCATGAGTATAATTTAAAAAATGCATTCCTTAATAATCTTCTATGCACCGGGTGCTATTCTGAATGTTGAGATAGTTGCAACGCAAGCAAAACAGACAGAACCCTTACCCAGTAAAAGTTCCCACAGCCAGTCTCCCTTATCCACAGCTTTTGTATTTGGGGATCTAACCAACCTCAGATGGGAAACATTTGAGAAAAATTGCATTTGTGTTGAAAGACTATCGAGTTTTTCCTTTACATCTACCCCTAAACAATGTGGTGTAACAACTCTTTCCATAGCAGACACATTATATTTGGTATTATAAATAAGACCTCAGCGTTCAGAGTCTGGTGTCTGCAGGGTGTGCCAAACCCATCCTCTAAGGAGCCTGAGGAGTGCCTGGAATCTTGCGGGGGTGGGGTAGACAGCCAAGCCCACACTACTCAATAGCTAATGCGATTTCAATCATGAAATGGTTTACAAGGAAACTCAGAAAGGAAGGGGTAGTTCTTCTACTGACCCCAAGCACTTTAAAAATTCCAGTGACCTAGAAGCTCTCCTCTGAGATTCGTGCTTACATGGCATAGGCGGGATCTGGCTGCCGCCATTTTCTTTCTTTTTTTTTTTTTAATTTATTTATTTATTGAGGATTTCTGCCTCCTCCCCGCCACCGCCTCCCATTTCCCTCCCCCTCCCCCGATTAAGTCCCTCTCCCTCATCAGCTTGAAGAGCCATCAGGGTTCCCTGACCTATGGGAAGTCCAAGGACCGCCCACCTCCATCCAGGTTTAGTAAGTTGAGCCATTTTCAAATAGTTCTCCTAAGTTCAAGGAGCAGAGTAATGTCATGGAGCATGCTACAGTGCAGTGGTCCAGGTGGATGCTGGGCTCTGCCATTCTAGAAGTAGAGAAAAGTCCAGTGTGACCACGGACCAGTGAGCCAGCATGTGGAGGGGTGGGAGGCACTCTCAGGGACTTGCGTGACCTTCTGCACCTGCCGTACCTTTCTAGGAATCGTCCCTCTCTGATATGTGTGCCTAAGCAGGACAGGACTCGTTCCTCCAACCCAAGGGGACGGGGATTTTTTGTTTCTGGAGCACCCTGTCAGGGATTCAATTCTAAGGGCGTTGGGGAGTCCGTTTTCGGGTTTTGGAAAAATAAATAGCAAAGTCAGTATGTAAGAATGTAAATGAATACATAGCGTTATTGCTGTATGTATTTGAGGAAATCCTCTTTCTACAGTTCTGAATTCAGCATTTCTCATGCCTAACACGAACAATCGCTATGTCTCAGATGTGTAATGTGTACTGTTTTGTCATTCCCTTATAAGGGAAAATGGGCACGCGCTAAGGATTTAGTACACATAAAATTAGTAAACAACAACAATTTTTTTTACCACATATTCTGTTGTCAAATTTTGCAGCATTTCCTTAGGTAGTGGTTTTTATTCTGATCAGGCTAATCCATCCGTCCCTTGCCGGCCTGCCACTGGAGGCTCTTGGCACTCTCTGCAGAAAGCCCCATGGTTGGGGGAGGTGGGGAACTACTCTTCACCTGTAGCCTTCAGTGTGTAGAGGCAAATGGTGCCTATTAACCTCCACAAACACAGAATGGCCTCCTATTATGTCATCTGGCTTAAGAACACAGTGTTTGCGGTGGTGGGAAGTCCTGCCCTTAGTGGGAACGTGCCAGAGGATCTCACCTTATTGTTCATGGGAGCCACTTGGAAAGATCTCACAAAATACTGAGATCGTCTCCCAGAAATCTGATGCAAGAAGCTGGGGGACACACTTGGCAAACAAGAGTCCCTCACAAGTTCTCAGGTGGGATAAATCTTTGCCTCAGACAAGCACTGATCCTTCAACCAACATGGTAACATGTAGGAGGGCCTTGCTATCATTGTTATTATCTGGTATATAGTCTTTAAAATGTAATCACTGGAGATGAAAAATAGCTAGCTATTATATATTATTCTTTAAACTTTAGATCCTTTAGTATAAGCACTGGAAAAGAAATCAACAAATGCAAATAAATAGAGCTGTATATTTTTTATTGTGAATATTTCTTGTCATCTTTTCTATTGAGAGCACATAATTTTGTGCTTGTTTATTTAGTCCATTTGCTTATTTCTATAAAAACTACTGTATAATCCTTAAAAATGGGCTAATAAAAAGTACCTAGGGTAACAAGCAAAGTCTCCAGTTTCTTAATGAAATGCTTTCATTTTGGTTATAATTAGTCAATGGGTGACTAATTATATAAATAAATAGTTTTTACTTATTCATTGATCTACCTGCCATTATATATGATAATATATATTTATATGCTACCTGTATAAAATATATAATAGGTAGCACATAATTTTTTTTTTTGGAGGCAGGGTTTCTCAGTAGCTTTGGAGCCTGCCCTGGAACTAGTTCTTGTAGACCAGGTTGACCTTGAACTCACAGAGATCTGCCTGCCTCTACCTCTTTAGTGCTGGGATTAAAGGCATGCACCACCACTGCCCAGCAATGCAGCCATATTTTTAAAAGAGAATGAAATAGTAGCACAGAAAATTTTCTAAAATTTGCTCTTCCACTCTTTTACTATATGTATATCATGGGCATCTTTCCAACTCGCCACTCATAAAATACCGGATTCTTTAAAAAGATGTCAATTCATTTTATAGGATGGAAATACTTAGGTTCTTTAAGCATTCATCAGTTGGTGGCTAGCAAATTGCTCCTTCATTTTCTGTCACTGACAATGCTGCAATGAAAAGTCTTTTCTGTGCAGACTTCTGAGATCGTAGGGATTTCAATGATAACACTTTCACCATTTTTATCACAAACAGAGCTCCTGGTTATTTTGTTTCTTAATTTTATTTTCTTTTATGTTTACATAGTCACATGTGGTAGTAGTCCTTCTGCAATTTATACCATTATTGTCATTATCATAAAATTCAGCCTTATAAAGAGAGCAAATACAGCTCTCCAGTCTTCTCTTAGTCAAAAAAAAAGTGATGTCTATTTTTATTCTTTATCATGATCCCTAGTTTATCTTACTCTAGTTTATTTTGGAAATGTGATCACAATATAAATTTATCCTTTCCCCCATGCCAGCCAATTATTGAATAATCCACTTGCTACCAGACGATTAGTGACGTGATATTCTTTGGGAGTTCGTCCTACTCACGGACACACCTACCTGCATATCTAGCTCTTCTGCGCTCTGTGTCTTTGGAGCCAGGACCTAACTATCTACATCACTGTAATGTCAATAGGCTTGTTCCTCCTCCCATCTTTCTGTTTTCGCAACGGACAGAAAGCTTTCGGGTGAACTCCAGGTGGAGGAAAGGAGTTAACGTGAAACCGAGTACGTTAACCGAAGCCACTGAGGAGAGAGCAGTAGCGCAGCTGGGTACAGACTCTCGCTTTGCACAGCACTACAATCCAGCATTCTGGGTTTGAAATCAGAGCTCTTCCCAACAATGAGGCCTGAGGAAGACTTGGGGAAGGGTTGCAGTCAGCTGGAGTGAGTTGCGGCCAGCAAGATATCCTGGGAGACATATTTACAGTTTTCAGAATCTCCTAATTCACATTCAAGGGCATAACTACACAAAGGAGAAGGGCAAGAAGACAGAAGAAAAACAGAACGAGTAGATAGCACGGATTCTAACTGATCTTAATAATAAAAACCTGGAGTCAGATATTAGCGGGCAGAAGCTAAAGAACGCAGAAGCAGAGCAGCCAGCCTCCAGCTCTTACCTCTCCGGAATCCTCAGACCAATGGGGTACTCTGTCTCTACAAGTCCTCACACTGAATGTTGTCTATACAAAACCTCAGACTGAATCCTGAGCTCCTGTCTCCTCCCTCCTTAGAGTCCTCCACCCGGCCATATTAATTCCCGTCTCCACCTCCCTAGTGCTGGGAATAAAAGTGTGAACCAATACTGCTTGGCTGTTTCTCTTTTAGACTGATTCAGTCTTGTGTAGCCTAGGGTGGCCTTGAACCCACAAAGATCCGTCTGCCTCTGTCTCCTGAGGCCTGGGATTAAAAGTGTGTGCCACCACGGCCTGGCTTCTGTGGCTAACTAGTGTGGCTAGCTCTGCACTCTGATCTTCAGGCAAGCTTTAATTGTTAGATCACAAACAGAGTATGAGCACACATGTATGAACAATTTTCTCTCTTGATGGAGACGTACTGCTGGTGGAGCGACAGAGAATTTCAGCTCTGCTTTCATTAAAGTGTCTTCCCTCAGACTTTAGGGTAGTTTTAGTCATCTCTAGTGGGTCTCTCAAGAGTAACATAAATTTGCTCTGCTACCTAACAACTGATAATCCGAAGATTCCACTTGCAGTTAGAAGAAACATCTAGAGAATGTATCGTACGTTCGGAGTATTTTCAGGAAGCAAACTTTCATAAGAGTGCTATTATTCTCTACCTGAGTTTTCCAAATGAACCTGTTGAAATGCTAGTATGTGCTAGTCACGTCTTATATGAGCTATCAAGTGTTGTACATGGCTCTGCATTAATTAAGACCACAGAACAATGCACCTAATGCAAAGAAATTAGTGCAAAACATGGGTCTTAAATATTTACCCTGTGTTGTTTGAAAAGCCTAGGAGGAATGTTACCAGTGTGTACTTAGAACTCGTTAATCTCTGGTTTTTCCTTATTATATAAGTGAAGGGAGGGTCGGTTCCCTCTGAGGACACCCTCCCAAGGTCTTTGGCAGTCTACGTTTGGCAGGGATAGCTTCTTGTTTCAAATGTCCTTGGAGTAGCTGATTGTCAGTTGAAATTTGAGGATTATCATTCTGTTGTCCATATTTGGCTTTATTTTCACAGTGAAAGTATTTTTTTTTTAAATCTTATTTTGCCTATCAGACTCAGTTCCCTCTCCCTCCCATCCTCCTGCTCCCTCCACCTTCTCCCCACCCTACCCCGACCCACTCCTCAGAGAGGGTGAGGCCTCCGATGGGGAGTCAACAAAGTCTGTCATCACTTGAGGAAGGATCAAGCCTTCTCCCCCCCTCCACCCCGCCAATGTATCTAGGCTGAGCAAAGTACTCTCCAAAGGGAATGGATTCCAAAGAGCCAGTTCAGAGGAATCTCAATGGCCAAAAGGCTCTTAAGGAACTGCTCAGCATCCTTAGCCATCAGGGAAATGCCAATCAAAACAACTCTTAGATACCATCTTACACCTGTGAGAATGGTTCAGATCAAAAACACGAATGAAAACTTATGATGGAGCAGAAGTGGAGTAAGGGAACACTCCTCCATTGCTGGTGGGAGTGCAAACTTGTACAGCCACTTTGGAAATCAGTATGGCGGTTTCTCAGAAAATTGTGAATCAATCTACCTTAAGAGCCAGTAATGCCACTCTTGGACATATACACAAAGGAAGTGCACTCATACTGCAAGGACATTTGCTCTACTATGTTCATAGCAACATTATTTGTATTAGCCAAAACCTGAAAAAATCCTAGATGCCAATAAACTGAAGAATGCATAAAGAAAATGTGGTACATTTACACAATGAGTACTACTCAGTGGTTAAAAAAACAAACAAACAGACAAAAAAAAAACCCAATGACATCTTTAAATTTGCAAGCAAATGGATGGAACTGGAAAAAAAAACATCCTGAGTGAGGTAACCCAGACACAGAAAGACAAACACAGTATGTACTCACTCATGAGTGGATATAAGACTTAAAGCAAAGGATAACCAGCCTATAACCCCAGTCCACAACCCCAGAGAAGACAGGAACCAAGGAGACCCTTAAGAGAGACACACATGAATGCCCTGGAAAGGGAGGTAGAAAGTAAGTCTTTTAATCCTTTCTATAGTGACCAAACTTTAACAGGAGCCTGTAAGCCATCAGGTTATCAGGGTGACTCTAAAATAGTGCACTCCTAAAAGGAAGGACACAGGACGGAAACTGAAGGTGTTTGGTTGGAAACACAGCACACTTAGGGAAGCAACAACGTTGTGAAAGCAAACAGCCATTGTATGGAAGGAAGACGGAATGAGTTTTCTTTGTATGAAGAATGAACGCTGTGAAAATAGAAATGGTGAGTTCAAAGCTGTCGTAGATTCTTATCACCATGGAAAATGCAGACAAGTCAAAAGAAGAAAATAAAGTCATTCAAAATTCTAACTACTTAGAGTTTTACCTCTATTAATATCTAGTTTAGACTTCCCTTATAAATACTGGAGAGGTACTGGGAGCATTCATCAATATTATTCAATATTTTATGCATAAAAAGGCCCACATTCCCTATCAAGAGAAATATTTATCAGGACATTTGAGATTCCTTATAGTAGATAGCAGATTTGGTGACCTTTGAGGAATGATTTGTGTTGCTGGATTAGTGTCCAAAGAACATTCTGGGAAAGTTGAAGTATCATTTAAAATGAGAAGGCATAATATATACTAACTAAGATTTCTGCCCAGCATTGCCATTTTCTAGGACACAGCAGAATGCATGGCCTCAGTAGAGTGAAATACACTGGAAAGGCAGAGAAAATGCTTTTGATTTTTGGCAAATCATGGTATTTGAATAGCAAAGGACAGCACCTATGAGTAGCCCAATAGTTGGATAGAGAGATGAGGCAGGCTACAATGCTAGTAGACTACAGATAGACCTTCTGAGCAGGGAAGGGAGAACGGAGACACCAGTGAGGTCTCAGGACAGTAACTGTCTGACTTCTTCTTAGCCTACTTTCCTGGGTATGAAGGCTGCTAGAAGGTTCGAGGAAGATGAGGGAAGGCACAGTCATGTTCTTTTCCTTCAGAAATGCCCAGTGGTTTAGCATGCTCTTACAGTTTCCATGTCTGGTATACCAGGCATAGCTAAGTTGAAATTACTGTGCAGCATATCTAGGTGAATGTGACCCATGATAGTTTTACATTCTACTGCATCACATGGAATCTGGAACAGGGAGTTGGCCATGATAGCTGCAAACCAGAACAAAGTAGCACCAGCCTGCTGGTGTTGCAAAAGCCAGACACTTTCTTTTCTGCTAACCTGAAGAATGCAACTATCCTCAACACCAGGATTGACCTGTTTGGTCTAGTGTACTTCCATAGACCAAGATTTGAGTTTGGATCATAGTAATAAGTCCTCAATAAGCATTTATTGAAAAACTATATTAACAGATGCCCTCCCTGGGCATAGCTCCCCCCCAGAATAAAAGCAAATCCAGAAAGATCTGAAAGGCAATCATAATTCATTTAGAAGACTGGAATCTTAGATTCAATTAGAGCACCATCCTACTTACTCTGGGAAAAATAAGAGCACAGAAGTAGAAATAGAAATAGCTATTTTAAATAAAGACTTAGGTATTCGTATTTTATGTTCTGTAAGAGTACCTGTATGTATGTATGCGCAACTCATGCATGCCTGGTGCTGTGGAAGCCGAAATAGGGTGCTGGATCCCTGGAACTGGAGTTATAGGCAGTTGTGAGCTGCAGTGTGGGTGCTTTGAACTGTACCTCTTTGAGAACAGCAAGTGCTCTTAACCACTGAGCAATCTCTCTAGCCTCAAGAGCTAGTATGTTTTTTTGACCTTGTTAAGAGGTTGGGATTACAGTGAATGGGACTTCAGAGTTTACAAGTCAGTCCACTTCTTTCTGTTTAGTCCTGCTGCTATAGCCTGTCTTCCTCAGTGGATAGACAACAGTTACACCTTGCATGTCACACACTCCTTCTGGGGACCATAGCTCATGAGTTCTAATTCCAGGAGTAGGATAAGAAGGCTAACAATATAATTACGGTTTGGGCTTGCTCTTCTGCTATCTGTTTGGTTACAATGAGTCAGGCAGTGTACAGCACAGATGTGTCCTTGGGCAAGATAACAGCCCAATTGCCAAAACTCTTAGAGCTGAGGAGTCGGAGTGTTGTATCTGTGGAGAACAGCTTGTGTAATATGAGCATGTACAAATAATAGTTGGGGATTCCTGCTAACTAAGAAGTGTCAGTGAAAGTCCATAAGACATTGTTCATATGTAAAAAGGATTTTACTCTGGAATGAGAGTTGATTGGAGAGTGTCTGCTATATACATAGGCTCACCGACAGCAATAGAGTTGAAAAGACCCTGATGGAATAGGAATAAAGTGATGGGGCTTAATTATAAGAAGCCAGGTAGCTGTAATCTTAGCAACATGCAGCAGAGCCTGAGGGGCAGGCAAGGCAACCTGATTTACGGAGAGTCATGAGGATGAGTAATAGGACATGGCATTCTCAGGAGCAAGATAAATAGGGAGCTAATAAAGATGCCCTTCTCTGTGTTAGAGCAATACATCTAATCAGAGGATGTTTTAGCTACTTCTTGGCCCCTGGGCTTCTTTAGTCCAGGGACCAGAAGCCAAGGCTAAGAGTTGTCATCTCGTTGATAACAATAAGATGCCATTGACTCAGATCAAGTAAAGAGGCAGAGTTGTTGTTGCCGTCGGGACAGGGATAGTATGCGTGGCACCTACATGGAACTTCCAAGGTATCTGCTGTTTAGGTATAGCTAATGTCTGATGTAGAAATCCCAAGGTGAATAGGAATTTGGACTTGCTATGAATGAAGGAGTTGGTGGCACTGGGTTTGAAGGAGGCCATAGGTGAAGGAGAAAAGAAACCCAGGGTTCATAGTGGAGGGGTGAGGCTTTAAGCTCAGGCTTGGTTTCAGCGGCTGAGTTCTAAATCTTTCACTAGATAGATTTCCTCAGGAAGAGAGACCCCATGTCACCCTGGGGGAAACATTTACCAGATATCCGTGAAGAATGGGTTGGCATAGGACAGCAGGGGAGCTCTGGGTGGCCTGTAATATGCTGACTTCTCTGTTCGTACCTACTCTCTGAAGCAGGTTTGTCTCCAAGCAGTGGTCCTCAACCTTCCTAACACTGCAGCCCTTTAATCCAGTTTCTCATGTTGTGGTGACCCCCAACCACAAAATTATTTTGTTGCTACTTCATAACTGTAATTTTGCTACTGTTATAAATCATAGTGTAAATGACTGGTATGTAGGATATCTGATATGTGACTCCTGCAAAAAGGTTGTTCAACCCCCAAAGGGGTCGTGACCTACAGGTTGAGAACCGTTGGCCTTCAAGGAAGGCTCAGCTCCCAGTACTCTGTCATCAGACAGATTCAGCTATCAGCTTTGCAAGGTTTCCCTAAACTGAGGACAGGCACTTCAGCCCAAAAGATTCTTGGAAGTGCCTTTGACCAGTAAATGAAGGGAACGAGAGTATAAAAGCCAAGCTCTTTTGAATAAGGCAAGGGCTGCAGTGGCCCAGTGGCTCCAGAACCTCTACAGGTTGTCTGGGCTTTGCTGAGCCCATGTCACAGACTGAGTTTTCTTTCTCCCCCACCCTCTTCCACCCTCTTTCCGTTAGTAGCAATAGGCAGCTATGAGCTCTATGGAATCAGAGATATTCTGATAGGAAGGAAACTTGTAAAAGAAAAGACTTGAACTTTCATGAATCATCCTCTTCCACACCAAACTCACGTTTTATGATCAGCAAAAATGGTGCAATTATTATATCCACAAAGAATTTATATTTTGCAAACTTGTTCACTAAAGAGAACATATTGTCCATCTGGCTTGTTTGTTACCATTGTCTACGGACAATTCAAAAGTATGTCAATGTTTGGGGCTCGTCCACAGCAACCCTGTTACAGTGGTCTGCAGTAGGCTCATGTGTTTCCAAAACTCATAGTGTGACTGCCTTGTGCCTGGTGCTGGGGGGTGGGGATAATCATTGCTGTGGGAAAAGCGATAATATAATCAGGATGCCGAATCCACAGTGCTCGCTCTCCAAGTGCTAAGCATGTGAGAGAAACATTTTAGCAGTTCTCTGAGCCTCAGACTCCACTTAAAAAGTGAAGGTAATGGCAAACGTGACACCATGGAAATTTTGCAAGTTAAAATCCAAACCTTTGTGGAAGCCTTTGGAAATTAATAGAAACGTCGTTCTCATCGTATGCATTTTCTGTGGTTCTGTGGACGGTGGCTTTGTAGGAGGGGAAGGGAGCAAAGGTCGCACTAAGAGAGTGGTGACATAGAAAACGGATTTAGTTACAGACTTTGGCGTGTCTAAAAGTCCTCCCAGGAAAGCTCACATGTAGCCCCTTGGCTCACGTGCTTTTTCATTAAATGAACTTCCCAAAAGTTACACAGCTGATGAAGGGAAAAGCAGGCTGAAATCCCAACATTCCTCTTGTTTCGTGCTACTGTTCCTGCTGTTTTTATTTGTGCTCAGAGTTCTTATCTTATTCTTGTCCCTTAGTCATGAAATACAACAATAGGGATAAAACGGATTTTTGATTTTAAAGCATGTTGCCATTACAATGTTGCGGTGATTATGAAATGTTCAAATAATGACTCCCATCCCGTTAGAGTTAAACCATTTGATCTGTGCTCTTTGAGTGAGGGCAAAACCTTGTAGGCAGCATAAGCTACGTTTAAGATTACATGAGCCAAGCGTAAGCTAAACAACGTGACACGGAGGCAGGAATAATGTAAGCAGTTCCAAGTGAAGCCTGCGAGTGAGTTCAGAACAGCACAGCTCCTGGCTCCCGGCTGTCCCCCTGCCATGAACATACTCACTGACGGTGAGATCATGATGGAGGAGAACAGAGTGGAAGGACAGAAGGATACATGAAGCCCTGGAGATCATCATTCATATGTCTCTTATGGCCTGGGAACACTTTCATGCTTATTGGAAGATATGACCTATAAGCGTCCCTTGCTTGCCAAAGGACAAATATTCTAGAAGCCGAGCATTCACCAGAAGCGTTGTCTACGGGAGGCCACCACAGGGAGAGTGTGCAGGGCACTTGAGCAAACGTGCTGCTGGCTTCCCATTTCCAGACTTCAGGGGAAGCTCTCTTGACAGCTCCCTGATTTCTTTAACACAGCAAATCTTTAATCAGCCTCGATATGTTAAAATGTGATTTTTACAGTGAGTTGACCTGAGTGGAGTACTTGAGTTGAAATGTGTATTTTCTTTCCCCCTCAAAAGCTGACTTGTGGGGAGGGAAAAAAAATATCAGATATTCAATGATATACTTTGCCTTAGTGACAAGATGTTTTGGAGGAAGTCATCCAAGCTTGAAATAAAATCTTTATTGAAAGTAATTCTACATTCATGGCAGTCAGATACATTGTCGGATTAGAGCAGATGTCCCAGGGGGAAACTACAGTATATGCACCAGGCAGGCTTGATTATTTGGATCTCCTGTCAGTTCTTGAACTTTCTGACAATGGCTGAAGTATTTGCGACGGCTGCAACTCTGTTTTCATCTTTAGTTTGCGAGAAAGTTAATATACGTTACCTTAACTAGGCCAAATGTACTGGAAAATAACCCGGGAATAAGATATACCCCACCCACCGAATAGTATCTGTGCGGCGAGAGCCTTTAGCTGTGCATTTTAAGGAAACAAACACGGCAGCCAACGGCTGAGAGATGTGATTATTTTTTTTCTGCCTGAGCTTTAAGATCTCCCTAGCAAAGCCCCCTGTGTGCTGCTTTACAAACACCATGTGCGCAGAGTCAGGGGACACAAATGGTTCTCCCTGGAAGGGGCCTCCAAATGGCAGAACAGCCTTTATTTTTCTTATTAGAATAAGTCAGATATAAATATTATTTGCTATCCCGAAAATGGCACAGGTGTGCCAGGTAACATTCATTTCTACTGGGAAACACACAACAGCCTATATGTCTCTTTTGAAAAGGTTAGAGAATTGCATATTTTTATTGGATATAATTGACACTAAGAGGCAGAAAATACACATAACTTTAGAATAAGAATTATGTTATGATTTGTTTTGAAGCTGACACCTTGTTGTGGTTGAGGAAGGCAGGAAAAGACACACCTCCAATGGGCGATTAAGAAGAATCACATCCATTTGAAAATTCACAGCCTAGTTTAGTAGCTCACCTTGCTCAAATGTACGTCATAAAACTATCTTCTCCCTCGTCACCAGTGAACAGAAAAAGGGGGAGTGAATTTGGTTTCAAATCAACTTAGATTTAAGAATAGGAAAGGTAAGTTTACATCGTGTGGTGGAAAGTCACAGAATAGCCCACCAGATCAAAAAGTCTTGCCGCCAGACAAATGCATACTCTAAGAACATAGTTCCCACTTGAGCAATGCACTGATTACATAAGTTAAAATTTATGTTTGAAAACTTGTTTTTCAACTAACAAAAATCATAAATATCGTCCACTAGATGAGGAAACAAATATTGCATGCTGATGCCATAGATTATGATTCAATGGCAAAAAGAAATGAGTTCCGAAAGGACATGAATGTTTGGGGAGTTTGTAATGCTTGTTGTCAAGTGAAATAGACAATGATTCCAGTCCTGGATTGTTTGCTTTCTGTTGCTAAGATAAACACCAGGACCACAAAACAGCTTCAGGAGGAAAAAGTTTATTTGTCTTACGTGGCCCAGGTCACTTACCATCACTAGGGGAAAGTAGGGCAGGAACTTATGGCAGAGAATATGGAGGAGGTGCTTGTTCATCGTGGCTTGCTCACCTGCTTTCTTATACACACCGGGAGCACCTGCCTGGAGGGGGCATTACCCCCGGAGACCTGGGCCCTCCCACAGCAGTTATTAATCCAGAAAATGCTCAACCATCTTGCCTATAGGGCAGTCGGATGAAGTATTTTCTCGTATTACTCTGGTAGTGTTAATCTGAGAAAAAGCCAACCAGAACACTGACATTCTGCAAAATTCGAAATTCTGGAGCAAGAAAAGAAATTCACTGGAATTTCAGGGAAGGGAGGGAAGAACAGGTGGGAAATTGGGATACTTTTTAGGGATGTGAAACTATTCGGTACGACCCTACAGTGATGCTTGTACGCCGTTATCCATTTGCTGAACTCCACGGAAGGCAGAAAACAAAGAGTAAATTCTCATGTGAGCTATGGACTTTAGTTAGCAATGTTTCAGTATGGGCTCATCAGCTCATAATACGATGGCCTTGACAGAAGAAACTTTGTCACTGTGTGGACTCAGAAGAATGGAAGTATATGGGGACACCCTGAACCAAAGGCTCAATTTCTTTGCAAAACTAAATACATTCAGAAAAATAAACTGTATTATTTACAAAAAATAAAAATAAAAAGGTGGTCTTGAAGTCGGATTGCTTCCATCGGGGGTCAGAGATTGCTGGCCTGGTCATCTAATTTTACATTACATCCACTTGAGCCGTTTTACCCTACATCACTGCTGCTTCAATGGGAACATCTATGCTCTGCCCCATACGCCAAAGCATAGTTAAGCATGCCTCTGCTAGGACGTATTCAGACATCACATTCTGAATGTTTTGTTATTTGCTTTCCTGGCACTTAAACATCCAGACTGTATTGCATTGTCGTTGACATGTTTGAGTTTTATCTCTCTTCCATGCGCACATGTTTTATCTTTCTCAGTGAGCTCGTTTAGGCGGTGTATTACCTTCTTCTTCACCCCTAGGTCGGGTGCAGGAAAAAGCTGGGGCATTCCATACCTTTCTGTTGTTATAGTGTTTGCTTTGTGTGTGGTGGTCCAGCTTTTGCTTTTGCTGTGTGCTGCTTTTGCTGTCCTAGCCAGGAATTGGACTGAACCAAATATTTTTCTGGATGTAGAATAACAAAGCCAGCCACAGTACTCCTTTTGGGTTTTCTCTGTAGAATAACAAAGCCAGCCACAGATACTCCTTTTAGGTTTTCTCTTAAGTCTAGATGAGAGAGGCAAGTTCAGTGAGGTGAGCAGTTTGGGTCTTGGCAGCACTTTTCACCTGCCTCTTTTGTCTCTTTCTCACTCTTTCCAAAAGCAAATTACAGTGGATAACTAGAGCACATATTTTGGGTCTGCAGCAATAGAGGGTAACATTAAGGAAAACTTTTTGAGGGAAAGGAGAACTTGGTACATGTAAAATATGCTTTCTTCTCAACATTTTTGTGAGTTGGTGTAAAATTTCTTTCGGCTAAAGTGTCAAGCATAGAATATAGGTTTGTTTCCAAAAGCTGTGGTTGCTTATCGAAAGTGTTCAAATAATGCAAAAGAGAACTGTCTAGGTGAAGAAGGTGAGTGCTTATGAATCAAATAGGATGCACAGGAAAGAGTATTAAATTACCCATTTCAGACCGATGGGATTAAGTGGTGATTCCTGAGAGCAGCTAACCCAGAAATGGGAGAAACTCAGGAATGAACTGAGGCTACCCTCATGAGTGCACGCTGCAGAAGTGGGAGACCTGCCTCACCAGAACACAGGAAACTTGGCTTTCTTCTCCTGTCTGCATGTTTCTACCTGAATGACTACGGAAGCTCAGTTAGCCTTCCTCAGCCTCAGTTTCCCCATTTGCAACATAAGTTAGTTGGTCTAGAAGAGTTCTTTCTTATTTCTTTGGGCTGGAGATTTGATTTCCCAACACATCTAAGCACTGTTTTTTGATCCTGACTTAAGGAAGTCTGACGCGCTTAGAAATACACCGAAGGCATTATCGCCAGTTACAGAATAGATTGAACCTGGAACGTGAGGTTTTGTAATTGTGTCTTGCATATATGTAGGCAATTTAAATGCTTGTTTATGCATAGGTCACTATATACAGTAAGATACGTATCTGTTTATTAAAACGAAGAATGAAACAGAAAGGCAGACTCTACGGATTTAAAGAGAATATCAGCCAGGCGCCTCCTTTTGTCTTGGAAACAGTTTTTTTTTTTTTTTTTTTTTTTTTTTTTTTTTTTTTTTTTTTTTTTTTTTTTGAGTGCTTGGGAATGAATGGTGACTTTGGAGGACCTGACCTGCTCTGGCAGGGCCTGACCCACAAGTGAGCATCATCTACCTCAGGACGACTGCTTGTTCCTTGGGTAAGGACTTGGTGGTTGAAGCCACTGAGTGGAAGGAATGTATGATCAACTAGTAATGTCTACATGGGCTTGGAACTGGAAAATGGTGGCCATTGCAAAAGCAATTTCAAAAGGAAACACAATATATCTAAAGAAACAATGAGTGGTGTCATATCTCCCAGATGGTCAGGAATTTGGGATCTTAAAAGGAAAGATACTGGGGCCAGTGGGGTGGGTGGGTGTTGAATAGTGGTAATACCATTAACCTTCTAAAAAGGAGGAAAAATTATCGGCAGATAGAGGCATCAAAGTAGGTGAATATTTAGGCATTCCTCCAAGTATAGTTAAGGAGTATTAGAAGCAATTTTTCTACATTGATATTTGAAAGAGAATTTTAGAGTATTTACACAAATGATTTATCTCTCGGATCCTTTCAGGTAAGCACCTGCTTTTTTTCATAAGGCAACTTTGCAGGCTTTCAAATGTTATTTTAAAGCCCAGTTCCCAGTAGATGGACATTCGTCCCAACTGTTTGGTCACTTGTTGTTAACCAAGCCTCTTTCTGGCTATCCATGCATACAGAAGAGCACACTGTTGGAAGGGAAAATGGTCTCTCGATAGTTAAAATGATGTTCTAGGGCTGGAGAAATGGCTTAGTGGATAAAGTCCTTACCATGCGACATGAACTTCAGAGCTTGCCTCTCCAGAACCACATAAAGTTGATGTGGTATCCTGTGTCTGAAACCCAGTGAGCCTAGGTGACGTGGGAGACTGAGACAGAAAAATCAGCAGAAAGTCTTCGGCCAGCTAGTCTGGCGTATCCCGTGCTGAGTATCAGATTCTTCCTCAAACCAAGGCAGAAAGCAAGGACTGACATCCAAGATTCTCCTCTGACTTCTATATGTGTGCTATGGTACAGACACACACATGCACACACACACACACACACTCACACACATGCACGCTGCATACACACAGGGATCTGCCATGATTCCAGAGCGAGGACAGATGTGTAAAACTGGTGAGAGTCTAAGAAAGGAGATGGAATCCTTATTTTGCGCTTACTCTCCCGCGTCTTGTGTGGAGCCTCACTCCAGGGCCCGATGTGAGGGGATTACTAATATCACAACACGCCTGATTTATAGCAGCTCAATTAGGTTAAACAGCTTGATTCATTTCAGTTGGATAAGAAAAATTCCTGTTGAATATGAATCCTTGCTATGCAGTGAACACAAACTCACGCTCATTATTACTTATGGAACTTTTCTTTATGGATGAGTGTTTCTCAGCCAAGGAGCGGTAGTCACCCAGCTGATGACCATAAGGAAAGGCGAACGCTGTCAGTAGAATAACATCCTCAGCCAAGTGTTTATGTTGGCTACATATACAATACAGAACTGTTCCTAATGAATGAGACAGAGTGGCCTCCCCAAGTCTCTCCCTTTGTATTATTTCTCGCCACCCATGCGCTGAGCAAGATTTTCTCAGGACCCAAGCCCCCATCCTACTGGCAAGTTCTGCTTCGTTGCAAGCTGGATTTATTCTTTCTGTTCAAGTGAACATCATACATCAAGCAACTGTGAGGTAGCTCTGGGCACAACCATGACACAGCTGTTAGTATAGCATCCAGGACTGATTGATTCATGCAGAGAAGATGTTAAACAATAAGATGACCAGGATAAGTCAATATTTCAAAACATAATTCATAATTTTGTTCTTATCCCCCCAACCTTTTGGCTCATTGTATTCTCAAAAAGCATTTTTTTATGCCTTAAATTATCTCCTACTATAGGCAAGAAAACGCCTAAACTTTTCTACTGAAAACTTAACTGTCTTTCTTCTCTAGGCTCCCACTTGGGTTGGTAGAGCTTTTCTTTAGTCTGCAGTCTGAAATTCTCTTCTCTAGTAACTGAAAGAACGCCTATGCGCACTTTAAATATCCTCTTGATACATTCAAAACCACTCTAAAATCTCTGTCCAGGCCCAGGACAGGGCATCAGCTCACCCGGGTCTAGAACCCCAATTCTTCTGCTGTTGCTCCTGCTCCAAGCCTACTTGCAGTCGCTTTGGCTCTTCTCTCCCTGTTTGTCTTTTTAGTCTCTAACCAGATACCCCTCGTCTCGGTACCCGGAGCTGGGAGGTAGCCTGTCCCTTCCCTTTCCCCAGTCTCGCTCACTTAACCCCTGCCTGGGTTCAGAGCCCCAGGCCCCTTGCTTTCCTGGCAGGAGAATAAAGACAGCTGGCAGCGAAAAACGTCTGTTAAGGAGAATATGAGTATGGTCGCGGTTATGGCTCTGCTGCCTCAGAGCTCCCTCTGTCAGGGACCGGCATGGGCTTCCCACACTTGCTCCACAGACAGATGTTTTCAATTATTATCACTGACAAGCCTCCAGGCCAGGTTGCCTTCTGATTGGCTGTCAACGGAGTCAGAAGGGAATAAAGGAAACTGAGGCTCGGCCACCAAACACCTCAGTCATCACTTTAATCATGTTTCTCTGCAGCAACTGGTTGAGTTGGACAGTCCTCCCAGAACTGGAACCTTTTTGTAAACAGAGACTCAATTTCCTTTGAAACCTTTCTTGCATTCTGGTTTTGAGTTTTCTGCCAATCGTTCTTCTGTCGTTAGGAGAGAGCGAGACGTTTGTCATTTCTTAACCAATTCTTTCCTTTTGTGTTCTTCCAGAATTTTGACTACGTACCAAAGTACAGTGGGAGTTATAACTTGGAGAAACTGAACTCGCGATTATTGGACTGCTGGACTTGCCTGTATATAATCATCCGCAAAAACACCCTACGCGGGATCTGGAAGGAGGGTATTGGCCAAAGTTTCCACTCTCTGTAAGAGGACAAGCTCCCTCTTGAAGTCAGCAACCACCTCCCAGATCAGATTTACATGAATAGCCTCGCTAGGGCCACATGAGACACGCTGCTCTTGCACGGCTAGCTCTGTTTAGTCTCTCTTTTCACAGTAGGCAGGCACAAGTACAGTAACGATTGCATTTGCCCCAATTCTCCCGTGTATTATCGGCTGTGATGTGGCTATAGCCAAAGGACATGACAAAGCAAATTAATGAAAGAGAGGCTAATTCTGATTCATGATTTCAGAGGGTTCAGCCCCTGGTCATTTGGTTCCATGTACTCTGGGAGCACATCACAGTGAGAGCCTATGGGTGAAGGGGTAAGCAGGAGGTGGGGAGATAAGGGAAACACACCAGGGAAAAGCCAGGTATAACACTGAGGTACGCCTCCCCACAATGAAGCTGGGCTCCAGCTCCCAAGGCTTCCTCTTTTACTCCTCGAGCTTCTGACGGAAAGCGAGCAGTCAACACACAGGGGGCATTTCATACATGAGCCACGACATCCTGATTGCCTTCCTTTCGTTACTTCCTAGGTGTTCAATGACCAGCTGATCCTTACGGTACTCGGACGGTCCAGTGACAACATCAGTGATAGGGAGGACCTGAGGTGTGGCTTTCAGAGGCCGCCTGGATAGACTTTTCCTCCACACTTTCTTGTTCAGTGGGTTTAGTTATATTTTGTGCCGTCCAGCCACACTCTTCTTCTCCTGCCTCTCAAAGCATTCTAAATTCATTTTTACTTCCCATTTTTTTGTGTCATATATCTGGCTAGAGAGAAATCTTTTCAAGATGCCTCAGCGTTTCTCCACATTAGTTTATGTCCTTTGATGTTTTGAAATTTGGTTTGTGTGTGCTCCTTCTCACTCATGCATCCAAGCTGCCTCCTTTCAGCTGCCATCTTTAAAATAATAACAGTAGACGTGTAAGGCTCTGTATTTAATGAGATAGATTAAAAATTTGTAGCGTTGGTTCCTAAGGCCTGCATCTCTATTTTATTTCTAAAAAAAAAAAAAGGTCCCCCTGACTTTTCATCTAGATTCTGTATTTTAAGTCTAGCGATAAAATACTATTGGATGTTAATTCATCCTTTTCAAAAAAGGCACATGAGGGTTAAAACATATGCTTCCTTCTTCACCCAGAAAAAAAAAAATCCAACCTTTCTGGGGGATCACATGTAGTTCTCAAACAGCTCAAGCTAAAACATCAAAGTTGGCATATCACAAAGTGGGAAAGAACAAGCCAAATTTTTGAAGAAAATGGTTGAACATTTTAAAAAATAGAAGATGTCAAAATGCTCTTTCTGAGCATGCTCCATAAGATACTTGAAAATATTTTCTTTAGATCGGACTTATTTTGTTTTCTATCAACAAAGGCTATCTCATAGACCTTATAGATAATGTCCACTAATGCTCTTGCCAGGGCCCATGTGTTCATTAATGGCCTGGGGCGGTTTCCCCATGTTTGTCCGGGCCCAGTCCTGGTCAAGGCCAGTGAGTTGCTTTGGTCCTCTTATATATCTGTCATCATTTGGTTTAGTGATTCGGTGTGGGACCAATGTGGAGGAGGGGATGACTGACAAGATGCTGAAACATATCACAATAACACTGTAGGTTGATTGTAGTTGCTAAATCTTTGCCTGCTCTTCTTTTTTTTAAATGAAATTATTTACAACTTTAAATTTAATGAATAAATGAGGATTATTTCAGTACTGGGAGGCACAACAAGCAGTTAAAGACAGCGTTCAAATACAAAAATACTCGAAGAGGAAGCAGAGTGAATTCTGTACTTAGTATTTCCTGAGATGGTTTCCTTTTGCAACACTAAAGAGCTCTGTGCTACTGACAGTCTGGGGCCACATTTATCCTGTAATAAGACATAAAGTGCCCATTGTTACTTGGGACTAGATCAATAGACAGACCTGGCAGATATTTGACATTATGCTTGTTATCACCGCAACACTGTTTCAAGACGTAACTTTCTGAAATGATATCAACAGCCTGCTGAGAACATTGCTTCTTATTGCACAGTCTCCTACCCTTCTGCACACTGCAGTTTCAGGACCCCAGTTCCCAGTGAAATCCTTCAGTTGAGTTTTTCAATTGAGGAAATATTTTGCATATAATGGCTCAAGGGAATTGCCTCTCTGGTAAGATTCTATCTTAACCTGCCATGGGCTGTCAGGAGGTAGATCTTGACAAGTCCGTGTTTCCTAAGCACGGTCAAACTGTGGTACTCAGATGGCTCCACACAGACAGGGATAGCCCAACAGACTATGTGTAGATCAATTTGGGTCTATCAATCTGATGTACAATTATGCTCAAGTTATAGATTCAAGTATAATAAGGAAATGTTATTTTAATAGCTGGCAGCCAGATTCCACTTAAGCGAGAAAATCATCTGCTTTTCTTTCTTGCTTAGCAAAACATTTTGATGGGCATGTTGGTTGTGAAAAGATAATCCTTAGGACACAGCGAGAAAAACGAGAACCACATTTTCTATGTAAGGCAGAAAAATGGACTTCTGACGGCTGTGCACACAGAGTGGAGAATGTGGCTGAGCGGCATGGTGACAGCAGAGGCCAATTAGAAAATCTATAGGAATTCTTAGAGGAGGAGGCAGGAGGAAAGGGGGCTCTCAGCACCCGGGAAGCCCACTGTGCCTCTCCACAGTGGAAATTATCTGCTGGATTAGATGCTGGGTAGGCTTCCCATCCCTGGTGAAGCTTTGGTAAAATTCTGCCGGTTCTTTGGCAGGGAATGAAATGCTGGAAAACAAGACAGAGGAACTGTCAAGATAAGGACCCTCGTGCAGGAAGGCATGGGTAAGTGGAGAGCTCACCAGCATCAGGAATGGCTGCAGGAAGTGTCCACCCTACATGATGATGTCAGAGATGCCAAATGCATAGTTTTGAAAGGATGGAAGGGCTGAACAAATTTTATTCTATTTTTAAGAGAATGACAGTGTGGTAGGACAGAAGGCATTGCTCAGGGTTCTTGGTGCTATAGCTTTCTGCCTCAGGGATGCTCAGGGATTCTGTTGGGCCTTTGGTCCCAAGATGAAGCAAGAGTAAGGAACTTATGTAAGTTTTCACAGCTGGAGCTTCTGCTGGACTTCTTCCTTTCCTTTCCCCTTCAGGATTAGATTCTAGTTCAGGACCCCATTTGGACTGCTGGGGAGCCTGGCTCTCCTACTGAAGTTTTGCTAGTTCCTTTTTCAAAGTGACAGATGACGTTTTCCTGCCCTTTCCAGTATACTTAAGCTGCTCTTGTTGCCCATCCCCAAGCATAGGCCACAGAGCCTTCCAGGACAGTATACTTCCAGGTAAATTCATGTGGATCAATCTCTGCTCAAAAATATACTCATTTACAAGGTAAAATTCCAGTCCCTTAATACAGCACGCTATTATTCTTCTTACTTCCTTTCAGATGGCAGCTACTCAATATTCTTCAGGATTACTTGACAACACATTGCTCTGACTCCCAATGAGTAGACCTGGTCACATTTTGTTTTAGATTTTTTGGGGGGATGGGTGAGTGGATTTGAACCAAAGAATGAGCCTAGCCAGTCTACTGGCACTTTGGATTGAGAATGTTGTTGAATAGAAGGGGTTCATTTTGTGGTAGTGAAGGGGGGGGATAAAAGAGGGTAATGGGGGCGAATGTGAAGAAAATATATTATATAAAAATACCTTATCTGAAATTGTCTAAGAATAAACAAGGACATATCAATAAAGATATGAAGAAAATCAGAACACTATTACATTTAAGTTATTTACAAAGCAGAACATATGATTCGCATTAGACAACTAATTCGATCATGAGCTAAGAAAAAAAGGAATAAAAACAGAGCAAAATGATGAGTTTACTCATAAATCTCTTTTTCTCACTGAAAGTCAGCATTAAAGTATTATAATCATGAAAATTTGGCTTCCCATGGCAAACAGTAAGTTAGATACAATATCCTTCTCAATAACAGCGCACACTCACTGATGAGAACTTTAGATTTAGCTGTTGACAGGCACTGCTGCACCCCAAACAACAGAGTCACCAATTTCCCAAAACACCGAGTTCAGAATATACATGTTGTCAATAGTATTTTTTTCAGCATTCCAATTCTGAAAACTGTAATATAATAAATATATAAATTGCAAAAACAAAAAAAAACAAACAAACAATGATCAGGAGATCTCCCCAAAGATGGAAACAATCACTCCCTTCATGCAATTATCCAGTCAGAAGGCCAGGCGTTGCTAAGCAAACACTCCAAATGTCCTTTTAGATTCTATCCAATTCGGAGAGTCTTGGAAACTGTGAAACACGCTTCTCTTGCGTCCTTCTTAGAAATGAATATATGGCCTACCGTTGAAGACTACTGGATTTAGGACAGCACCAAGTAGGCATCTTCCTTATTCTCCCATCTTCCTTCTATGTGGCTGCACAGTGGTGACTACATGGTAACGACGCTGATTTTGGGAAGCCATGCTTGAAATTCTCGTTATGGAGTGTTGAGCATATCAGTTATGGATAGCTGTTTAAGAAATCTAAGCAAGAGGCCGAATTTGCGGTCAAATATCAAGAGTGAGGGAAATTCAGGTAGAGCAGAGTGCAGAAGACTCCCGACAGGTGGCAGAGGCCCTCTTGTCTGATTCCACTTATCGGGAGCTCCATTTCCCCCATAAAACAACTGACCAGTGCCTACACCACACCCGATGTTCCCAGCTAGCTAATGGCTCTCAACTGTGCACATCTGTTCCCACTAGAGGAAAGTCCCAGGAGAGAGTCCCAAACAAGTTTATGCCAGTTGTTCTTATTATTATAATTATGTAATTTAATTAGCTATTATGTAAGCTGATGAAATATGAGAGTAACAAGGAAGAGAGCTGCTCCAGGAACACTTTCTTTGGAGAGAAGATAAATCTCGTTTTATCTAAAATTACCAAGGATTTTCTCTCTGACGAAGGGGCTGGGTATGGCTGAACTCGCAAAGGTTTTTTTGTTTTGTTTTGTTTTTTTTCTAAATCCATCACAGTTGGTATTACTGGAGCGTCCACGTTTTCCTACCCATATGTCCCCATGTCCCTTGCTCCATCTCTTGTCAGTAGCATCTACTTATCGTCTCCCCAGGGCTTCCCGGTGCCAGGCACACTGTACAGTGATTTTCTTGCATTTTTTTCATTTGCTATCCATGATAATAACTATCAGTTTTTGAAAAAAAAATGACATTCTGTGCTTGGTGCTATGCTGAACACATTGTGTGTATATTATCCACTTCGTCCTCAAAATGCACCAATTTTTGTGCAAAAACCTGAAAGGGTAGAAGGCTTGAGAACTTGGTGCACACTCACAACCAAGAAACAAAACTCCTGAGACTGGAACCTAGCAATACATCATGATGAAGCCTATCCCCTATAATTAAACTCTGCTGCCTCCGTGCGTTAATTTTTATGGGCTGTCCACAGGGACTCTGCAGTCCCGCAGAGTTCAGTGTGTGCTTCATTACAGGTGTTCTTCCCTGTCACGTGGGGGAAGGCACGCACAGTTAGATAACTATTACCTTTCCCCCTCTTTTTTTGATAAAACAACGTCAGTTTGCTAGAAAATGGAAAACATAGGCAACTTTCTCTAATTAGAGATCAGTGTTCCTTAGTGACAATTAGCCTTCATTCACTACCATTGATTGAACTATTATTTTCATCAAAGGTAGACGAGTTTTGGGGGGGAAATCACAGTAATAATTTACAACTGTAGACTGGTAGCTTTTTCTCCTTGATCTCCAGTCATTATTCTTTCTTCCTCTGAGTGAGATCACGTTTGGGAGAAATTATTTTCTCCCCCATTCCCGGGTGTCTGCTTTTGAGTGAAGCTAACCCAGGGTGGGCCTGCCTTCCAAACCCAGCTAATGAGAGCCATGCATTCTTTTGCTATAGAGAAGGGATCAGGAACAAACAAGAAATAAACAAGGGACACAAGCCAGGCCAAGGAGAATGATTCCTGGAAGTTTCTCTTCCCACAGCAAAAGAGCAGCTTTCATGCCCCTGAGGAGGTGGGGTTGACATGATACAATCCTGGCACTGCCATTTGCTGCCAGGAAAAAAAAAGATTTCTAAGTTAACACAAAGTTAGCCCTGTGATGAGCAGCATTTAGGAATGAAAAAACAAGTTCTGTCAATACCCTTTGGGGATTGGCTTTGGTGACCAGAGTCCTATCTAACAGAGAAATCTTCATTCCTGTAGTTTAGCAGATTATTTCTTTTGCCTAAACAGTTTGAATTGGGCTTCTGTCATTTGGACCAAGTCTTATCTATATGTCTAGATACAACTTCATATTATACCTAATGCAACTGAATACTGACCTAGAGTAGTAGCTTGTAAATATTTGGAGAAGCCAAAGAAATCACATATAAGAAAAGAAAAGCAAAAAATTGCACATGTCAGCCTCTATATCGTGGTGCGAGCTGATGTTTTGGCTTCATTGCTTCATAATTTTACTTTGTTCTGTAATTTAAAAAAAGAGTCACTAATCTGCTAAGTAAAGGGACTTGATCATGAGAGAGGGTTTATAGCATTTTTAGGATTTGTGTTCCTTAGGAGTCTTCAGATAAAGCAAGAGCATTCAGGAGAAATGCTCCCCCCCCCATGATGTTTTCTTAATGAATTTTAAAAATCAAGACTTCTTCAAGCAATATTTTCTTCCTATTCTCTTGCCAAACACACGCTCTTGTTTATACATCCACACAGGAAGAGAAATCCATTCAGGTACAATCTAACTTGCAATCAAGAACTACTCAAATAGAACCTTTATCATCAACACAGCACATCCAAAAATGTCTTTGTAAAATAAATCAAATTATATGAGTTAATTGATTCCAGGCAGCATCAGCAACTGCAGGTGGAGATGGAATAACAGGATGTTTATTAATGAAGAACTATTCATCAAAACTGACAATACCAACTCCTATTTGTTGTATTTGTAAGATTCCTGCAGTGGTTATAGGTATATTTGTTGAAAAATTTAAGCATAATTTTGAAATGAGGAAAAAAAAAAGAGGCTGTACTCACACATGGGAATTTTAGCTGAGGATTTAGGCCACTGATGTTGTAACAGTGAAAAGATACTCCTAAATGCAATTTGACAAGCAATGCCAAAGATGCCAGTGGTAATTAATTAGCACTTAATTGAGACCACAGAACAACAGGACATAGGAATCAGTACTCAGTGCCATTTCCCCCTCAGGCTCCAACTCATGAGGGTCAGCAGTGTGGCCGCAAACTGAAGGTCAGGAAGTAGATTGAAAGAACACATTGACACTGGACATTTCATGATGGATCTCCCTCACCCTCTGCTTCTGCCCCTGGCTATTGCCGACCAGAAAAGGGCTGTGATTGTCTGAGGGGGATTTATTGCTCAGGCACATCTACACGGAGGTAGATGCTGTCCTCACGTCCTCGACTAGATGGGATACTTCAGGAAGATTCAAGCTCAAATGTTTGCGAGCGTGAACATCAGCGGACATAAAAGGATGTGGATTTAGAATGGAGAATTCTTTAAAATTTCTGCCTTCGTATGGCTGTATTTAAGGTTTTGTAAAAGTAAATCCCTATAGAAATTTCTCACAACAATTTTTTTTTTTTGTAGATAGTAGATATTATAATAGAAGTTGGGACTTCAATACTGTAAAGACATCCCCACATTCAATTGTAAATATTCTCTATACTCCCCAGGTCTTCCCCAAGGCACAGATCTGCCCTCTGTCTTCACAGGTGGGTGACAACTCATTTAGCATAGAGGAAACTCTTGTTTATCAGCTGAGCAAATGAAGACAAGGAAGTGAATTCCTCTAATCTCGGAGAAAATTAACACGCAGTTTCTGACTGAAAATTTAAGGTACCTTGCTTGGCAAATGTGGATCAGAGAATAGTTTTGTTCAAACTGTCTTTTCTAAAAAAATTAATTTGGGCAGTTTTAATTTTTTCTTTTTCTTCCTTTCTCTTTTCTTTTCTTTTTTTTTTAAAGCTCAGTGTTGAAGTCAGCAATGAAAGTTCAGCTTGTCAACGTAGCTGGGAATTGGAGCCTCCGTTCCTGAGTACTGAGCCCTCCATGCACGAGGATTATATCACTTTGAAGGGCCTTCACTCTCCAAATAGGCTCAGATAGACTACAAATGCCGCATATCCATCTGGAAAAAGACTCTTCAGGGATCTGCTTTATTTGGTCACACACATGCCCGCAGTCAAAGCAAATCAGATACCTAACCTCTCTGCATTCCTAGAAAGTGCTTCACTCTGATTCTTCAGTGGTCCTTGAAAGTGTGTCTCAGACAATGAGGCTCACTGTCAAGAAGCAGCAATCGGTGACCATTCGATAAGAAGTGCCCTTTCCTCTGTTCCTAACTCACTTCCTGCCCCTGTCTCATTTGCTGACTTAAATCTGTTCCCACGAGTCAACAGTCACCCCTACTTCATTTCTCCTTTCTAACTAGGGGGTCTGGCAGACAAAGGCGTTTTTTATTACGCTTGGTATCCTGGTTGGTATCCTTGGGGCATGTCCTGAGGAGTCAGTGACTCCCAGCCCTTTCACTAGGAAGCAAGGTTGTGCTTGGTGAAGGCAACAAGGAGACATGCCACTTGGTGAGCTCAGAATCAGAAGAAAAATAAACAAAAAAAGCCAAGGGAGAGCTTGTCCTCACTGCCTTGATATTAATTTAGCAAGAAAACAATGTCTTTCTCTATCAGGCCTTCCTCAGTTCTTTGCAATCCCACCGCTGTTTGAGATAAAGTCATTTTCAAACTAAGATCTTGGTGGTTTTGTGAGAATTATTCCTCTTTCTTTCCTTCTATGGATAGCTCATATCTTTCTCTGTGCCTTAACAGTGACCAGCCTATATTGTTGATGCTGATCTTGCCTAGCCCACAACTTACCAATCACAGTCCTTTACTTAGCGAATGTTATTATGTGAAACCATGAACTCCCTACTCTACATAAGGATAGTACAAATCTCCTACCTAGAAACCCTCTCAGTAAACATATCTGAATAAACTACAAACCTAAGCCCTATGCTGATTTCTAAAGTGTAGTTATTTACTTGATTTACCTTCCTACCTTATTACATAAAGAATTATATTTAAAAGACATTGAAAATACAAATACTCAAATACATTTAAAGCAGGAAAGAAACAAAAGTGAAGGGAAAACAGCGTTAAGGACCCAGACTGATGCTGTGAAGATCCACGTGCATGCTAAATGGCAGTCAGGTTTGGCTCAAGACTTTCTTGCTTGTTGAATTTCATTATTTGTGGGTGTGTGTCCAGTGTTTGGCATTACTGTTAACTTCTAAAACTATTCCGGCTTTCCTTGTCTTATCAGACCACATCTGCCCAGAGCTATCAAGACTCAGATTTCCTTATTCTTTTCTTTTTGCAAATTACCTTGGTACTGTGTTCCCTTTCTATATACACTAATTCCTCCTTTTCCACGCGTCTCTTACCAAGATCCCTAGTGGAGATTGGTGTTGCAGACAATGACAAACTCTGCCTCTGCTCGAAGTTTTCAGACACTCAGCCTAGTACGCCAGGAGCGACAGAAGTTCTCTGGGCTGTCACGTCTATCAATGCCTCCCTTGTATCAATCTTCTTGGGCTATGTGGCAGTTGTTAAGAATAAGAGCTACTGCAATTGCAAGGCCAAAACTGCAATAGTAGCTCTGGTCCTAAGCTAGTTAATAACAAAGGAGCAGGTAGTGCGCACAGCCTGGGTCCAGTGAAGACTCATATTCTGGACAGGAAAGTGAGAAAATTCTGCTGTCCAGAGTAGCATGCAACTTAAAACTTATGAATTATTTATTTATGGAATGTTTCATATTAGTTTTTTCCCCCACTTAATATGCATTTGAGTCATTGTTGACTGAGAATAATTGAAGACTTGGAAAATAAATCCATGGATGGATGAGGGGGGCTACAGTAATTAAGTTATTCATCTGTCAGAATCACACACTTGTAATGATTTTTGCACAGAAGTTTCTCTAAGAAGGGGGAAAGTGGGGCACTGAAGTTATAGCTAAAGGTTTTGCATCATTTAGTTAGACCTGCATCCCAAATACTGGAGCTATTCCAGTTTTGTTTCTGTTTTGGTGTGTGTATGTGGTTTTTTTTTTTTTATGACCTACGCAATAATATATTCTCTCTGGATACTAGAGTTTGGTTGCATAAATAGAAGATGGTTGGTTGTTTGGTGATATGTTGAGATGATGTGTTTTTAAACACTTGATGAAGTATGGGACACGTAGTTAATGTACAATTGTGTCTGTTCATGTCAGAGGTTCCGTGAGAATTACAAAAAGAGTAATATGCCTTGGCCTACATTCACTTCATACCCAACTGGGAGTCTCCAATATGCCTTTACAGCTGTTTCTCGGCAAGGCCGTGCAGTCAGGGCAGAGGAAGGTGTCCACATACAGGACAGGCTCCCTAACTAGGTTCTCTATGGTAAGAACTGGATGTTGAGTCAAAACCTCTATAGATGTCACACAGTCTTGGGTAGGCAGAAAACGTGGGAAGGGGACGGTGTGAATGAAGAGTGTGTATCTGAGAGCTAGGGTGAATGAGGCATAATGTCGGCCATGTTTACACACCTAGCAGTTCTTATATGGAATTCAGAGTGCTGAGGAGAGCTAGGACAATCAAATCTATTTTATAGAAAGCGGATCAGGGGAAGAAATTACTTCTACTGGAACCTGAAATGTAAAACCTTAACTGCATTTAATGGCCTAGAATGATCAACCTATTTCTTTTTTCTTTTTTTTTTTTTTTTTCATTTTGTAGGTGCCCTTATCAACCTATTTCTATATCCATTTTCTTCCCACAGTTGCAGTGACCTCGGTTAGGGGCCCTGTAGCATTGTTTGATGACTCGGGGAAGTCCTAAGTCTGCTCATCTTTGATATCAGACGATTACACAGCTTCCGTTCTGCTTGGGGAAAACCTAGATGCCATTTCTGACCCAAAATGAGAATAAAGGTCAGTTGTTGCTCTCATGGTGGCTTCACCTCTGGCTGCCTGTTTTGGGTGTCTCTCAACTCCGAGATGTCTGCACAAAGGCTTAGCACATGGCACTGGACTTTCAAAGAGGCTTTCTCCTTCTTTCTCCTCCTCTGGCCAAGGTGTTGACTGGACCAAAATTCCTCAGTGCCAACCAAAACCAACCTCCCCAAACCTCCTCAGGCAAAAATCTTTCCATATGCACCCATGATGCCGTGCTACTCATTCCTGATTTTAAGCTCAATGGTTGTTTTTATTTTAAAGATAGATACCACACTTTGGTGCACGAATGTGTCAAATGGTAAGTGCAAAATATAATAGATTAGCATTTAGTTAGGTAAGGCAATGGGAACTTTTCTCTTTAATTTAGGGCAGGAAATCACATCTGCATTTTGAAGTTCACTTCTGCCCTGCCGCTGTTTCTCGGTGAGTTTCGGGATGACACCAGCTGCTCTCCGGTGGTTTTGATTACTCATTTTCAGAAGACACCCCTAGTTCTGCTTTGTAGTGCTATCTTCCTGGAGAGTCAAGATCGCCAGTGTGAAGCGGGGAAGAGGAAGAGCTGCTGCATACCTGTCTCTAAGCACAGTGGCTCCCCTCTCATAACTCACCACATACAAACTGTGAAAGGCAAGCATCGATTGATAGCTTCCGAGCCCCCTTTGAACCCCCAGCTCCGGGGACAAGGCAGAACTACAGAGGGAGGGGTTTGTACCAAAACAGGGCAGAAGAAACATGCTCCTCACCTCAGCTGCGCTATGTTAACTGTTTTCTGAACTTCTGCTTTGGCTGCAATCCCAACCATGTTGCTCACAATATGGCTTTCACATCTCAAAGGAGCTCTCTGTGCCCCATGGCCTTTGCCTTTTGCCTACTTTGGACATCTCTCCTTCCCACTGAAGTGCTTCCCTGACTTATTTGCCGACCCTGTTCTCCTGGAGTTTAATTGTTAACTGGATGTTTCTTTTTGGTCACAGCCCCATTCAGAACACCCCCTCTTACAGTCCCCAAAGTTCTCAGACTTACACGTCTTCCAGGAAAGCTTTCCTGGTTAAATCCAATGGTAGTCAAGATAGGATGAGACATACATTTTGGTTATTTTTGTTTTAAAGCCAGCTCTAATCCATTATTTGGTTAGGTTTTTAATTAGCATCTGTAATGGCCATGCCTTGGCAGTGATGTGTCATATGACTTCATGGAGTGAACAAGATGTGTCAAATTCACTTTGAGACTGCTTTTGGAGTCCTATGAAAATTTGTTAGTCATACATCTCTCCAACATTTATTGATAGCCTACTGTGTTACGGGTGTTGGACCATGTTCAAGCACTAAAGGGATAGACAATACATTCTTAGACCGTCAAAGTATAAGAAAACAATAGAGTTGTTTCAAACAAAGCAGGTGCAGTATCCAGTGAAGAAAAGCTTGGGAAAATAAAATAGGGTGGACCAGCAGCGGTGGTTTCTCTAAGACCTTTCAACTCAATGAAAGACTTAAATTCAGTGCCAAGCAGAACTGACCCAGGAAAGAATGACCAGGGAGCAATAAGCAGGGGACGGTTGATCTCGACTTCCTGCATTGCTTAATAATCTTCCTAAATGCCTTCTTGTGCATGAGTGACCTTGGTTGGGATAATTCACTTCCACTTTCTGAGCTTTAGCATCTAAAAGCTCAGCTTGCTTTCCGGCTTTCTCCTTGGTTAGGTTGTAGTTTATTGGGACAGCACTAACAAGTGAGCCATTTCTGAAGTTTTCCAGGTGTGTAAGCCACAGCACATCTTGGGCGTAAGTATCTGTTCCCTTTTCTCTCCACACCCACACGCGCACAGGTCCACTTCAGGTTTTTCCTGGCACACCAAAGGGGGAACCTTGAGGATAGGTTTAAGTCTGTGTAACTAAAGACCATAGCTCTGTGGCTTTGACTGCACTTCCGAGCGCTGGGACTCCACAAATAAATAATAAAGAAATAATGATTTTTAAAGCATTTGGAAATGCTGAGTTGAAAGGTGGGGTGTAAGTGCAATGCCTTCTACTGAAAGTGATGTCTCTCGCATTATGAGCATCTAATGGAGGCGCATAATGGAGAAGGAGGCACTTAGGCCTGGAGACCTGGTCCCTGAAGGCGGGTGGGGCTCGAGCAGACCTGTGGTAATGCTTACTGTATGTGGAGAACTTCCTTCCAATCTAGCAGGTGTGAGAAGGCTCGGACTGTTATTTATTCCCCTAAACCTTGGAAGCTATCACCGTTTCTTATTGATGGAGGATAGAACTGAAACTCATACTGGGTAAACACTGACGATTTAGAAATAGGAATTTGGGTGTGAGTTCTGTGCTCAAATAAGCACACGTGCGACACAGAGCCCACCAGGAACCTGGAGAAGCACATCCGCTTTGTGTGGTGTTGGTTGACGAAGGTCCCTTCTAGATACATGGCAAAGCCCTAACTTCCAGTTCCTCAGACTGCAGCTGCAGGCAGGTTAGGGCAAGGAAAAAGTCACCAGTTTAAAATGAGACTGCCAAGCCCGGCTCTAAGGGTCTGACTGTGTCCTTGTCTGAGCAGACACAGAGACAGTAGGAGCACACAGGCATAGAAGCAAGGCCATGAGGTCATTAGGGAGCCAGAGAAAGGTCGTGTGCAAGCGACAGAGAGTGGCCACATAAGAAATCCCATTCTTAAGTTCTACCACTGCCTGCGGTGTTTCTCAGGGCAGGCGTATGGCATAAAACCTCTTTGGGCTTTGGGTTCGCACCATACTGAAGAGTACACCATAGAACCTAAGAGATATTTTTCATTCGGTAGGATTCGAATGCTTTCTCAACTAAGTTCATAGCTTTAATTATAAAGTGGATATAACCTGTATCAAATTATGAATGCGTTAGCATATTGAGCGGGGACAAGAAAAATAAGCACCAGATTCAGCCTACATAAGCACTTGAAGGTAGAGTAAAAAAATCTGGTTTCCTTGACCACATTGTCATAATATGCATACATAACAGTTTATTGAATCCAGGCTGTGTAGACAAGCAGAAGAACTCTGGCTCCATACTGTCACAATGCATGCCCACAACAAAGACTCAGGGAGAGCAGGCCCTTTCATTCCATCGCGCCAAGTATTACCAACATGAGAGCTGAAAACCTTACGTCTGTCTGAAGTTTATCTATGTATCCCATGCATAAGTTATTAACTGGGCTCCCTGGGCTCGGCTGATGAAAATATTAATATATTCAAATCTCATTCCAGCTACTGCAAAACACGGCACATCAGATAAATGCATTAATATCATCCTAAGACAAAAGACCCCAGTGTATTTTTTTTTAACTTTTCTCTTGTTTCTCGGACTCCCGCTGAGCCATTGGTGATATACAGGCTAGTCAGGTAAAGTGGCCATCAGGTGTTGAAGGATTGGGTGGACTTTATCTGTAAAACTCTGTTTATTGTACTTGAAATACAACACTCTTTTCTATGAATCATGTCCGAGGACTACTCACAGAATCCAAGACAGAAATGCTTTCTTTTGAGGTTTTGAGACATTTTACCTGGTGGGAATGAGCTGGACTGCCTTCAGATGCCATCCCATGGCAGACACCGTGACCTCTGTCCTGGAGACAGCCCCACCTCCATGAACTGCCTCTTCAGGCACAGAGCAGCCTCTGCTGAACTGGGAGGCAGAGTTTGCTGGGACCCCAGCAAGCCAAGTGGGACGGCTGGAGGAGATCAGGCGGTGAGAGAGGGCTCATACTTGGGACTTAGCCCTTGAGATCGCCACTCGGCATTTTTGGAGGC
The DNA here is from genome assembly GCF_000317375.1 of Microtus ochrogaster. NCBI lineage: Eukaryota > Metazoa > Chordata > Mammalia > Rodentia > Cricetidae > Microtus > Microtus ochrogaster. The sequence continues at coordinate 58,470,772 of NC_022011.1, read as the reverse complement.
AGCTTGGATATTTATAATGACCAGCCTCTACCCTGTCCAGCTTTGCCTGTTTGCTATTGGCTGCATTTAAGGCCCTTTTATCAATGACAGCAAGCTAAGTGGGTGGTCTACCTCCTTCTAGCTGTAGGAAGAAAAATAGTGACATAATTTTTCACAGCCTGAAATAATTGTGGAAGTACAGATACTGGTTAGGCTTGCTATGAATTATTAGTGGAAAAGTGGGTCTCAGAAGTACGTTACATGTGAAATATTTTTCGTCACTTGAACATGTGCCGTCCAGAGCTGGCCCTGTTCTAGCCGTCACAGGGAACAAACATTTCACATTCCCAGATGCTCCCAATTTGGTGCGGTTTGGAGTGTAATTTAGATCAAACGTCTCCATGTAAATGAGTCAGGGTTTCTTAATTAGGTGCCTCTAAAGCAAAACCTTGGACCACATCAGTAGGTGTGGGTGTGGTGCCCACAATACTGGAATCTTTCCTGTATCATTCAAACAGAGTCCTTCTCCCCCCCCCCACTTGGTTGTTTTTTTCAGGCGAAGTAATAAATCTGCAGATGGCATAGACAGAGAGATGCTGCTTCACAAGAACTGTCTGAAAACACCGCTCCTTTGGCAAATGCCTTAAAGTAGGTCATTCTGCTGTGATTTAGCTTTTTCTTTAGATTTGATTGCCAGCTTTTTGTTCCCATTACGAGGAGGGTGCATTCCAGTCCGCAGACTTGTTCTTACTTTTCCAACTGGTGTTTGTTTACCAGCGGTCTCAGATCTTCACAAGAAAATGGCCAATATCCTGTCACAGGGCTCATCATGCCCTTGACCACAGAGCGAAATGGATCCTGGTGATAATCTGGGGATGCTGAGATATTAAATGCCTTAAACACCCAGTCTTCCCACAGCAAAAAACGGCCTTGATTTATATGGGTGGGTTTGTTGAAATAATTGCCCCATCTTTTATACGTGTGCAAAGAAGAGGTGACAGGATGTAAATGGAAAACTTTTACAGGCCCTAGAGTTGTTGGTACCGATATTCAGGTTTTTCTGCTTTTGCACTTGTCATTGTTTGTGTTTTTTATGGGGGGCGGGAATCACTGGGTCCCATTTCCCTATCAAGGCTTTGGGATTTACATGCCGAACTCCCTGTGGCATTAATGAGTTACCTGCATAAATTCCCCGGCAATCGATGGCCACATAGACCTTGCTCGGTTCTATTAATTATTCTTCACAGAACCTTGACACTGACATTAAATGAGGCCTTAAAAAATCTTGACGAAGGTCTTAAGGTATCTTTTACTGTTTAGATATTAGCATTGCAAACACTGCGTCTAAAGCATTATTCATTTTGTGGTACCAAAGGAAAGGAGGGGTTGAGATGAGGTGGCAAGAGCATAGGGCATAGGGAGCAAGCGGTTGGGCTTTAACTCTTCATTGCCCATGGTCTAGTTTTGCTAGCACCAAGTTATGGTGCTCAAATTGTAATAATGAGGAAAATAACAGTTAAAAATCAAATTAAACAAATGGAATATGTTGTTTTCTCCAGATTGGTGTTGAATATGGTGTCTTCTCCAAGGCCAAGTTTTGTCTTGGCAAATTGTTGATGTTTTCAGGTGAATTCCAAAATGTCAATTAAAAAGACACAAAGCAGGCGTTGGAGAGGAGGTGGATTTTATATTATTGGCTAGGTATGTTGTAAGAGTGGCTTTTAAAGTGTGTTATTAGGGAACAGCTTCAGGAAATAGCTTAACATACCGTTTTCACTCATTTCCAGCAACTTTCTTTCCCTTAGAGGGGGCATAGAAAGTTCTGATTAAGAAAACGTTCTGGTGCAAAACACTTATCATCATGTGCGGATTAGCCGTAATCAAATAACACAGTTAATACTAAAATTACAAGGACACAGAATTAGCATCCTTTGATAATTCACAAGGAACTTTTGAATCTTCAAGCTCTCATTAAGAACTGGAGTTATCGCGGGGCTAGAGTGTGGTTATTAGATAAATGGGTGGCTATTAGAAGTCTCCGACTGGCGAAACGGCAGCTAATTGAAATTTGTTTGGATCCTTTTGGGCAGACGTTATTTAGTGGGCAATGATTATCGGATGACACTCTTCCAGTCTGGGTAATGCAGATCGTTCTGAGTTCGCTGTTTCCTTCCTAGTTTTCCTGTTTGCTACTTAGTGGTTCTTACCATGCTTAATCCAAGGTTGCCTTGAATTCCTTCCTCTTGGCTGATTCTGAAGTGTCTTGGTGAATGCTCACTTTTGTTGCTTGAAACATTCTCTCTAAAACAGATACATCTCAATCTCTTTCTTTTACATAATGCCTTCCTTCACCTACTTGTGAAAGTGTTTTTTTCAGATCCCTTTAAGGTCCTATCTTTTGTCATTGGCACTGGATATTGCAACTGTGAAGAAAAGAGTCCTGCTCTCTCTCAAGGAACAAAGTTACTATGCACAAGGAAGGATCAGTTGTGTGTTGTAACAGGCAGAGTAGTAGATCTACCTATGGTTGCAAAAGGAGCCTGGTGGGAAGTAAGCTCGCAAAAACTAACTCAAGTTGTTAGTGCTTCAGAGTTTCCACCGGGCTGTTCTTCCCATCCAGTTCTAAATCCCAGAGAGATCCTTTTAGCGATAGGTATTGCAATAGCTTTTAAAATACAAGAGGAAATCAATGCTACCGGAAGATATGCTGTCCAGTATGACAGGGAAAGAGGAAAACCCGGATGAAAGGAGCAGGTGTTCCCGATGTGAATCCAGTACTTTCTCCATTTGAGGCCCTGGGTTCCACGCAGTGCTGAGTGCTGGGGCTGGCTGCTGCTTGGATTTTTAACTGTGTCAAAACCCATAACAGGATAGTCACCTTCAGTCTCCTGGGGAGACTGCTGCTAAGGTCTCCCTAGGATAACAAAATCCCTACATAAAGCTCAATTCTTTATTTAAAATGTTGCATAGTTCACCTTTTTAATGCTCTAACGACCTTATCTTTTCTTCTCCCCACAGCATTTTCCTTTTCCTTTTTTTGAAAATAGATTTTTTTTCTCACACAATATATCCTGATTATGGTTTCCCTTTCCTCTACTTCTCCCACCTCCTTCCCCCCACACCTCTCACATCGGGATCCACTCCCTTTATGTCTTTTATTAGAAAACAAACAGGTTTCTAAAGGATATAATATAATATAATACGATGAAACAAAAGTTAACACTCTGGAATTTGATAAAACAGAGAGAGAGAGAGACAGAGAGACAGAGACAGAGAGAGAGACAGAGAGCCCAAGAGAACCATGAGAAGGCACAGGAAACAGAGATCTACTAATTTGCATACTCTGGAATCCCATAAAAACATTAAACTGGAAGTCATTATATATACATATATATTTAATATGCATATAATATATATGACCTATAGAGTAAAAAAGAGAGAAGAAAAATATATAAACAAAATAAAAATAAAAAAGATAAATTTAATAAAAGAAAGAGCCCTGTCATGACATTATGAGACAAGGAACCTCTAAAGATGCCACTGAGATCCTTTTTTGTGGCCATCTACTTGTGGGCATGCAGCCTACCCTTAAGAATAGTTTGTTTCTCCAATGAGACACCCTTGAAAGAAACCAAAGTCTCATTTCCAAGAGTTTATCAAGTGGAGAATACTTCTGGTTTAGGGATGGAGATATGTGTCTACTTCTTTTAGCTCTTGGACCACAACTGGTACAAACTGAGGCCCTTGTATGTTGCCTCAGTCTCTATGAGTTCATGTATGTCCTCCATCCCTTCTGGATTTTACATTCTTTCTGCATCCTCTTCTTGTGGGTTCCCTGACCCCTGGGGGGATTTGATGGAGACATTCCGTTTAGGGCTGTAGTTTGAATAGAAATAACCCCTCATAGACTGATGTGTTTGAATGTCTGACCCATGGGGGTGGCACTATTAGGAGGGGTGGCCTTGTTAGAGAAAGTGTGACACTGTGAGCCCAGGCTCATGGCACACAGTTCGTTTCCTGCTGCCTATGGATCCAGATGCAGAACTCTCAGCCACCTCTCCGGCACCATATCTGCCTGCATGCCCCCATACTTCCTTCCATAATTATAATAGACCAAACCTCTGAACTGTAAGCCAGCTCATATGAAAATGTCTTCCTTTATAAGTGTTGCCATGGTCATAGTGTTTCTTCACAGCAAAAAAAAAAAAAAAAAAAAACCAAAAAAAAACAAACCTCTAAGACAAGCTGAGCGAGTGTTTCAAAGTCTCTCACTCTCTCCATACTATGTGGCTGTAGGTTTGCTCCCACGTGCTGCAGGAGGAAGCTTCTCTGATGATGTCTGACCAAGGCACTGATCTATCAATATAGCAGAATGCATTAGGAGCCATTTTGTTGCTACTTTTTCTTTGTTTTAAAACAGTGAGTAGAATTTGATTTTACCTTAGGTTCCTGGACCATCTAGTCTCTTATTGTTGGTCACCTAAAAAATGTCAGTTATGGGTCCCATCTCCTGGCGTGGACCTTTGGTCAAATCAGTAATTGGTTGGTTACTCCCACAGATGTTGTGCACCATGCCCTAGCATATCTTACAGGCAGGATACTATTGTAGATCAACCGTTTGTGGCAGAATACAGTCCCCACATCTCTCTTAACCCTCTTCGTTCATCATCATCTCTCTTCATTCTGATAAATCTGAAGCATGCAATGACAGTACTATCCTTATCCTATAGATTTGCCTCAACTCTTTATGCTATCTGGGTTAGGTTTATTATAGCCTCCAAAGGGCAAGGTGAATGTCTAGAAAGATGGCAAATTTGCAGAACTCCACATAAGTGATAGTTGGTGCTCGATATCAATTTCTAGATACTTCAGTTTTATTGGTGGCCTCACTATCTTGTAGCCTACAGGCAGGCACCTTGGCAGTCTCAGAGTCTCCAGTCCTCCACATACCATTAAGAAAAAAATCTGCCTTCTTGATTTTTTCACAGTCAGTACCAGAAACAAAGGTTAGCCTAGATAACGTTGGGTTTCCAGCTTTGTTCCCTCTGTTCCTACATCCATTTTACAGTTGCATTGGATCATTCGAGATAATTAAATCATCAATCCAACTTACATTCTTCATTTAATTTTATGAGATTTATTTATGTTGTGTAGGAGATTTTTTTCTGCATGTATGTATGCATGCATGTGTGCCACATACAAGCTTGCTTCCCAGAGAAGTATAAAAAAGGTGTCAGATCCCCTGGAACTGGAGGTACAGATGGTTCTGAGCTATTGTGCAGGTGGTGGGAACTGAACCTGGTCCTTTGCAAGAGCGGCAGATGTTCTTTCCCTCTGAGCCATTTCGTCTGCCCTAGAATTTGTGTGATTTAACTGCTCAGTAACCTGTGTTGCTTCCTCATGGACAGAGGCATCAAATTTCAACCTCCCTGTGACCCCCACCCACAACTCCAGTCCCTCTCCCCACATTGTAATTGCTCCTTCTTTGTCCTTCTTCCATAGCACAGTGCTCTTGGCCACAGCTGGCCTTCCACTTGACTTCCTCATCCACATCATCAACTTCAGGTTCTACCTAGCAGTAAATTACCTTGCGTCTTTTCTTAAGCTCTTACCCCAGTAGATTGGTAGCTAGGCCAGAGTGTATCCCCCAGTTTCAAATGTTATGGTTATCTTCTCAACTCTCTTTACTTGATAACTCATAAAATAGATGCTTGATAATACAGATTCATTGAGCGTATTGCATTCTTCTGGAATAGGTGCTTATCATGCTAACTTTAAATAGCTGAATATTCTAAATGTTTTATTGTTTGAATGTCATCAAAGATACATACATACATACATGTATGTATGTATATACATACGTATATATCTGACAAGTGGTAGCTCTTAGCAGCTACAAGACTAAAGCGTGTATGAGGATGTATGTATATTTAATATTTCCCGTTCCTCATTTACAGTGGTTCGCAGTAGGTCTAAATGGAGAGAGCTGTGTTTCTTCTACTAGGGATAAAAGGCTATTTCCTTTCAAGTATAAGCATTTCTTTGCAAGTATCGGTGGCTTCTATCATTAAAAAGTCACAAAATATGCAGATATTACTCCAAAAACCACTTAGGAAATAACTAAAGAACGTTATTGTCAGTCCCACCAATTAGGATCCTTAGTAGTATGTCTATGCTTTATCATAAAAGCCTTTTAACAGTAAGAACCATGTTTGCCTACACTAAGCTTTAAAAAGTGGCCCATTCGCTTACTGTTTCTTAGCAGCTCCTGAGCCCTTTTTCCCTTCCTCCCCTGACCATGGCTTAAGTCAGCTTTGAGGACCTGAGTTCCTCTCCCCTGTCTTCTTCTGCTTCATTTTGGAAGCCTGGTGACGCCAGCTCCAGGGCATCCCAACAGACCTCTTGTTGGCTATCCTTGCTGGTCTAGCCAGGAAGGTATCTCATACATGAGACAGAGTCAAGGACCAGATTCATTCCTCCCCGTCCTCATTATTAAGCTATCGTGGAGTGGAGTTGAGATCGCATTATTAATTTGGACTCTCCAAGTTTTTGCTTCACTCAGTTCCTAGGATGAATGCGGCAAGCTGGATAACTGGTTGTTACACTGTATTTTGAAGACAGCGTTCCCTTTGCTAGTCTCTCCTTTATCTACAGAGAGTCTCTTTGCTTTTTCTGCAGAACTTGGTTTCTCTTGGAAAGCTACTCATGCAGATTCCTAGGCCTTGTGCTAAACCTCCTGAAACAGAATCTATATTCCTCAAATCTATTCCTTTAGGTGGGGGCTTACTTTATAACAGCTTCCTTTAAAGTTGCTCATGGAAGAAGTTCTGGCCACGGGAGCAGCAGGCACTGGTGGCCTTCTGGTTCCCACCTAGCATCTTGACCTGTTCACTCTCCTCAGCCATCTCGAACCTTCTCTTGAATAGACCCCTTCTAAACCTGTTTGTCGAGTCTGGCCGAGTTAGTTACAGGGCACTACAGCTGAGCCAATAGAGGGCGCTCTTCTAGCCAATTAGACATCACCATTAAGTCCATCTGATGGATTCTGGGCTGAGAGGTGAGCTCCTTGGATAGGATACAGGATGGCGGCCCTCACCACTTGTGGTCATTAAGGGTCCTGTGGTGCCCTTTGTGAAAGGAGAGATTGTTAACCTCAGTGTCCTGGCTGACTTCCAATCTGTGTAATTGCATACAGCCTACCTAAGTCAGCTCTGTAGTTTCAATTAGGTAAAGCATTGTTCACTTCTTGTATTAAACCGCTGTGCTGTGTGGCGGCAGACTGCTAATTAGCTTGTGTTTTGCGAGTGGCTGCGTGATGGCCAGAATGCCGCCCTCTGGTCGTCTCCTTTCCTGTCCAGCTTTCTCCAGTGCCCTATCCAAGTGCAGGCTTCTTTTCTTCTGGGCTTCTGCTTCCTGGGTTAAAGAGCATTGGGGTCAGACGTTACTAGATGTGACAACGACTATTGCCTTAGCTTCTTTTGGTAGCCATCTTCTCCTAGTTTATCACTGGGTGAAGGTAGGGATATGATAAGAGGCGGAGAATAGGCTTCCTACTGACGCCTATAGGAAGGAAGGGGAAGGAAAGATAAATTCCCTTCAAGATGTGGAGCAAGGCCCTGTGATTGCCAGGGAAGTACTAATTGCTTTAGGGGTCTGGCACCCCAGGAAATGCCTATTTCCATTATGATGGCAATGGAGGATGAGGTTAGCGAAAACAAAAGATGCACCTGATTTCTCCTTTCTCCCAGTTAGAAAAATGTAGCAAGACCTGCGGACTGCCATTCAAATGCCTCACAGTCTGCGGGGACTGCTTGGCCCTAACCAGGAGGAAGAGAGAACAGGCTCGCTCTTGGATGGCCAAAGGGTCAGCACTAGGGAAGAAAGAGGAATGCTGGGAAAAAAGCTTAATCACCAAGAATGGAGGCAGGATTTAAGAAAGGAGATGAAATTACTAGATGTGAGACGTGAGAATCTCTGTACAAAGCTTGTGTGTTATATGGTTTTGAATCTTCTTTGCACATGTTAGTAAAAAGGAATTCTTGTGAGAATTATAGATCCAGACATTGTTGAACTGAAGAGAAAATAGTCTTAAAATCTATTTTATCTATGTATCTGTCTGTCTATCTATCTATCTATCTATCTATCTATCTATCTATCTATCTATCTATCCATCCATCTCTATCTATCTATCTATCTATCTATCTATCTATCTATCTATCTATCTATCTATCATCGATCATTCTACCTACCTACCTACCTACCTACCTACCTACCTACCTACCTTTTAGCTAGGGATAGAATGCAGAATCTCCCAGCCCTCAAAGTCCAATCTAAAATCAGAGTTTACGTTTTTGCACAAGATTTCAAAGCCATTTTCTAGGTGGCCTGACCCAAGCCTTTGTCCCCAGAGGCTCTCAGTCGGGTTAAGCCCATGAGGTTTTAGTGGTAAAGTGCTTCAAAGTCAAGTGTGGGTCCAGCCTGCTACAGGCCCCAGGCCAGCTCTTATTTATGGCTGAGATTTCTTCCTACCCAGCACTATACACCAGTCAGTTTCCAGCCTAGACTTCCTAGCCCCGAGATCTGAAAACTCATACACAATCTTCACTTTCTTCTTGCATGAAGAAAAAAAAAAGAACCAACGACATGGAATTTGCAGCTACCCCATCTTAACTATTCCTGGATGTCACCCTGCAGCTCTAATTTCTGCTTTCTCCTCTGCATTCTGGGGACTGCTGCCGGACTTGTCAGCACCTTGTCACGGCTTCCTGTTGCGTGGGCTACCATTGGACTCTGCGTTCCTCACAATTATCCACAAACCCCACAAGTCCTTCACAATTAAAAAATATATATATTAATAGGTAGGAAAAGGAAGCTACTTTTAAAAATTTAGTGGGGGCCGTTTGTAAAGCCTCCCTGCTCCTGTGAGTGGTCGTGTTGTTTTGCATCTTCTAGTCCTGGGGTCGTCTTTTGTTCTTGCGGTAACGTGGACCAAGAATGTGTGGGAGCCAATATGATTTAATGAAATAATATACAAATGTCAAGAATACTTTCATGTCTTGTGTACAGAGCATAATAAGTTACTTGGATGGAATGTTTTGCTTCCCTTTTCAGGCAACAACCCCACAGTTTACAGTGAGCTTCACTGATAAGAAGTGGCTAAGAAGTATGTTAAAGCTAACCCATTTTTACGTGGGATTAAATGACACAATCTCGCAGAAGACAGGGACAGGCAGGAAGCAGTAGGTATTAGGGCTGTCCTGGAATTCTTGTGGGCACAGCGGAGCAAAACAAATTCAGTGAGAATGAAAGCGAACGAACTAGTTTCTCAGAATTAAAGGTGAACCGAAAGAAATTGGCAGCTGTCTGGACTTGCCAGCCAGGGAGGCCATGGTGTCAGATACACGTGACAGATCCAGAGACAAGGCAACGCTCCCTAAACAGCTCCCTGGAAGGGCTTGCCAGGAAGCCAGATGCTGCGTCTGGAAGACTGTCTTCCGTGGTTGGGCATCTGGGTTCAGCGCTTTCCATTTACAGAGGAAAAAGGTGGTGGCAAGTGGCAGCCCGTCGCTGCCCTTCCAAAAAGTGCTGTTTAGAAGTGTGAGAAACGCACACTGAGGCATCCGGGGATTTTGACACGGCACTTGCCTTCAAAGACACCGTTGAAGGATGCAGCATCCCCCTTGCTTTGCAGGCAGAAAGCGACACAGCAAGAGAAAGCGGGGAGGAAGAACAAGAAGACCATCACAGCTCTGCAGAAACTCCTGTGACCATCAGGGGCTTCTCATTTTTTAGGGGGTTTTATCTGAGTGACTGGGGTGATACATGGTCGCAATTAGGGGAACTGACTGAAGGAAAGTGTCTCTCCACGCTGTATCCCAGCCAGGGTCTTCTTCCCGGGAAACAAGGTTGAGTATTGGTGTTGGCAGGAGAGCACAGTGTGTGCTGGGAGACTGGAAATCAGGTGACTTGAGGTCTGGGTGATTTTTTTTTTCCTCCTTCCACTTTGAAGTTTACTGTCTTTGATGCGCAGCACAGACAAACTCCATTTGTTTATCCGACAAAAGGGAGAGCAAGCTTTGCAATTAGGAGTCTTCCTTCTTTCATTCATGCCTTGCTTTTATTCTTATTTTCTTTCTCCCCCTCACCGAATCTCTCTTCTCTCTCTCCCTCTATCCCTCTTTTATTCTCTCCTTTCTTCACCTGATACTCAATATCTGACGATAGGGTGAAGTCTTTTGGAATTGAAAAACATGATCAATAGGGAAGTTGGGATTGATATAACAGGAGCTGGGATTGACAAATTCTCTTACGAGTGAGAGACTTTGGAATATTCAGTCCTAAAAGACCTGTCCCCATCAAATCCCTTGCCTCCAGGATCAGGGGACTCTGGAAGAGGAGGTGGAAAGAGCCAAAGAGCCAGGAGGGGTGGAGAACACCAAGGACACAAGGCCTTCTGGACACGGTGGGAGTGGCACACCTACACACTCACAGAGCCTGAGGCAGTATGCCCAGGGCCTGTACCAGATGTGGTCCGAGAGCTGAAGAAAGACGTGGGCACATGCCCCCTCCCCAATCCCTAACTCAGGAGCTATCTCCAATTGGTAACCACTTGCAAAGGAAAAATTAGTTTTCCCCTAAGGAGTCTCACTGGGGAAACAAACCAATCTTAAGGGCAGGCCCCCAGCCCAGCAATGGGCACATTTGAACTGGAAGGCATCTGTGGAGATTATTGTCTCATAATGTTTAGTCAGGGAGATTTTTTTCCCCTCCCACCTTACAGGTCCTTTGTGTGTGTATTATGACCTCTCGTTTGGTGTTCTCATGAGATTCCTGTGTGCGTGTGTGTGTGTGTGTGTGTGTGTGTGTGTGAACATGTGCTTTTTCTTTGACTTTTTCCTGTCAGGTTACATTTTCATATTCAAATTTGTTTTGGATATGTGTTAACTTATTTTATTATTATTTCTTAGCTGCATATTTATTTCCTAATGGTGATAGAAATGGTGTGGATCTGGATGGGGAGGGGAGGTAGGGGGGAGAAACCATAATCAGAATGTACTGTATGAAAAAAGGATCTGAAAAAAGAAAAACATTCTCTCAGCAGGGAGTCAAAGGAAGATGTAAAAATAAATCCTCATGTTCTAAGACCTATTACTAATTCCAGATAATACTAAATTTAAAGAAAAAAATCACAAGTAATGTGATTATAATGTAGTATTAGAGTTGCTCCCATCTGGAGGGTTACAGTGTCCTGGCGTGGCTGCAGCCTGCTAGCCCTGTGCATGCTGCCTTCTCACTTTTGATGCTGGAATGCTAGCATTGTCCCCTCTGTCATCAGACACGGCAAGGCATTTATATATCAGACGAGGCTAGGCATTTAAGAAGGAGTTACTTAAAGTGGGGTATTCCCTAGTCCTCATCTGAACTATGTCAGATTTCTACCATTTCAGGCCTAAGATCTCACCTGGATCCACTCACCGCTTCACAAGTGATTGCCATCTTCAATAAGGTCAGGGAATTCCACTGATCACACAAAATTGTGGGGACACTGTATTTACAAGTCTTTGCAAACAGCGCCATCAGGAACTCAAGGAGCTACATTCCTTAAGCCTGTGGTCAACCCTTTCATGGCAGAAGGGGCCAATTTTTGCTTTTAATTACTATTTTCACCAACATCTTCAAGAGGCTGAGTTGCAGGTTATCTCCCTCCTGCTTGTTCAATGCTGTTTGTTTATTGGACGCGGGAGGTGAAGATAAGAACAGTATCTGCTCATGGCTAGAAATCTACCCAACGGTCTGTTATCATGAGAACTTCTGTTTCGTTTATTTATTTATTTTAAGCTTTGGTGCATACTTTTCTCACTGAGCCTTTTCTAGGCCTCTTTTAAGGAATTAGTAGGCGTACACACAAAATGTAATACCTCTGCTTCTGCCACACTTTCTTTCTGTAACATGCTTGACAATCTCCAAGAGCTTCTACGGCCGTGTTTCCCTGAGAAGTTACGAGGATGCTGCTGTCAGCTCAGCCCCTTGGGGTTATTTGTGGCCCTGTGCCATTACCTTCTTCAAAGTGATGCTTTCCAAACTTATGGAAAGACATATTGGTTCCTCTGTACTACATTCTGCTAGTGGACTATAAGCGGTGACCAAATCACATGATGCCCTAACTTCAGGATCTCCTGTGTATCCACTTTGTTCCTTTACCTGCACGAGTTACAGGCATTGCCCTGCAGCTAGTTCAAGGCCTGGGAACCCTCCTGGAAATGTCACACTACTTACGTGCTTGGAGAGCAAGTGCTATGGGCTGTGCTCCCCTGGGGCTCTCGAAACTGACCTGCCCTGTTCTCCTAACTTTATCCTGTTTTGGCCATCTAACTCCTCGTATCTCAGACTGTTTCACTTCTCTGCTTAGACCTTCCAATGCAATCCTTTTGCTTTACTTCCATACTGGGAGTCCTTCCACAGTTGACCTGATATTCAAACTCCTTTATAATGCTAGAGTTTCTTCACCATTTACCTTATCTACAATATTCTGAGTTTACATTTTTTTATTTCTATTTATTATTCATAAGTCTATTTATTCTGGAGGACATTTTTTCCCCCTCACATTGTGGTCCTCGATGCCCTGGTACATAGTACAGTTTGCCATTTGTGCTCACACGTTCTATGTTAGAGGAATCAATAATTGCTGATTAAAACTGTTTAACTGCTTTTACATTTTACTGAGCATGTACAGAGTAGCCTTCTTGTCATTATTTCCTAAATAGTAGCAAATAGCAATTATTTTCTTACTATTACATTATATTATAGGTGTTATGAATAATCCAGAGAGATTTAAACTCGTTTTTAGAAGGATACCATTGGGTATGTGCAAATACTTTCTCATTTTATGTAAGAAACCTGATCATTTTTAGCTTTTGTACAATGCCTACCGAATGGATGGATCCACTTAAAGCTAGTCTTGTGTCATGCGCTCTGAAGGTATTCTTTTGAGGTTTCTAAGCTAAATTTCCACTCTGGTTTGGTGTTTCATGCCTTGAACCTTGGATTCAGTGGACAGACACTTTTTCTTCTGCGACAAATTAGGAATAAGTGCACTGGATCTTGTTCAGCTTGCTGCGATTATTTAATTCCTGGCATTGTAGAATGAAAATTTTCCAGAAAATATATAAACAACAAGTGTGTATTTCAATAAACTGTTATTGACAAGCACAGGGAGCAGGAGGGATCTTGTGTAAGCCTGAGAACTTGTCAATCCACCAGTTCCTGTGGGCCCTAGAAGCTAAACGACACTCATCGAAAACTTACAAAGGAGTTGGAAGATAGGGTGTTACAATTGACAAACAAATAAGTAAGAATTTATTTCACATATTTCAAACAGGAATAAAAGGAACATTCAGGATAACTTTTTCTCAATGGTATATGCTCGAAGGGCTGAGATTGGGGCTGTGACCATTTTTCTATTCCAAGTTCCAAATTCCCAGTTCTTTCCTTTCTTTAGGACAAGGCCAAGAATCATGGTGAAGAAGAATATGGCTAAAGCTTTTATTTCTCAGTATCCCTGTGGGCGTGAACCTTGGTCCACAACGGAAGACAGCCATAGAAAGGGCAGTAACAATTGTAAGTTTACTGTTTTCTATACTTTATTGAGAAGCAAAGTCTAAAGATCTCCAGGAATCATTTCACTCCTGCCTTGAATGCTTATCTCCCAAAGCCTTCTTCTAGGAGAAGGGTACAACATGGGAAAGGTAATTGCACCTTGTTCCCCAGTTCACAAATCTTATAAATTCTTTGCCAAGATGTCTCCTAAGTTGATGACATTTTAATAATCCCTATGGGGAGTTGAAAACTTCATTCACCTCACAATCTGAATAACAATTTTAATGCTCAGATAGCTTCTCCCACAAGAGTTCAGCTGAGGAGTTGTGTGCTCATTGGAAGCACGTTAGCTCTTCCAAATGGCAGACATTTCTCACACACAGGCAAAGAAGCCACTATGTTTCTTGTTCCAAACTACTTGCTACCCTTATCCCTGAAGAAAAGAAAAAGACAGAGAGAAAGGGAGGGATGGATGGATGGAAGAAGGGGGCGAGGGAGGAAGGGAGAGGGAGAGAGACAGGGGGAGGGGAGAGAATAACAATTTGTACACGTTCCTCTTTTTCCAGTAAAAATACCCACAGCCTGCAAATCTTTGGCTATCAGGTGTTGTGGTTGGGTGGAAGACCAAAGTGTACAGAAAGAAAGTGTAGCGCCAGGAGACAGCACAGAAAAACACATCCTGTTCCAAAGCACAGGAGACCAGAGCAGTCCCAAGCTTGGATGGGCAGAAGTGAGTCACACCCACGGTGCTCCGGAGGACCAGACGAAAGAGAGAAGGAGGCCCCTGGTTTTGAAGTATGTGCTTTATCGGAATCTAACCTCCACTGGGGATCAGAAATGCCCACAGTGCCATTGTAAAGAACCGGTGGACGCACTGTTTCCTCTCTCTGGTTTCTACACACAACCCTTCTATTTCTAGGTCATCATCATCTAAGTTACCTCAGATGTGCTTTTGCAGAATATTTTATTTAATATCCAAAAAGACCACAACGGCTTTAAATATCAGTTCTCCCTCACAAAGTAGCCACAGCTCCACAGTTGCTTCTTTTAACACGGCATTCAACTGGCATGCTTCCCTGAGATCTGCCTTGTTCGCTGAAAACGTTTGTTTTTTTCACCTTGGAATTCTATGAACAGCTGGGCAATTTTCTTAGAGTCAATGCAAAAGGGAAGATTTTAAAACTCTCCTTTTAATCTAGTTCATAATGTGCAAATCTCCCCCAAGAAAACTTATTTGCATCTAAAAGTTAGCGGCAATTATATTCTTATAAGGATATTTTTTTTTCAGAAATGCTTAAATTCTATTATTTCTTATTTATTTATTTA